>NC_050483.2:37271656-37574686 GCF_012460135.2 Molothrus ater | reverse complement strand
GGCTGACCTAAGGCAGAGCTGCTGCAGGGACCCACCTTCTGCAGGCTGACATTTGAACCCCACTCCCACACAGGTACCAGTACTTGTGCCATGGTGCTAGTTGAGTGCAACAATGCCAGTTCTGACCTAGCCAAAACAGTTTTAAGACCCATCTCTGCATTGCTTTGGGCTGCACGACCATCAGACCTAGGACCAAAGGAGGGCTGTAACAGCACTGACTGACACCAGCTCAGGCCATGCACAGCTTCATACAGGGGTGTGGGAGCCTTCAACAGAGCAGCAGCTGCTAACTAAGCACTCCTGCACAGGAGCAGACACCTAACTTAAAAGCACTATTTCCACTTTCAAGATGATGTGGCAGTTCTCTAACTTAAAGAATTATAAAAGCAATCTTCTGACAAATTAGAAGTATTAAGGAATGAGAGAAGTAGATCCAATCCCTCTGGTTTTCCTTCTGGACTTCATAGGTGCTGTCATGTTCTGTCAGGAAAAGGGTCTGTGATGAACACTACCAACAATATGATGAATTTAAAGCCAAGGTTTTATGTTACCTTAAGAGGCACCCAGCTCCTCTACACTTTCTGCACACTGTGAAGGACACTTCAGAAGGACATGACTGTATGCAAATCATACCTGCTGGTTTACAAACTCATGCCAGAGGTAGAACATGTGTCAGGACTGTCCTGGAAAAAAATAGCAGGGAACATGCTTGAATGCTGAGTCCTGAGGGAGCTTGTCACAGGGCCTGCAAGAACTCAGAACTGCGAGTTCTATACAAAAAAATCTTAATGTTTCATCTCAGTTTAGAACAGAGGATTTTTGTATGAGACAGATGTGACAAGCTCAGGATATTTCATCTGAGATTTATGTGGCATTTCTACGTTTTGGGAGGAGAAAGGTTTGCATTAAAGTTGTAAGTGCAATAAACACATTTACCACATACACACTTACAAATAACTCAGAATACTTTTACTGTAATTAATACTAATTTTTTTTTGCTTTATAATTTGGGACAGATTTTATAGAAATGTACAAGAATCAATTTTGTCCTATTATTGTCTTTAAGATTTTCTAGCTATCCATTTTTATTTAAAAAATCCATGCATTTCCATCAGCAAACTATTGCAGTAATGCCAAATCCTGTCAGAAATGGCAAATTTAGGAGTGTGGAAGAGCCACAAAAAAAAGCCACATTCCACTGGTTCTTTCCTTATTCTTCCAAACAAATGATTGCTATATGTTTCTCTAACCAATCTCTTGCATTCTATGTTATCAAACAAACTCTAATTAGAGTGAGAAAGTCTTAAGTCTGTGTGTGTCTGGTGAATGGTAAATGCACCATTTATCCCCCTTAGCTCCACTGAATAGAGGTAGACATTGTGTAACACTTGTGCAAGCTCAGCACCACAAACTCTGAAGGTACTTTGCAAGTCTTGCTTAATTTCTTCAGTGTAGTTTATTCCAATTTAGATGAAAAGTTTGAGAAAAAATAAAAGATAAAAATGCCCAAACTCTAATTCCAACAAGAAAAAGCATGTTTTAATTCAAATCACAAAAATTGCCTTTAAAAATAGAAATAATGGACATAATTCACCCCCACTGGACCACCACTGATGTTAAGAGATGTACGCAGGAATGATTTTGTCAAAAGCAGTCACTCAATTTTCTTTAGTAACACACCTCACCCCATAACTGTTCTGCTGAATTTTCCTAGCCAGCAACAGAGATTTAATAATTAAAAAAAAAAAAAAGAGGCCACTTCAGCTTCTCCAATTACATTCTTCATCATTTCTGGTGAATGCAGAGCCATTTTCTTGGTATTTGATATGAGTATTTTTCCTCAAAAACATCTTTATAGGGAATATGCCATGTATCACCTGTGGTCTGTACCACACAGTCGTAACGGAAAGCTGGCTGTTGGGAAAAACAGAGGGAAAACATTTTTTTTAGACTTTGTACAAAGTATTACTGAAATATCAGTTACAGGTAGTTAGTTACAACTTCCAATGCTTACCTTAGAAGTCTCCACAGTTTTATCTCTTAACAATTCTCATTTTATTTTCTTATACAAAACAAATTCTAAATTTTAGTACTGGAGGAAAAACTAAACTATCTTCTAGTATTTTGTGGTCTAGGTGTCATTATAAATTCTGTCTTCAATCTGCACTAGATAATAATGATTTCAGGATAATGCACTCAATTACTAGAAATGACAAAATGACTGTTGTTCTGTTCAGTTAAATGAAATCATATGGGAATTACTCAGGATGTGGAGTTTATAGGCTTGAATGTAGGATTTAATGACATTAATGACATCTTGTATTTGTTCTCCCAGCGTGTCTCTTTACAGAGCTGACTTGCTCTGTCTCAAGGAGTAGTAAGAAAAGGAGATATAAGAAAAGAGCTTATAACTAACACTTTCAGAAGCATCTGGTTGAACAAATAGAATAAACAATCTTTCAGGTCTATTATGTTGCAGGTACACTAATTCAACATATACAAGACAAATACAAAAGAAACCTTACTGGCTGGTAATTATGGTTCCCAGGACATACTATCACTCTATATGTATAGTCTTGGAAGTTTACTGTGGTAGCTTCCAGAAAAACTTAGAAGACAGCTATGACTGGCAATATCAATCACCCAAATCACTTGTATAGGACTTAAGATGTGAAAATTAGCAGTCCCTTTGTACAAGAGAAAGAAACAGCTAAAGCTGTGATAGCTGTAGCTCAGGTGACCCCACCATTCATTATTTGGCTCCATAAGAAGTAATGTATGTATGGCAACAAAGAATGAAAGGCCGTCATTCTTACAAACTGCTATCTCTGTTTGTAATCATAAATGTTATTTTACAATTTTAACCAGCAAAGGAAGAAAATTAATCTGCATAAGTATTCAGTATGCATAGGTATGCAGTATTCCTTTAAGCAGGCAGTAACAATACAGACAGAGCAGATAACAAAAGAACTGCATATAGAATGTCACATGATGGATTTTTTCCTAGAAAAATCTGATCACAAGGATACATATCTCCTAGACAATAAGAGTAGTATTCTGCCATAACATGACATTACTGCAGTTTCTGTAGCTGAATACAAACTATAAACCTGGCTGTTATGGACTTTCCCTCATGAAACTTTGTACCTATGTTAGATTACTATTACAGTGAATACTGAAATACCTGTATTTTTTCAGCTTCTTTAAAATAAAGATGAAAGAAACTCTATTGTAAAATTGGACGTATGATATTTTATAATAGTGCTGTAGAGGAGAACAAGGGATTTCAAAGTTTTAAAAAAATTAAAACATTGGCTCTCAGGTTTTACTGAGGCCAGTAATGGTTACAGAGTTTCCAGTACTGGAAATATTTGTATACATAAACTTTTATTTACATTTACATTTTAAACATTTAGGTAGCATTTCTTGGCTCTCTTATAGTTTTTTTGTTTGTGGCATGCTTTGTGAATCCAGTGGATTTTCAGTTAACATGGGAATCTTGAGCACACCGTTACAAATCCATTTCTTAGGCTTCAACACGATATTTTGGTTTCCAGAATCTGAAATAATGTATTTTCAATGAATATGCTCTGGGTGTTTTCTGACTGCAGTGGGAAAACTTACCAAGAAATTGATACTCCTTCCTCCTGCAGAAGGGAAGAACACTATCTGGTGGCCACGCTGCCACTTGCGGAACAGGTGGCGTGTCAGACTGTCGGACAGACAAGCCTTGTGGTCCCGCAGGAAGTCTCTGCTGACAAACCTGCAGTGCTTGCCCGAGCGGAGAGTGGCATACAACAAGAAGGGGTCATCTTCAGAGCTTCACAAAACAAATGGAAAAGACAGACGTCATTCACAAGGCAGTGAGTGACTGCAGGAAGTGATTCAAATGCTGATCAAGATTTATTCATCAGCAACACTGAAAATTCCCACCACTACTCTAGTTCCCTGTAAAATAAAAAATTTCTTACCACAGGGCACCAAAAGCTGGAGTGCAATAAAAATTAATCACGTGCTACTTAGAGCACTTTTTTCCTCTTCTCACATCTGACAATAGAACAATATAATCTCCTGCCATGAAGTTTAACAATACTGTGCTATGTAGAACAAAACTGCTAAAACTCAACAGTGTACCCCCACACAGCAGCAGACACAACTGCACACGGATGCTACCAGAAATTGTGTAGTTCAGGGCACTATGCTCTTGGCAATGGTTTTATCAGTCATAAATCCTAATAAACCATACAGCTGTTGATATGATTCTAAGTGATCAAAGTCTTCACAATGCAACTTTTAATGTACTTTTGAAGCAAGTGTAGCAAGGGATATGTTTCTTTCACAGACACAGATGGAGATACTAGTAATGGTACTAAAAGCTAGAGCAAAATGCACATAGAACAGGTGTTGGTCTCTATTATATTGAGCTGTTTTCTTCAACTTACATATTTTCAGCAAAGAAGAAGTCTGCCTTACTCTGCATCTCTTTCATAATTTCTCTTTTCCAATTTGAAGAGTTTGTCAGCATATGTTTGCGGCCCAGCACAAGCAACCGGGCATTCTCCTTGGCCAGGCAGTTGACAGCATCAAACAGCTGCAGAAAACAAAGCAAACCCAAAGATTTTCCTAGCTGTAAACACAGAGTGACATGGAATACTTTCAGGTGTGTCTCACCTAGAGGGACTTCTAGACTACTCTCATTTCATACCGTTCTTAACTGCAATGTGAATTAAGCAGATAACTAATTCAATTCCCTAATCACGAGGGAAAAAAGAAACAACAAACCAATTCATTGAAGGAAGCTGTTCTCAACCACACAGAAAATACAGTGCTTTCATATTCCAGCTCATGCAGTTCCAATGACACGAACGACCTCGGGCAGAGTTGTTTGGAGATGTCAGAAGTTCCAAGTCAGGCGAGGGAATGAATCACGCTGGATTTACGTGATAACCCACGGTGATCACGGAGCACGGGGAGCCCGGAGCACACGGCCTCTCCAGCCCCACCTGCTGGAGCTGGAGAGCTCCACGGCCCGCGCTGCCCTGCGGGGAGGCGGTGGGTGGCAGGACATGGAAATCCGTGACCTCGGGACTAAGGCTTTATGAAAACCACATCCAGATCAGCCGCCCGCCTGTGAACCAACACAGCGGTGGTAAACTCACTTCAGAGGGACTTTCAGCAGTCTCTTAGGGCTGTGCCTGTTCTGCGTGAAGTGCTTCTCAGGACAGGCACTTGTGCCTGGGACTTTCCCTCCCTGCTTCACCCAGACTGAGCTCAGGGAGGGCAAAGGTTCTGGCTTTCAGCATCCAGGTTATCGCCATGGACTGCTCACAAAACAATGGCATGTCATTTCGACCCAGAAAGACAGAAGAATTGTTTCTTGAGATTCATGCATCTATTGTATTTGAAAGACAAGAACAGTATGCTCAACAACCAGGGAAAGGTATTTCCTAATTTTTACCTGCATTTGCTACCACTGTTAGCCAACATACAATCTCCTGATCATTCTTTAATCCTTCCTGCTTTTCTAGCTTCAGGGGCTAGAAAGAATTATCTACCTGCAAGTACCAAAAGAAAGGGGTGGCCCTACTCAGTCTTCTCTCAAGCTGCACAATCTCACTACTTCTGTTGTGTCAGATCTATATCACAATTACAGACGAGCTCACTGATCCAACAGAAGACTTTTCTGTAGGGCTGAGCAGCAACCCAACAGACAGACTTGAGTCAAAGGTTCAATGACTGATGGGAATACATCGCTGGAGGTGGTGAGACAGGAAATGTGGGACTGCCCTTCACAGGAAAGGACCTGCAGATGGCTCAAATGAAATATGCCATGAATCTGGATCTGAGATCTGGGAGAGGAAGCCAGAAGATTTTCTACATTAATTTTAACAGTTGAGCTGTAAGTTGCTGTTGCCAGTATTGATTCTGAGGGAGTAAAGGCTCTGTTTAATACAGATACAGGACCTTGGTGCTAATGAAAAGCACAAACACCTAACAGTACCTATTGGAACTGACTTCCTGCTTCCAGGAGATCACACTGGATATTGGCTACACATGTGTACAATCTACTTTTCCCTGGTTAAAACAAACAAAACATAATGTGAGCAGGAAAAGGCCAAATGCAGTAACTTCTCATGCACTGAACCAGTCCTGCAAATAGCTGGATTTGAATACCAAAGGAGAATTAAGCTGGTTAATCATTTCACGTACAGAAGTCAACAGTGAAGAAATAATAATGAGTAACTTTAGCAAACACAAATTCCAAATAAAAATACTTTTTCTTTTTGCCTAACATTTTGCTACATTAAGAGAAGGTTAGCAAAAAATCATGTGAAAAAAAAAAAGAAGATAAAAAACAGCAGCTCCAGATACAGACTGGTCAATAGTAGCTATTCCCAAGTATTCTTGGATTCAGCTCTTGTAGGTCTTTCTTTCTGGAGGTTGTAACTAGCGGTACTTTGTACCTGTTAGTCATGTGGACTTTCTTGTCCTACATATTTTTAGCATATGAGGTTTTCTAGTGTGAAGTGCTTCTGGGAGAAAATTGAGAGGTTGGTATAAATTAGCTACAGCAATGGAAAAACTCAAAGGCTTAAAATGTAGTGAAATTAAAGGGAGTCAGCATTTTAAAATTTTGAAACTCCTGCTTACATAACAACCCATTGTCCCTCCTCTACTTAACACAGAGATTAACCTTACTTACACAACTAAAATACAGAAGATAGAAATTACTTTTGTTTTCATAAGATAAGGATAATTTTGTTCTGCACAACTTCACTAAAGAGCCTTTTCTCTCACTTTAGGCTTGGGCACTTAATGGGGGTGGTCTACAAGGAGTCACAGAACTTACATGGGGGGTTTCCTAAGTGTGCCTACTCCCACACCTGGCTGCTTCTCAAGAAAGGAAGATGTGAGACACACTAACACTTGTTTCAGTCACACAGGAAAGTAACTGAACATCATGGTGTTAATACAAAAACAGCAGTAGTGATCTCTCATTTAAAAAGTCAAGGCTATTTTATTAATCTAGTATCTCCAGAAGTTGCATGAGTGTATAATGGAGCACAAGGAAGACAGGTTAATTACTCTAAGCCATACAAGGAACTATGAGCAGAGCAGGATACAGATTTCCTAAGACTTCACTGCCAGTCCCTTTCTGATCGCTAGATCCCGCTGTGCCATGTGTCCCCAGTTTCAAAGCTTAGCTTGAGGTAGCTTTCTCATTAGGTACTACTGGTAGATTCCCACTTGTGAAATGGGAAATCCCTACACACTGCTGCTGGGAGGCACACCACTCAGTGATTCAGCAGAAGGTGACTCACACTTATACGCACAGAGCATGAAGAAGTAAGTAACCACCAAAAATATTTAAATCACATTTTTTATGAATAAATCATGTTTGACATTGCTTAAACATTTGGGTTCACTAACTGCCATTTAAAAGCAAAGCTCACCTACAGGTTATCTGCTAGTAAGAGCAACAAACTGCTCTATTACTGCTCTTTTCACCTATTGTTAGTGCTGCCTCCCACCCAAACAAAGCTGTGAAACTGCAGAAGAAAGCCCAACACAGACTACAGGTTCAGAGCTGCCATTGCTGTACTGTCAGGCATGATCATTGTCTCCAAAGTTTAGCCAGCAATTGGAGCCAGTCAAAAAAGGTGATTGTCCCTCACTTTCACTGGTGTGGCCTCACCTTGAGTCCTGGGTACAGTTTTGGCTGCCACAATATTAAAAAGACATTAAGCTGTTAGAGAGCATCCAAAAGAGAGCAATGAAGATGGTGGGCTGGAGGTGAAGCCCTATGAGCAGCACAGAGGTCACTTGGTCTGTTCAGCCTGGAGGAGACTGAGGAGAGCCCTCACTGCAGTAACAGCTCCATGGAGAGGGGGACGTGGAGGGGCAGGCACTGATTTCTTTGGTGACCAGTGACAAGGACCCAAGGGAATGGCCTGAAACTGGGTAAGGGGAGGTTTAGACTGGACATTGGGAAAAGCTTCTTCACCCAGAGGGTGGTTGAGCACTGGAACAGGCTCCCCAGGGAAGTGGTCATAGCACCAAGACTGACAGAGTTCAAAAAGCATTTGGGCTACACTGTCAGGGACAAGGTGCAATTCTTGGGGTGTCCTGCACAGGGCCAGGAGTTGGGACTTCGATGATCCTTGTAGGTCCTTTCCAACTCAGGGCACTCTATGATTCTATAAATGAATCCCTGTCATGACTACATTTATTTGACTTAACAGTTTCACAATTTTTGATTACCTTTTTCCATACTGTAGATCAAGAAAATAAGCTCAATAAAAACCTGTTTACTTCAGTCCCACATACAGGAGAGAGACGATGAGAAGCCACAGATTTTTGCCCCAGCCAGCTACTCAAGGAAGGCATGTGTGCTGCTTGCAAGACAGGCTGGACTTTCTCACTGAGCCTGGTAATTTCACCAAACCATATTCAAGATCATTACCACAGCACCAAACACAAATGCTTCTTACATTCTCTACATCATTATTGATGACACAGTGTAAATTAGTCTCAAGTCCTCTTAAAACAGGGGCAGTATACATGTTTCTTGATTTCTCTGGAGTTTATCTGTCCCTGATTAACACAGGGGCAGCTACTTCAAAGGGAAAGCAGTGATGGATGAATAAGTAACAGTCACAGAGATTAATCAGCCTGGTTAACTTTCTACTCTTTAGACAGTCAGCAGGTAACTCCTGGGAATTTTCCCTTACAACACCAAGGATCTCTGCAATACTGCAGAAACAATATTGTAGGGAATATTTGTAATCCTGTGTCACAGTAAGACTATTGAAATTGATGTAACACATCATCATGCAAAACTCTACCAGTGACAGCTCTTCACACATCAGTGATGGCTATCACACAATGTTTAACGTGTTTTAACCTGTCTGCATTGACTCTGCACCTGGAATTGACTTATCCTCTCTTGACACATTCACTAGAGATATGTCTTAACTCCCTATCACAATTCATTAAAATTTGCAGTTCACTTTTAGATGTTAGCTTTTACTCTTAACAGTCAGCACTATTAATCAAAGGCAGATTATTGATTGAGCAGGAAAACTAAACCACAGAAGCAGATTCCCAAGTTGATTTAATATAGATTGAGGATGGTACAGTAGTCTCAGTTTGCTCAGATGAGGCAATTCCCAAATACAGCTGTGCTACTTGCAGAGTAGTCTGTATTCAGAGACTGAAGATGCTTTTGCAGCCAGGTCCAAACTGACTGGTACCAAGTGTGTACCAAGACACCTGGTGCTCCTGCACAATCCAGTGTTCCCACTGCCTGAAGGACTTGGCTCAATTGTAACACTGGGTGTATGTAAACACATTACTTTCAGGTCAAACTGACTAGAGCAATACTCCATGGACTGTGACCAAGCTAATGAACCATCTTGAATCCTGAGTAGTGGGGAGAATGAAGCAAAGTAACTAAATATATTCAGGTCAGATACAGAAGCAATAGCACGATTTATATTTTTCTGTATTCATGATACCCTGGCTGATATGCCAGTAACGGGGATATCTTTAATGACAACTCCATTTGAATTCAACTGAAGATGCAATCTGCTCAAGACAATCCCGGAAACAATTCTGAATGTAGAAGTAACATGTTTGTAAATAGTCTCTGACACTGCATTCTGCTATATTATAAACTGTAGGTAAAGTTTCTGATTTCAAACAATCTTGGAAGAGCCACCCCTGTCTTTTATTCTACTGATGAGCTCAGAGAACATCACAATACAAACGAAAACTGTGTAAAACAATCTCAGATTTGGTAGGAGTTTTATGAATTTCTCCTGTGCAGATAGGGCAGGATAGGTGCCTATCCTTCCCAGCAGAGCCATATAAGAAAAGAAGGCTTTGAAATAGGTATTTTCTATTTAATTACAGTCATATCCTGCTGTCTTATTCCCAAAAGGCACAAGAAGTAATCTGATGGACAGTGAAGCAGTATTTCCTACGAGAATTAACAGAATCACAGTGGGATGCATGCAGAGAGTGAAGACATATACACACAATTTAAGCATGGAATTAAAGTGTGTGTATGATATGATGGATGGGGAGGTAGGCAGGGGATCATCAAGTGGAAGAGCCATTAGCTTCTTGGATTCTGGCATTTTAGAAAGGACTGTCATCTTAAAAGATCTCAGCCACTATGTCAGACCTTACACCTGAGAAACCTTTTAGTGTGAACATTCTTGCTCACACTCTTCGAATGTCTCTGCTTTTGAATGGTAATATTTTTATCATCATGATGTACAGACAAATGCAGTTCATCCAGAAATAAAAAAAAATAAAAATGGGTAGTGACAATAGTTAGTATGCTATTAAATGAACAATGCAAAGAGCTCTAGAAATTATGACTAAAGAAGATATGGACATTTGAGGAATTTCTGAATTTCATAGTACAAGTTGCAAAAGAGAAGAACAGGCAAATTTTTCTGACTCTTACAATTCAAGAAATATACAGACAAATTAATATTCTTCAAATATTGTCTAATTGCATTTTTGGAAGTTGAATACTGCAAGTTACTTCAGTGCCAGTCAAGTTTCTAAATCCAAAAGTTTTGTTAAGCAACTATAATACAATTTTCATTCCCAATCACTTACTTAAAAAATGTGATGTTGATTTAAATGTACAAGCAGACTCTTTGATGTTGTGTCAGCAGTTATGAAGTAGGAATAATGATGGAAGAGAAGGGTGAATCTGAAATCCAAAGCAGCATTTTTCTGGGGTAGCAAGTGGGAAATATCCAATTCACCATTAACTATAGCCCAATGCTAACAACTAACTTTTTCTATTTTAATTAAAACTTAACATTTTCTGTTGCAGTTGTGGGCTGGCAGTAAAGCATTTTTGTTCATGAATTTGAATTTTCTGAATGTCTTTCTTTCTAGAGTCATGTAAAAGGACAAAGGTATTTGTCCTTTTCTGATCTTCTCTGAGATGTTTTTTCTCCATAGCTTATATCATGGTATACTTTTATCTCTCCTCTTCCTCATCTTCTTTATTGTAAAAAAGAATAAATACCAAGACCTTGACAATGCATAAGGGGCAGCTTATGTGGATTTGATTTTATCCAGACATCTCCTGAGAACCTACTGTTTTGTACCAAAACCTGAAGATTTACAAAACATTAAAAAGTCTCAACCCCTCACACCAAGGAGAGGAGTTAGATGATACGGCGTACCTGTGATTATACAAAAAGAGGAAAAGAAACATGTAAAACCTGAAAGTGTTCCCTTTGCATTTCCACATATCAATATTATCCTTTGTTCCCATCCTTGAATTCTTTCTGCTTGCACTGCTGTTTCTCTCACAGTATTTTCTTACTGATCACTACACATTACTTCATTGCACCAAGATTACACATACATCATCTTTATATTCTTGAGGAAGAAAGTAAAATAAAAATGAAAATGTATGAGGTTTTACTTATTCTTGCATAAGATTCAGATGTGGAACTCTACCTGTGAGAGCCACTGACTGTAAAGGGAATAATTTTCCCAACTGAAGTCACAGCTTCAGGGGTCTGCCTTCTTTCACTGGAAATCCAGTGTTTGCAATGACATTGTTACTCTTGCTTTTCTACAATTATCAGAACAGTGTATACAAAGACTTTAAGGAAATAAGGGAGTTTCTCCCACCATATTTCATTTTAGAAACAATGTTAAAATGTAGCCATGGGAAATGAACTAGAAACAATGTAGCTGTTTCAAAGGAACGTTTGTGAGCCCAATGGAGCTGCGCCAGTCTTAAGATTTTCAGCGTGGGTCAGAAGCCTGTATTTAAGTGCTGAAAATCCAAAATGTGAGCAGGATCTCTGGGTGGTGGTGGCGGCAGTGGTAATGGGATGTTGTGAAAATGAAAGCACAAGCTTGACTGATCCTTTCCATAGATAGGAAATAACTCGGGGCAGGACTGAAATGGCTTTGTCAGACTGAAACTGACAGTTTAGAAGGTACTAACACTCCAGCTCTCACCACTGTCCTATGCAGATGTCTGCACAGAGTGACAGATCTTGTCTGATGCTAAGTGTTTTTCCCATGTCCTAAAGTCCCAGACAATACTTTTGTCCTTTGAGGAAAGTCCTGCAGTAGCTGGGGACATCACTGTTACAGCAGGCACGGGCATGATGCTGTTATGGTATATTAAACCTATGCTTCTGCAGAGACATCCCACATTTTAATAAACTTGACAGGTCCAGAAACACTTTAACATTAGGATTATTTCTAAGCTCACAGGACAACAGACATCCAGGTAGAATGATATGGTAACCAAGGAAACATCAGTAAACTGACAACTTGCAGTTGAAAAAAAGAATCAGAGTACAACAAGCAGCAAATATTTATAACACAATTTTCACACTGTCTTTCTGCTGTTTCTCAGTACTATTTTCCAGTTGCCTGCTACAGATTATTATACAGAGGTTACCTTCAAAACTTTTATACACCTTCGAGAACAATTGTTTCAATAAGAACCTTTGCAGCTCTTAACGCATAAATACATTAACTACTGAAATGAGTGGTGATTTCTCTTTCATATATGTTTAATATGAAAGAGAACATATAAAATGTTCTTCTTCAACACTACAAAAATCAAAGGTCTGAGATGGAGCAAAAAAAGCCCAAAGGTCTGAGATGGAGGAGCAGCTGCATGGTCAGAGTCAGACCTATCTGTCCTGGGCCAACCATGAAACCAAGGCTTTCAGCAAGGAGGAACCTAGGAGGGAATCTGCTTAATATTGCTAAGAGCATAACTGGTATTTACCAGATTGGAAAAACCCCAGGAGATGTTCACATTCTTCAGCACACCTTGCACTGCCAGGACCATTAGGCAGAAGTTCAACTGTCTCAGCTGGATCAAGGCTTACCCTGGCAAGAAACTCACTGTTCCTACAAAACCAACAAAAATCTGATGCAGTGTAACGCAGCTGATGTAAAACGTGGGTCAGCATTATTTATCTTACAGAGCCATTAGTTTTGATCATTGCAGACTCATGCCATTTTACTACTAGTAACACTGCCAGCAGTGTCCATTCCTGGACATCCTAGGCAGTGAAAGTCTGTGAAAGCCCACCATGATAGCTAAAGTCCACAAGATCTAATTTTTGTACTTTGATGCTTTTCATGTAAGTATATTGGCAGCAGTCTGCAATACTCAATAGCTAGACACTGGGCAGGCCATGTTTTATCTGAAGTATTTTTCTTTAACTTTAAAGATACAGCAATTTGACAAACAGATGATATTGTCAGCTCCCACAAATTAATTATAGATGATATTTGGCATTTGTCTAAAGGCTTGGCCTCCTGGGAACAACCAGTTACATGAAAAACTTTGTATACTTAGCCATTTTTTTCCCCTTGTCAAGAGAAACAAGCTTGAGAATATGAAAATATGACCATCAGAAAGGGTTGGGCAACAGAAGCCAAGTAAGAACCACTCCCAAGCCCCAGCCCTATTTCATAAAAGGATCTATTTTTTAAAGCAACTTTTAGCTTGGGGACTCAGAATTACAGTTTCCAGGTATCTATATGACTATATCAGCTAGCACTTTTGAGGAATTATGTTGCATCTTGCCCTCTTTTGTCCATTTCCCTGGAAAAGATGCAGATACCCAGCTAACAACTCTGGAGCATCCAGGACTGAACATCACTGCTTGATGCAGAACTATAAGTACAGAAAGTTCTGTTTACCAAATTTATCAGATGGCAAATGGTTAAAATTGTGTTTTATTAGTGGTTATGTTAACTAGGCTGGTAGACTAAATAGGCTTGTGGAAATGAGAGTGGGTGGGATGACAAAAAAGAAATCCCTAACCTATAGCATTCAAATTTCTGAAAGCCCATTTGGGAATGCCCATTCAATGGAAAGTTAAGAGATTTCACTCTTTAAGGTCTGATATGCAGATACATACATATAAGCTAGAAGTGAAAATGTCAAAACCCTCCAATTCTTTAAGACACTTCCTCTCACTATTGAGATGTATGGCCATTCCACACAAACAGATTTACACAGCTCAGTGCAGTGTTTTACGGGGAGCAGAATAGTGACATTAATGATGGACAAGCCCAGGGTAACTACTCCTCACAGGGAGCATGGCAAATCACCATCAAATCACCATCATTAAGACTGTCTGGTTCTGCTCTATGATTACTTGCAACCCTCTGACTACTACTTCATTTTATTTACCCAAATGTGTGGCAACTTAGGGCTGTGGTGGAATAAAACTCCTATCAATCAATCAGTCAATCAATCAAGAAGTAGTACAGGCAGTATTCAAGAAATAGGTATTCCAGTGTCCTTTTCTTAAGCTTGCACTGAGTGTAGAAGCTCAAACTCCAGAGAACCACATCTTTAACAAACACCTGCATCATACTCTACTTTTTTTTTTCAGTGTATAGTGTAAGCACTATCTAGTTTACCAAAGTATCACACAATTAGGAAATAATCAAGGAGAGAAAGCCCAGCAAGGCTGATATTCTCACACTGGTACACTACATAAGTCAGGAAAAACTTCTGAATTACAGCTACTTTAGAACCAGTGGAACTGAATAGGCTTTTACCTGCTGTTAGAGAGCTTATGACACACACTGTACACAGCTTGCTCAGCAATGTCAACTGGACTCCTTAAAAGTTCAAGAGTCAATAATTCAAAATATAAGAGGCAGAAGAAATATTACTGCAAACTCACTGCTTCCTTTTTGTTGAGCATATAAGCGAGCAGGTAAGTGGATACATGCTGGACAATAAGGACAGGCATAAGCATCCCTAATACTTTCTGATTTATCTAAGAGGTAAGTTGGTATTACCCATGGGACAGAAGCACAGGTTCAGTTTTAACAGTCACTACAGGAAGCATTGTGCAAGGAGAGGACAATACAGCAGCTGGAAATTGTAGAAACTATTCAGAAAAATTAGAAGAAGGAATAAATTCTTCATTAAACTGGTTGGAAATAGAGTACCTAATGTTTACATAATTTTGACAACCTCTTTAGCTTTTGACTCACTATAATTCAATGCATATTTCCAGCTGGAACTGTGAAAAGACCTATTCATTAAAGAACTGACCAGTTAATAATAAATCAGGAAGAAACAGCATCACAAGCTAGTATCTCTGGGTGGAAAGGAAAAATCAGTAGATACCTGTAAAGACTAGAAGTAAATATGTGAAATACTTGAAATAGAGAATTTCTCATTAAGAAAAAGGTTTCCTAACAATGATATGGGGAAACAGTTACAATGCCAGAGATAAAACATTCCAAGTGATTTTAAAATGTAATTTTGGGGCATCATATTTAGGAAATAATAATGGGATTATTATTATCTTCTACAGAATAGAAGATTTGAATGTTTATTTTATGGAGATCTACAGAAAAATGAGAACACCAACACAAATTATGCCTTATAAGGTTGTTTCTTCATCTACTGGTTTGTAAGTACTAATTTTTAAGATCTTGAGTTAGGCATTTTTCTTGAAGGACGGGAGTGAAGATTTTTATTGTATAAGAGTTACTTTCCTGAGAACTTGAAGAACAGCAGCAGCAAAGGTAGCCATAGTTATCTTATTATGTCCTTGGTACTGGTGCTCTTACTGCATCACTCCTGTTCCTCATATGATACCAAGCAACAAAATTGTTTCAAGTCTCAGCATGTACAATACCAGCTTAATGGCACAGTTCTGGTAGCAGTCCTCAGAGAAGTGACAGATATCTGAATGAGATGTCCTCTTTATATTAACACAAGTGAACATCTTAGTTTAATCTAATTTGATCTAATTTAGATTAACACCACAGATAAAGGCATGTGTGAATTAGCATGGGGACTATTTTATTTTGACCCTTAGGTGTTTTCCCTTGCCTCGTCTCCCCTCCCTTATTTGGAAGAACTGCACAAATGTACCCTGAAACAAAATAAGTAAAAAGTAGAATAGGGATAACCTCTTCCCTTTCATGTCTGTATCTGATGTACAAAATCAATACCAGCAAAAGGTGAGGTTTGCATTAAGAAGTGTTTGATACAGAATGTCACCTCTAATGGGCAACAGTATTTTGGGTAAGAAGAGTTCTTACCATTTTTCAGAAATTGTTTGAAACAGGAATTCTTGTGAATTGGTTTCAAGCAAGAATACTTGCCAGCATGACTGTCATCCCCAGAATGGAATTTTAATTCTGCTGAAATCAGTCTCCTAGATTCAAATAGGAGCTCCTATTTCCATGCTCCAGACAACACAAAACAATCAGTTTATGAAGAGATTTAGATTAAAAGCTGTTTACAATTGTACTTTATTGTCTATGAGTCTAGATTAAAAAAAAAATAAAATTACTTTAACCTCAGTTTTAAACTTCATTGCAGGTTATAATAATTTAATAATTTCAATTTAAGTATATTTACTTATACATAAATGTCTCTTCCAATCCTGCTTTACAAATAGAATGCAACTAGAGAAAAAACAACAAATGTAGCTTAATGAAATGTTGGATCATTAAACATTATGTCAATATGTGGAGATCCTTAGGAATAACATACTGTTCAAAAAACTAGGCTTTCATAGCTTCATAAATAAATCCAAATGGACTTTAGGCTTTTGTTACATTGTACCTTTTCACCTTCAGATAACACAACTTTCAAATATGTTTTCTTTCCTACTTTTACTAGAAATAGCTTATTAAATGTGAAAGCCAAGCGTGAACCAAAATTGGTTGCTTTTCAAATATATAAATAAATCTAGGTGTACACATGAATGAACACAATCATTGTCCTAAGGATTACCTATGCTGCTTTTAAGATGACACTGAAACCCGCACTTCTCACATTCAAATCAAATATTTGTTCTTACAGAGGACTGGACTACAGTAACCCAGCCTTCACATTTTCTGGCCTGCTTCCCATAGCCTCTCACGACTATGGAGATTTTTCATATGAAAATCACTTCTAAAGAAGCAGTTCAGTTCCCCAAAGACCAGGTTTCCAATTTGGAGGGCCAGCACACCTCTTACTGCCACATGATCATGTGAAGAGTTGAGCTGCCCAGAGAAAACCCCCATCTTGACGTTTCTAAGGGACAAAGTGAAAACAGCAAGATAGAAACTCATCCAGTTCAGAAGACATGTTCATTTGACTTTATCACCTAGATTTTAGACTTCTCTACAACATACAACAACCAACCTGTTTGCCACAGTTACTAAGTTGACTGGGACGTGAATCATCAAGGCAGGTTCACTCTGCCCTGCTGAATTTCAAGCTTATATTCCTAGTGATTAGAAGAATCTTATTATGAAAGATGTGATGCAAATTCACTTGGTAAAAAAAGGTATGATTGGTGGTTGGGTGCTCCTGTACTTACATTAACTTTTGATTTGCTATTATCACCAAATACAAAGGTAAAAATTGAAAACACCAGATGGAAACCAAGAGAGATAATTAATTTAACCACATGGGTCTTTATTAATTTTATAGCCAGAAACAAAGGCTGCAAATAGTAATGGGAGGCAACACCAAGAAGAATCTGACTCAAAGAGAAAGTAACACACAGAACCTGTCAAATTGCCTGATAGTCAGATTTCTTTTACTTTATCAATTTCTGCTGCTCTATTCTCACTAGGAAATGCAAAACTAGAGTGGAAACCTCTGAAAAGAAAAATAATTGTTTACAGCCAACTGATGAGGCATTTACTCAGGAAATTCTGTCAGCTTCCCCTCCACCATCTCACAATGTTGGGAATTTAAACGTTTTGAGAAAGTTTCCCCTGTATTCACAAGTCTGACCTTGTGTTTCCCTTCTTAAGATGTCCCACCTACCTCCTACTCTCCTGTCCCAGGGCTGCAGAAGCAGTGAGGGACAGTGGAGCGCATCACTATGGGAAGAGCCAGACTTGGTGGCTCAAGGTGTGTGGGCAACACAGGCATTTCCTGGGGGGAAGCATCCATGCCAACCGACTGTAGGAGCACTTCTGGAACCTCTGACACACTGATGTCCAATACATCTGCACTTACAGTGTACAGGTATACAAAACTGAACATATTAAATGCCCTCTTATTTCTCTTTTAGCCACAACCAGGAACTGCCAGGTTTCAGAAGAGCTGCAGGGAGAGGAGAACTTGCAGCCCAGGCCTTCCCTCTAGGTTCCACTGGCAACTGAGTCTATCCTTCAGCTCTCCTGGAACAGCCTTGTTCTTCTGCATCTGGTGACCACAATGCTTGAGCTTGAGCTATGCTATTTTAGGATAGCCCCAACATAGGAGGAGAGGGGACAGATTTCAGCAGATTAGTATTGATCTCTGAGATGTGTCTTCAGAGAACGGAGTTCTGCTGAGATATCCAAGGAACCCCCAGAAAGTAACTGATGAGATATGGATGCAATGCTGAATATTTCACTCATGAATCTCCAACACTAAAATAGGTGAAGTTCCAAGAATACCCCTTACTGCTTGACCTTCTTTTTCTCTAAGATCATGTTACACAGACAGTGAAGGTGATTTTCAGTGAAAACACCAAAAATCTCCATCTTTACAGTTTGTGCAGTACTTACAGGAAATGAAAGTACAGGTCTAAAGAATGAAACACATGTTGCAAAGATAAAAATCTCTCCAATCTTGAGCAACAGGACAATTGTTTTGTTATCATGGAAATGCAAGCTTGAACCACCATTAGAAGACGGGGGAAAAAAAAGACGGAAAAGGCTGAGAGCAAATGAACAAACACGTCTGCTTTGTTGAGTGGCAAGACAAGAGGTGGTCGGAGGCAGAATTGATGAACTGTCACAGTATGACAAATAAGACCTCTGTTGGATGTATTGATTCTGAACAGAGAATGACTCATGGATCTACTTCATTCTTGCTTCATTTACAGACAGTAAAGTACTTGAACAAATCACAGATGCTGCCAAAGGAGTCAGAGAAGAAAAAAATTCTTTCCCATGGATGTTTTTGGGGTCAAATTTATTAATAACTGCTTGTTTTGTAGGACAGCTCATGGAGTGGAGCTAAGGTTTTGTACAAAGCATCACTGTCTCAATAACTGTACAGATGATTTTTTAGGCATGTTGCACAGTTAAGTCTGACTTGAAGACTCGTAAAGCTTACCCCATGAAAACCTGAGCATATCAGTATGTGTATTTGTCAACTATACTTGTATGCATAGGAGCTGATTTTTTGTGTGTCTCATGGCCTCAAAAATGGTTTAGTAACTGGAACTTGGGAGAGAAAGTTGTATTCACTATTTTTCTCAAACACTACAAGCTCCAATATGTTTTTTGCTCTCCTTGATTCATCATAGAGGATTTATAGGCATTATAAAGAGATTTCAAAGAAGCAAAATTATGTTGCAAAATTGAATTGGGTTATTAAGCCAAGAGAATTGTGTGTCATAGATGCCCTGTTTTTCTTTTTTTTCTTTTTAAAAATTTTGCCTTTATTTGAAGAGTTGAGGCTTTCTTGTCTTAATAATTATTGTCTTTATATTTGGAAAATAAGCCTTGCAAATTGAATACAGTACATACCAAAGCAATGGCTCTGAGCTGAATTCACAAAGAGTAATTCATCAAGGTTCTTTAATTCTGAGGGCAAAGTTGAGTTTTTTTCATAAATTTAACAGGACCATTCACCATTTTCTTGTATACTACTACCCTATGTCTTATTTTTCTCCCTTATCTTGATGAAGCTTTTTTCCATGACCAGCTTTCCTTTCAGGACTGCAACCTCTCTCTACCCACTGTTTTCTCTACTGCTAATGTAGCCAGGAGTCCAGCAAACTACTGCAGAACTACTAGAAAAACTAAAAGTATAATGTTAGTTTTAAACCTTGAATCCTCCTGTTAAATATAATTTTAGATCTTTAATATACAGAAAAAGAAAATGCAGTAATGTTTAGACACATGTATTACTACTGCAAAATTTTCTTAGTCCCTTCCCCAGTTCAGAGGGCAATCTCCACTCAACAAGCCTGCTGCTCTTTCCCAGGAAGAGACAAGAAAGAGGTGCAAAATATGAGGTGTCCCCTGCACCTGCCACAGAGCACTCCCAATTACCAGCAGCCACAGCCTGGCTTTTTGTGACAGCCTGTGAGGGGTGCAAGGGAGCAGTTCTGGTGGCTTTCCTGGCAGGAGCTGACTGCTGTCTCAGGCCAAAGATGTGGTTTGCTGGCTGCTGCCAGCAGACTGGGATGGGAAGGAACAGCAAGGATCTGGCTTCCTCAGCTATTCTACAGGTCTAATACAATTTATATGGGAATTAACTCATGTAGTCCATTTACAGAAGTGCTGATTAAGTTTAGGAGGATCCACTTTGAATTATCTGCCAAGAGCAAAAACTACTCCTTTGTGCATTGTCAGCCTTGAGTAACTCAGTCTGGAACTATTTTACCAATCGTTAGATGTCTGAGTTTAATATGGAGATTAGAGAGGGTAAAGTTAGGGCAGAGCTGACCCCAATTGCCAAACTGTTTACAGAAGGGAATAGTGAGTTAGCTTTGATCCAACACACATTTGAAACATATATTCAGTTACTTCTAACACCAGATGGGCACAGCTAAAAACAAGGGGCTGGCTGCATACTTAATTTACAACATACCAAACTCATAGTAAATTAAAAATAGCAAAATACTCTTCAGACTGTTCCTGCAGATCATGCTCTCTCACCTCTCTTTCACCTCCCACCCTGGTCCTCCACAGCTCAGGGGTAGCTGAAGCAGAGCAAAATGTCTTCATTCCCCTTCTGCAACCCAAGAGCAGCCTCTAGAGCCTAGCTATCCTGCTTGTACTGAGATTCCCTTTCATTTCAAAGGAATACTTCTGCAGAAAGTTGTCATAAACAGGAAAACATCCATTTAAGTACTATGTAACAGTTTGTTTAGTAGGAGAAACAGACAGTTAGTGTGTGGAAATTCCCTCTCTTGACCTTTACAAGGTGAAAGGTGAGAGCACTACAGAGAGTACCAAAAGTGATTGTGTTGGGTAAGGATTTATGTAATTAGATACATCTGGAGGAAAGGATAACACGTCATGACACAGCCTGAATGCACTTTGCTTAGTTAAACTGCCAGGACAGCTCTGTTTACAAGCCACAGGTTTGCAGTACAGTGACTGACTCAGGCAAAACCCATTAGATACAGTCTTACAGCAGCAGACTGTAAGACTTTAGGGAGATTTTAGACTTAGGGAGATTTGGAATTTTTTTCTCTTGATAATATAGCAAAAATAATTTCCATTCTACAATATCTTTTAAAAAGGAGTCAACTTTAATGTCTAATTTAAAATGCTACAGTAAGGAAGCAAAGGGTTGAAAGGAGGTGCTGTCTGGTGTTGCAGTTTTACAGTCACTATGTGTGCAGTGCCCTCAAATCAAATGGGCTCATCATTCCATAGCCCTCAAAAAGTCTTTCTTCCAATCTTCATGCTGCCTCCTTCTTTTTTTTTTTTTTTTTTTTCAGGAATTGAGGAATTTATGCAGCCACATCATAATTTCTACCAGGAAACAGACCAAGAATAAAACCTACCTGGACAAAAGGGCAATTGGGATTATATTTACAAACCAAGAGTGTCATAAACAGAGAAACTGCCACAGTATGTTCTAATACACCTGTCAAGTCAATAATATCATGATGATTTGCTAAGTGCTGGCTATGAGGACTGAAGTT
Organism: Molothrus ater; assembly: GCF_012460135.2. NCBI lineage: Eukaryota > Metazoa > Chordata > Aves > Passeriformes > Icteridae > Molothrus > Molothrus ater. The sequence continues at coordinate 37,553,024 of NC_050483.2, read as the reverse complement.
GCCTGGGAAGTCACATATCTAGCTTTCTAGAAAGTCAGAACACTTTGGGAATTAAATGAGCAAAAATTTTACCTTCAACTTTTGCTTTTTTTCTGTCTCCTCTTATCCCTCAAGGTACCTGTGCCTTGCCACTCCCCACGATGCCTAAGACATGGAATTACTAATGTTAGGCTGTTTGAAACAGAGAGGAAAATTTCATCAATGTATTCTTATTCTAATCATATGACTAAGAATTAGCTACAGTCTTGATCTTCAGCAGAACAGCTGCAGTTCTGGAAGCTAAGTCATGAAGTTAAACAGTACTTTTTGTTAAATTTAAATTAAGACCAGAATGCATTTAAATTACCATGCTTTTGTCACATAAATCTTAGGCCTTCTCTTGTGTTTAACAACACCCTTTAATTTGCCATTCTCTCTAAATCCCATAAGGGACAGGTTTCAAAGAAACTAATAATTTGCAAATAGTAACACTTAAGAGTGTGTTAGAAACACAGCAACAATCTCATTTTCTCTTTCAACCATGCTGCATACTAACTACATACTCTAACAGAAAAGTTTATAAAACAATATCCTGAGTGGGTCTAATAGATGCAGTAATCAACCCTTGAAAAGGACACAGACTGACCCACACTTGGAGACTCAAAATAATTTGGTTTTTTGACAAGTTAAATAATTTAGCTTTTGACAGGCTGGACAGCTTTAACATAGGTCCTCAGAAACACTGCTCATTTACCACCTCTCTAGTCAAGCAGAAGAAGTCACTGCATACCTCTCTTCAAAATGGGACTCTCATGCTACCCTAGCCAGCCAGCTTGACCTCAGTAGCCTTCACTCTTGTTTTTTTCCATCCTTTGTGCTCTGCCTCCCACTTCTCTCACATTATTTCTCTTCTCCATCTTCTCAGTTCAGCACTGTTTCCCTGTGCAGACTGAGGAGCTTCACAAGGCAGGCTGTAAATGCCCCATCCATACCACTCCACATTTTCCATTTGGCTGTCACGGTGTGAGGACAGGAGCCTCCAGAAGAGGATGTTTTGTGGCAGAGCCAGCCCTCAAAAGACAGACTACAGCATTCAGGGAGGTCAGCATTCACAGATGGGATTCTGCCTGGCAGCAACACCATGACCAGAAAAGCAACACATCAACAGATTACTGTGGCCTTCCCCTCCCTCATCTGAAAAGAGTTTGGAGACAGAAGAAAGGATTGCTCTGCTTTGCGGGTTTCTTTCTGTTTTTAGCAGTCTTGGAAAAAAAGTCAGAAAACAAGAATGCATGCTTCTTGTCAGAAGGATCCAAAATAAGAACAAAAACATAGTCCTTTTTCGACATGTTACAACATAGAAGTTCAGAGTCGTGAAGAAATAAAACAGGATCTGCCAGCATCCAGAATGATCTCGCATTTAAACTATGTTTCCACTTAGAAAAAACTATAAACTCAATAGTTAACACTGTAATTGTGTATAATGACATTTAGCATTAAAAAAAATTAAAAGGATCTCAGTTAGTTGAGAAGATCAATGCAGGGAAAAGTCTTTAGTAGTCCATGTGTCTAGAAGATTATTTCTTTTGGGTAGTGAAGCAGCTATTTTGTTGTTTAGAGTGCAAATATACACTTCCCATGCCAAAACAGGAACTATTCAGCCAGTGAGTATCTACAGGTCTATGGCAGAAATAATGGGCTTCTCTAATCTCTCATGTAATGTCTCCATACTCCTAAAAAACAGGATCCAGAAAACAGGAGCAGAAAAAGACTGGCAGAAACCCCAATGATTTTTTTGTGCATGATAAACCCCCACATTTTTTGTGCATGATAAAATGTAATAATCATTCACAGCAACTAACTCATAGGACAAGTAAATTTTAGCTAAGAGAACCCTCTTCTGGTTAAGCTGAGATGAGCCAAAGTTACTGTTCTGTTGTGTAGGAAGGAAAGTCAGGTCTTCCCAAAATCCTCCTAATCAATAAACAGCTGGGATTCAAGAGAAATTTGACCTGCACCTATATGGAACAACCTAAACGAAAGTTGATGCCTCCACAGAATCCTCCTGGAGCTCTTTGGCATCATGGATCCCAAAGTGCTTCCATTACAGCCCAAGCTAAGGAGAAACTCAAAGGCAATTTATGCTGCTCAGCATGCTAATACCTCCTAGTAAGACTTATGATCAGAAATCAGGAGTAATTATCTGCCAAAATCAGGCTGGCTCTTTGCTTGATTGCCTCCAGTTTCCATTCAGAATCCTGTTTAGAGCTCCCACAGTGGCAAAGGCATGCACTGAGCAAGGACATTCTTTTCCCCTCCTCATCTTTGGCAGCATAGATCTGTCTTTCTACATTTAAAATATTGTGCCACTATGTTCTGCCTGGAATTCTGCTCAGATAATCAAAACTTCCTCCCTGATCCCACCCAAACAACTTGTGAACTTTTTTTGCTATTTTTGTAGTAAGTAAAGTACTCTCTTTGTGAGACAGTATCTCACAAAACTACACTGCAACTCTGAAACATCTTTCAGCAAGTTTATCTAACCTCCCCAGCTCACTTTTATCTCCATAGATGAGTATACATTACTTCCTAACAATAGCTTTAAAGTCATTCTTAGAACAAAAATGTATTTCTTGTAATGAATGAAAGTGAATTTCTTCTTTTATTATCAAGCTCATTTATACATTTATTTTAATTTTGAGAAAATTTAAATTCTGGCTTTGAAGTATGTGTAAGCAGCTACTTTGCTACTCCTAATTTAGAGTAAATTTGATTGACAAAAAAACCTAAATAATCTTAAGCCAATTCTTAGTGAAGTGCTACAAGGGAGTATCAAGAAGTCTCAAACATAGGTTTCTCACTGACAAAGGAGCAGGATTTTTCTTCTACAAATCAAATGGAAAGAACTGAAACCAGTTTGAGCTACCCTTGTTAAACAGGACTCAAGTCTCAAAGCAATAGGAAATTAAATAATATTTAAATGTGTACAGGATGTGGTTTGAACTAAGCAAGGGGTTATTTTAATGACAACTTTTACCAGCATAACTATATACGACTAAATTTTCTACACAGCAGATTTACCCAGTTCTGCCAAATCCCTATTACTATGAAAACTTACACAATCACAGAGTTTGTGTAATTATGTTATTATTGACATCTTAGCTGTAACTATAAACACTGAATATATGAGGAAATGTATGACATTTTACAGCTAATACAGGCAAATATATAGAAGAACCATCTTCCCACTAATAATTTTTAATTTGTGAAACTTAGATAACTCTTTGAACTTCATTGTGAATGTGCGACAAAGTACTTGCTCATTTTCTCTAGAGGACAACTAATAATGAGGCACTCACTGTTTTACAATCAGTATACACAAAACACTTAATGAATATTTAACCAGCACTTACATTTTCACACTGCATCTTCTGGATTTTATGTGGGAAACATTGAGTCCATCAATAACAATATCAAAAGGAAGTCGATTTTCAACAAAAGTTTGAAAGGCCTCCAATTCCTGAAATAAATAAATAAATAAACACAAGGGAATAATATGTTGAGTTTAATAGAAAGAAATTCCATTCAATTTTTATTTAAAAAGGAAACAAAGTCCAAATGTCTTACTTTTCCTTTGTTGGCTACACTTCACATCATTAACAATCACACCAAAAAAACCCACCCATCTTTTAAGCCATAAGTCTTACATTGGATACGTCCAATAAAACCATTACAACCAAAAATTACATTACAACCAAAACCCAAAACTTTACAGCTATCCAAATTTTCAAAATTACAATCTGAGCTGTGCACTTCCATAAAGTTACATGCTATAGTCACTGTCCCACAGCAGCTGCTGAACAAAGCAGCTTTACAGTCCAGTAGACAGCTTCACCACTACTAGCTCTTAACATATCCAAATGAAAAATAATGATCATACTTAGGTTCTCTGAAAGAATGATGAAATCTATGAATGCCAGTCAATACTTAAATAAACATCCATTTAGAAAGATAGTACTCATCTGTGAGAAACACGTGGCTTTAAGGCTAAAACCATGAAGTCTAAGTCAGAAATGTAATGCACTGATTGAGCGAAACATCCAGCTTTTCCCTCATATGGAAATCACAACCGCTCTCCCATAAGAGACTACAGAGCTATAATAAAATCTTCAGGAATTTCTCCCTTGATTTTTGGGGGAAAGATTTAGTAGTTTTTTTGCAGACACTTGCATAAGATTTGTACTTTTGCTTCTGACTGTTTTTAATAAGACCAAGAACTCTGCATTATCCTGATAGGCAGTGACCTAGTTGCATAAATTACCTTTCTAGTAACAAGAAAGATTTATTTTTCCCTGACAGAGCTTTCACAATCCAGGCTATAAATTAACTTTCACAGGAACTCAAAACAATTAATATTTCATGCCTTCTGCAAAAGGTTCAAGAAATACTCTTCTAATCTTGCCTTCTTCTATGTAGCAATATGGCAACATACATCTAAATAAAAGCCACTGCCTCAGCACCCAAAAACATACAGAGCATATACAATTCTTCCTTGGAGAAAGAAATGAAAGAAAGAATTCATTTTTCCAGAAAGTACAACGCTGTCAGGCAGTAACAAATGATCACTTCAAATTTAGTTGGAATGCTTATGACAAATTATACTAGGAAAAGGGCTACTTGTACTAAGAGTACAAACCAAGCAAGATAAGATGGCTCACTCAGCTGTTAAAATTTCAGGAATAAATTCCAGGTGAACAGAGGTGTACCAGTCAAAAGCACAGTGGTAAGAACACGGACAACACAGGACTCAGTCTAGCACCCTGGGAATCAATCACCTGTTATGTGATCTTTCATTTCTCCATGGCTTAAATAAATGTTACTACTGAGAAAGCATAAAACACTGGACAAGAAAATTATCATCTAAAAGAAAAAATAAGTTGTTGGCACTTGTGAAATATTTTCCCCACTCCTCTGCCCTAATCTCAATGTATTTTCCATAGATGAATAAAAATTCTCATTGCCATCTGACAGGGACACCAAGACATAGAAGGAAGTCACTAGTAAAGGCAGTAGAAACAAGTAGAAACAAGTGAAAAACCAAACAACATGGATTCCTGACTTCTGGGCCTTCACCACCCATGGACCTCCTTGGTTCAAAATCTGGTGAGCCATCACTGCAATACTGGATGGCTGCCTGAAATGTGGGAGATTAAAAGAAGCAAAAGACATGTAGCCCAAAGGAAATTAAGATAGAAAAGCTCTGAGACAAAGATGAGTGAAAATAGAAAAAAAAAGTGGAAGCAGGTGAAACCTGTGGTAAACATTCCAACACAGCGTTATTTTCTCAGTGCTAACAATTGGCAATATTATTTCAAGTAAATAGTTACAGTCAAGACATTTTTAAGAAGCAAACTGTACAAGTAATCTTGTTTTTATGGACTCAGTTCAATACAAAACATAAACTTTGCAGAGAATTTTTCAAGTGGTATTTTATTTCAAGTGACAATGGTTATAGAGCAGTTCCTGAAAAGGTGGTTTTCCCTGATGGGCAGAGCAGACTGTTTTGTTCAGGGAATACTACAGCATGAGCTGGGGAAGCAGCACAGGGGTTCAGTAGGTCTGCACTCTCCTCTGCCCACTCTTGGCTTGGATCCCTCTCATCTTCCAGAAGAGCAGATGGTGCAGGGCTGCCAAAAGGGTCCTCCTAAGAGGCACCAGGATAGGCTCAGCACTCCCCAGAAAGCCATTTCCTGGCTCTCTGGGGTTTACTCCTGGAGCTGGGGAGATGCTGCAGCTTTTTCATTGTCATTCCCTTGGCCACTGCATGTTTCTGCACCATCTCCTCCTGTCCATGTCTCCCAACATTCTGAACAGATGCCTGCCAGCCAGCATGCCCTGCCAGCCTCCCAGATCAGCTCAATGCTTTGCTTCTCTAGGCACAAACTGTGCAGAAGAGGGAGGGAAGGTTTGCTGGTGGCAAGGAGACTTAATCAGGCAGGGAAATGAGGAGTTAATAGCAAAGTGCAGAAGACAAATGGCCAACTTTAATTCATGTCACCAACTACAGAAGACTCGAATAAAAAGCCTCAGACAGACTAAAAATCCCAAGGGTCAGTTTATTTTCTCCTCACCACCCATATTTCCGCAGCAACACATGAGAGTGTTGCTCTTTTTTTTTTCCAGAAAAAAAAATACATAAAGAATGACAGAGAAGGTCTCCTCCCCTGAGAGACAGTTTTTGAGCTGCCATATTTCTCATTCTCTCTGGACACAGGGAAGGAAAAGGGCAAAGCCTGGAAATAAGCAGCAGGCTACCTCATCCAGACATAGCACCCAAAGCCTTACACAGTAGGAGTGTACTGGGTCTGGCTGAGCTGGAGTTAATGCTCCCCACAGCATTAAGGCTGTGTCTCCAACATTACCCCTCATCAGGAGGCTGGCGGTGGGCAAAATCTGGGGAGGGGACATCCCCAAGACAGCTGACTCAACCTGACCAAAGGGATATCCCATCCATGAGACACCCCCTCAGAAAAACATCCAGGAGAAAGAAGGGGGCGAGGGGATGGTGTTTATTATTATGACCTTTGTTTTCTGGAGGAACTGCTATGCCTACTGATGCTCTACTTCCCAGGGAGTGGCTGGACATCACCTGGCAACGGGAAGTAGAGAATAAATATTTTATTTTTCTTCACTTCCGCATGCAGCCTTTGCTCTTGCTTTAATAAACTGTCTCTATCCTGACTCACAAGTGTTTTTCCATCTCATTTCATACCCCTACACCTTAACATGTTGAGAGGAGTGATAGCGCAGCTTGGTGGGCACCTGGTGTCCAAACAAGACCAACCCACTACAAAGAGAGAAAGTAGACAATTCAAAGAATGCTGATTTTTAAGGATTGGAACTTGTCTGGATTTTATGCAGCTCTTACTTCAGCCACAGTAGTAAACAGATGATTCATCCACAGTTCCCTAAAGATATCTCCCCAATTAGCTAACTGTTGGAAGAAATTAAAGGCTTTCTTTCTGAGCAGTAAATGAAGTAGAGCACAGCTGCAGTTAGGGTACGACTAATCAAGTGAACTCAGACACAATGGCTATCAATGCAGTACAATGATGACATGCAGGTGACAGAATCCTAGGACATGCTGAGTTGGAAGGGACTCACAGGGATCACTGAGTCCAACTCTCTTAGCCCTGCACAGGACCATCCCCAAGAGTCAGGTTGGCTTAGGCAAAAATAAGCAAGCTATTCACAAAGGCTTACCCTTCCAAATGGAGACTGCAACATGTGATCTACACACACCCCACAGGTGGTGTATGCCACAGGAGCATTTATTGGAAACATCCTGCTCAACAGGACAAGGGGCACTTCTGATGAATTCCTTCAATAAGCCAACAAGTAACAAAACACATCTCTCTCTCTCCCTCCCTCCCCGGCCCCTCCAGGTAAAAGCACCAAAATAAACACAGCAAACCTTATTCTGATTTCTAACTTGTTCTGACTGGGTTCATCTCACAAAGTTTTTAAGGAAAAGTTCATTTTCCTTATGGACTCGAAAACATGACTCAAACTGAAGGAACTAAGCTAAAACCACATTTTGTATTGCTTATTGACATGACCCTCCATAAGGTTCTGCAGAGGAGTACTGCAACACACCAGGGCTGTTACCTCACTGCAGGGCTTCCCTCCCCACACACAGCACAGTGGCTCCAGTGATATCCTGTTTCACACCATGAACAAAAGAAAAGGGAATTTTAAAAAACCCACCTGATTTAATTCATTGTCTTACTGGGAAAATGGGAATGCCAACTATGTAACCTTTAAAAATGATTCACTGCACCTTTTATTAAAAAATCTTTTCTTCACAAATGGATACACAATTGACTAAATCAACTAAAAGAAAAAGCCAGCTATAACCAAATCCATCATGGAATTTATATTGATGTAAAGAATTTAAGAGTTTTTAAATAATTTATTGTTTAATCACTAGGGTGTGGGTGGCTCAAGTCCATTCATATCTTGGCAAAAGCACAAAGAGTTGCATTTTTTTTGCATTCCACACCAGCTGGGTGGCTCATGCACTATTTCACCACCATCTTATACTGGTATGTACCGGTGCTGCCCCAGAAAGGGGTGTTTCCACCTTCTCCCTGTCCTCAGCCATTCATTCCTGGCTTTGTTCCCTCACCTACCTATGCACACATCTTATGGAGAAAGACCCAAGTGGATGAACTCAGCCCATACAACAGTTCTTAGTCTCCACCAGTCCCTCTGCTAAGGTTACAACACAGAGGACTGTCCTGGCATGAAAATGCAGCCAGGAAATGGAATGAGATTGGTAGCAGGTGAGACTACTGGGATCATCTTTTCCCACATGTAGCCCTGACTATGCTAACTGGCTAAATGATGAAACAACATTTTATGAAATGTAACTCTCAGCCTGGAATATTAGAGCAAAGCAAGAGAGGTTGGTTGTAAAAAACCAGAACTATAGGAATTATTGTTTGAAAAAGCAAGCCAGAAAAATGACTAGTTTCGCTACCTTAATTAATTCAAGTTTTTTTTTAAAAAGTGTAGCTCCAGACTTCAAAAGTCTGGTTTACACAGCGAGAAGTATTTGAAAAAGCAGCAGTAATGAATATGAAAATAGTACTTTTTGGTAAGACAACACTATTTCAGCTTCTGTAAATACATTTATAGAATTATAGAAAAGAAATATATGTTTTTCTTCCCATACCAGTGTACATACAAGATCTTCAAGACCACAACAAAAATGAGGGAAAGAATTCATTATTAGTATTTACAGATACTATGTTAAACATGGTAACAGAAATAAATGTTTCAAAACAAAGAAAATATAGCTAAACAAGCAGTAAGAACAATGAGCAGTAATCCACATGAGTATTTTGAAATAATTTTAATGTCTATAACAGTTTTAAGTGTATGATAAGTTTAAAATCACAGAAAAAATGAATCTCTTTAATATTTTTCTTCTCAAGTCTAAATAAGAAGTATGTTGGCAACTAGAAATAAAAATCATGCCATTAGCTAAATTCTCAAACCAAAAAGGTCTACTACCCAAAGTAGTAAATGCCAAAAGCCAAAGTAATCTAACATACAAAGGAGATACATGAGCAAATTCACAGAGGACTTACAAATACAAGAAAGGCTATTATGTTCCTGCCAATGTAGAGTTCAAAAATAAGAATTAAAAAACCCACACTAAAACATATTCAAATCACTGCAGAAAAGGCCATTTGTCACTTCCTCTGAACAATAAAATTTTTGTTCACTTCAGGAATGATGGAGAGACGCTAGTTAAATTTAAAAAAGTAAAACTACAATGTTCAACATGTATTTTTTCCAGAAGAAGTCACAATACTTTAAGCTTTGTACAGCAGAAAAAGCAGTGCTTCCTCTCTTGTTTAATGACAACATCCTCAAGTGCAAGGAAACAGCAAATTCTGATTAACAGAATATTATACTGCACTTAATTATACTGTAACTACCCCTATTATCAAACAGGATGTATTTTAGAGAAGTGAAAACATTCAATTTTTAACAGTTTCATAAAATGCAATGTTATGGGGATTGCTTCGTTTTCAGCAATGTTTCTTGGCATCAGAAGAAAAACACAGGAATGAATATTAAGTGTGAGAAATAAAATTCAGCTGTCCAAATGAAATCCAGCCAGTTCTTTTTTTAAATGCACCTTGGTGGAGCACTCTTAAATCTATTTGTTGCTATGCCCGATGGGTTTGAATATTTCCCCTACAGTTTCAAAGCTTGGAAATCCCCTTGAAACCCTACAGTACGGTATCTCTGTGTACTCTGGATTGCACACAATTTGTTTGGTCTCTGAGTTTACAAATAATCCTCGAGCCAGGAACTGCTGTGGCTGCAGCCTTGGGAGGCACTGTCAGGAACAGGAAGGTGCTTGCAGGCACTCACTGTGATGTGCATGTGCACAATGCTGCCTGTTCAGAGCCTCTGCCCACAGCGGGCACTGCTGGCAGGACTCAGCTAACATCCATGGGAATAGAGGTAGAGGAGGGAAATGGCACACTTATCCCGGGTTGACAGAACAGGACTGACACACACCCAAAGCGCCCTTTGGGTCACTTAGGCCTTTGGGGCAAATCATGGAGCTGGAAGGAGAACCAGAGCTCTACAGAACAAATAAAAGTATCAATCTAAAAGGTAAGAGTTAGAGCCTAATGTTCAAGGTTCCTTCCAAATAGCACCGCCTCATTCAGCTGCAAAAGAACACTGAGATGAATGGGCTACTTCCTCTTTGTTGTCCTCTATGTGCTAGAAGAATATGTAAAATCCCTGCTTAGCCCAGATCTAGTGTGGGAATTCACATGAGCACAAACCCACCTCTTCCAGCCTTCTTGACAGCACATACACGTCTCCCATGAACTTCCTTCCCACTGCACACCAGCCCTTTCAGGCTTATCAGAGGTAAGTAGGAGCCACAAAGGGAATGAAATTACAGCATTTGCGTAAATACCCAGGAGCAGCTGCAACATGAAAGTCATCACAGCAAAAGTTGATTCTGCCTCTCAGCACACCAATTATATCCTCTCAGGCTCAATGGCACAGCTCCCAATTAAATGCAGCCAGGGTAAACAAGCATCTGACAGAAAATACCACACAGAAATTTGGTACGAAAGGTGACAGTCTAATTGTAGCTGTCTCTTTTCTATGGCAGCCTGCAAGGTTACAGCTCACTGTATTAGATCATCATATGATATCCTAATAGACCTTCCAGAAGCTATCCATAAGGATCTGAATTGATGTCTATTTTAATGTGTAACATTTCCTTATCACAGATAATCAGTTTTATAGTTCATGCAAGCCATCTTTTCAACATATTTGTAAATAGTGTTCACTACCATTCTGATGTACAAATCTATGTTGTTTGATTTTTTTTCCTAAAACTAATTACAAAAAGGACTTATTTGTTTTTAATCTCTGCACAACAAATTACTTTTGGGGGATCCTCAACAAACCAATCTTTGCTACTCATTTTCTACTCTGATCACATTTATTCTTAAGCGACAGAAATAAAATAAAGCAACGATGCTCTTGCAAAAGTAAGACAAATAATTATTCCTCAGTGAAGAAAAAAACAGATTCCAAAAGCATTTATATATTCAATTTGAAACACTGTTGGAAAAAAATATTTAAAGCTCAAAGCAACTCAAACTGTTTCCCTGATTAATCATTTCATTGCAGGAAATATAGATCCACTAAAAAAAAACTAGTTAGGAGAAAAGAAGGAATACAAAGCTAAAGTTTCCTATTTGAATTACAGCCACTACAAAAAAAGTGAGTGACTGGAAAATGAAATCGCCCCCACCCTCTCAGATGTATTTATTCACATCCTTATTTAAGCATCATCACCCCGTTCCCCTCTAGAAGCCCGTGGCTGCAGAAGAAGTCCCACAGTCTGACATACCTAAAATGGGCAGCATATTTTCATCACCACATGACTGCTTTCCTAGCACAAAGGCAACTAAAAAGTCCTAATTTTATTTCTGGAAACATCATTAAAGATCATGACACTGTTTTGCCACTACCCCCACATCCATGTCCAAAATTCACTGAGGAAGCAGACTTTAAGCTGTACAAACAACAGTAAGCACCAAGTTCATCTCCACTCAGGGACTACCTGCTGACACAGAACTGGAATGAGATCAACTTGAAACTAACAAGTAGGTGGCCCCAGAGTGATAAATGATGGAATTTCAGCTATCACACAGTCTAACAGAATCTACTGACATCAAAATTTAATGTAGTGTATTGAGTTTTTGTTTCATTAGATTGTATGCATTTATTCAATCAGGCTCTCACACAGGCGGAACATAATTTCTACTACACTTCAGCCTGTCTGTGAAGGTCCTGTTACCCAGAACTCCCTTCCTAAATCTCTCCACCTTCAACTGGTACTTCAAAAAAAAATAAACCAAAAAAAAACCACCCCTGTCTACTTGACACCTTTGAAATTTTCAAGCCATACAGCGTTCAATAAAACACAGCCTTTTGTTTATTTTATGATATTATAGAACACCAGTACCTATTAAATACTTAAAATGACTGCTACATTTTAAGGAGAATTTTATTCTTCTGTACAATTTGCAGCCAGATCAGATCAAAAGTCCTGAACTAATAATAAGATCTGTGTGGAAATTAGATGGCTGCATGTACTACAATACCCAAGACTGTTTCAAGCTTCTGTAACTGATTAACATGCTCAATGACAGTGCTTGCAGAAAGCTTGAAGAATAAAGCTTGTCCTCTTCCATACTTTCAAAGCTGGTGAAGAACTGAGGTGCCAGCTGCAGCAAATGCCCAATCAATACTCAAAGACAAAGCAAACCTGCCCCGAGATGTGGTGTGGGCTCCATCTAGTGGGGCTCAGCTTTGGTCCGTATCACTACCACCAAATCTGTTATCTCCACACAAAACGTGTCAGAAATAGAACCATGGAATCATTAGAGTTGGAAATAAACCTCCAAAATCATCGAGTCCAACCTGTGACTGATCACCACCTTGTCAACTAGGCCAGCACTCAGTGCCCCATCCTGTCACTTCTTGAACATCTCTAGGGACAGTGACTCTACCACCTCCCTGGGCAGCCCATTACATGTTTTACCATCCTTTCAGTCAAGAAATTCTTCCTCATGTCCAACTTCAACCTCTGCTGGCACAGCTTGATGCTCTGTCCTCTTGCCCTTTTGCCGGTTGCCTGGGAGAAGAGACCAGCCACCCCTGCTGCAGGCTCCTTTCAGGTAGGTACTTGTAGAGACCAGTAAGGTCTCCCCAGAGTCTCGTTTTCTCCAGGCTGAACAACCCCAGCTCCCTCAGCTGCTCCTCTTGTGACTTACTCTCCAGACCCTTGACCAGTTCCACTGTCCTTCTCTGGACATGCTCCAGCACCTCAATGTCCTTCTCCTGGCGAGGGACCCAGAACTGCATGCAGGATTAGAGATGTTGCCTCACCAGTGCTCAGGGGGACAATCACTGCCCTGCTCCTGCTGGCCACACTATTTCTGATACAGGCCAGGATGCCATTGGCATTCTTGGCCACCTGGGCACACACTGGATCATGTCCAGCTGCTGTCAAGCAGCACCCCCAGGTCCTTTTCCACGGGGAAGTTTTCCAGCCACTTTGTCCCCAGCCTGTAGCACTGCCTGGGGTTTTCTGATAGAAGTCCAGGACCTGACATTTTGCCTTGCTGAGTTGGCCTTGACCAACTGATCCAGTCTATCCAGACCCATCAGCTGAACCTTTCTGCTTTCCAGCTCATAAACACTCCCACAAAACTTGGTGCTGTCTGTGAACTTGCTGAGGGTGCATTTGATCCCCTCGTCCAGAACATCAGCAAAGGTGCTAAACAGGACTGGTCCCACACTGAGCCCTGGGGAACCCCACTGGTGCCCAGCTGCCAGCTGGGTGCAGCTCCTCCACAGCCACTCCCTGGGCCTGAGCACCCAGACAGTTTTTCACCCAGGGGAGAGCACATCTGTCCAAGCCATGGGCCACCAGCTTCCCCAGGAGAATGCTTGGGGAGGCAGTGTCAAAAGCTTTACAGAAGTGAGAGAACTGCAATATACCGTAGTGTCTGGAATTGTGCCCTCTCGTATGTTTACCATGACCTTTGAAAAGCCTGATACTGTATACCGTAATTATAAATATGAAAGTATATCTTTAAAATTGAGGAGTAGTTGATAGGTTGGTGGGTTGTAAAAGTTGACAGAATGAAACTATAACCAGTTCTTTTACTTTTTTGTAAGCTCAAGATGTCTTATTTTGTTCTATTCACTGGGTTTTATTCCATAGTTAAAATTTAGCCTTCAGAAGATCAAAACACTTTAATTTTTAATGTAAAAGCTCCCCACATTTTAATTATTTCAGCATCCATTAACAGCTAGCTGAAAATTTAAGAACAAATAAAATATGAAAGATGTTGAGATTTAGATGCAAATTATAAACACAACTGAATACTTCACAGGATAAACACACAGGATACTTCATGGCCTATCTAATGACCTACCAATGTTTAAAGCAAAGGGAAAAATTTCTGGTGTTCTCAAAGTGCCTGAACATTACTTGCATATTATCCTTTTGGGCAATGAACCTGACAGGGTACAAGACCTACCTCTGGACTTGTCTTTCTGAAAGTGTCAGTTCCATGTATCACATCCCTCATTATTCTCTCACTGAGATGACTGTATTCCTCTTCAGTGAGGTTACTGTCCTCCAGCTGATGGTTGCAAACTGGGCATTGTCCACTGCAATAATAGTGAAACAAGAAAATAGAAGGAAAAAGGCTTTTAAATAAGAAATTCCTTAAATATTACTAACTTATCAAGTGTCTGTATATGAGCACAATTCTTTAGAAGAACCCCAAGACAGTACAATCATCAGAAAATCAGTTGTACTCTTTCTGTGATACAACCTAAACCTACTAAAGTCACTAGCTATTATACTCTTTTAATTTTCTTGAAACCATTTCAGTTTTATTCAAATACTTATCCAAGTAGGCTACCTCAAACTTGTTTAGTTCAAAATCAAGTGTTCTACAATTCTAACAAAATAACTGCTATGGAACCACTTGTCACCATTTTGTTCACAGGTTCTTAACCCATGAAAAAATGTGAGGTGACCTAGGTTGGTTTAGTTCTCAGTCTTTAACTGCTTACAGACAGTAAGACAGAAAACAGACTTACCTCTCAGTCACGACAATTGACTTTAGAATTTTAAAACTCTTAAAGGCTGGAAAAGTCTGTCTAAAATATGATGAATTATTATAACAGAGTAGAGTACCACACACATTCTTACATAATAATAATTTATTTTATAGCAAACAACTCTTAAAAGAGTGAGATATCCTGTTCTTTCAAGGCTTCAAAAACTGTGGGCTCTAAATGTGCTTTTACTTCACAGTATGCAACATAGAGTATTTTTATAAACCACCTAAAACTCTCATAATCCATTGGAGGCATTCTCATAATTAATACATTTATAACTGCCAAATTGCTACAAAAGCATAAAACAAGGTTTCAAATAGAATACCATTTAAAATAGCAGTTTACAGAAATTAAGAAAACTGCACTGTAATAGAAACACACACCCAAATATACCTGTGAAAATTTAAGAACCATTTTGTCTTCACTGAAAATGAGATGGGGAGAAATCTTTCATCTGTACAAATTAACTGCAGTATGCAAATAGTATCAGTTTTCAAAAAGAGAATATTTTACACACTGCTCTACTATAGATCTTGTTAAACAACAGTATCATAAAGTCAACAAAAAAGAAAGTCTTTAAATCCTAAACAGGAGACAAATAAGCCACACAGTAAAACGGCACCTCTTATTTTTTACTGTGTTTTTCTGCCTTGGCTCTGCTAAGCATAATTCTTTTTCAAATGTGCATGCTGAGTCTTGATTAATGTACAAATTGGAAACTGGAGTTTGTGAAATCATATGTCACAACAAAGGTTCATATTCTCAAGGACTGAAATAGTTTTGTATATAAGGAAAGCCATGTTTTTATATTTTTGAAGGAAGAGATCAATACAGACTAATCAAGACAATACCTTACTTATAAATAGAATGTTGCATTTACCTGTCTTTAATTTTGGTCAGGCGTCCTCTCCAGTTCCCTCCTGGTAAACTAATAAGTACAGAGGAAAAGATAAATAAAAAAATTAGGTAGGCTCATATTTAACAATATCCAAACTACATGTAAGAATAATTATATTTTGGTCAAATTTAGAAATAAAAAAACCAAACAATCATCTACGTTACAAAGAAATTATATAAAAATCCATATTAATTTAGTAACACCTGGAAATATTTTATAAAGAACCAGCATTTAACAACATGCAAAAAACTAACACTGTCAACCTCAGCAGTTTATGCTGTCCTCAAATTTTAAGAGCCACACAAACAATCAGTGTGCACTGACAACTTCTAAGTTACTGCCCTACACATTCATAAGCCATTCCAATAATGGTAGCGCATTCCCACTGCCACATTTTCCATCCAGGCAGACTAACTTGTAAAATGGCTCTGTAGCTCACATAAATCAAAGCCAAAAAATCACAGATGGGCTCAAATCCAACCTCATGACAAATATGGAATGGGCTCAGGTGAACCCCATTGTGCATGTGCACTGTAACTAGCTGTAATCTGCAGAGTCTGACAATCACTACTCATGACAAACCATGGGACCAGCTAAATACTGTGTTAAAACATGGAGCCTCCTATTAAGATTGTACAGAATACTAGGAGATTAACAAAGTCAATGCACTTAATCTTCATTTTACCTAGTGGAATTTGCTGCCTCTTTCCTTTAAAGAAAGAATCTAACCTTAAACTAGCTTACTACTTCTACACTCCAATAAATTACAGGAAAAGCCCTCATACACCTGTCAATATTCCTTATCTAGCACCCCAGAAAGAGATGAGGTCAGCTATTTTGAATTGCCATGACCCAACACGATTTCCTAATTTTTGTACCAAGGAATAATATTTAACAGGTAAAAGAAATGGTGAAATCAGTAAAAATTTTAAACTTCACAGTAATTTGTGAGCAAAAATAAAATGCATCTTTTCATGACAACATGTCACTTGTGAAGAAGCAAAAATCAAAATGAGATGTTGAGGGGTCTCAGAGCTGATCTGTGGGATAATCTGGATCCCTCCTCTTCGTGAACTGCATCTTGCAACTGAAACTTTATTTACCTTTCAAACCATAGCTTTATACTCTGCATAAATGTTCTGTGAGGGTATATTTGGTTCTCTCTCAAATATAAGAGGACACCAAAGAGCTCTTTTTGTAGCTCAGCACCTTTCATACCCCTGCTGAAGTCAAAAAATGACTGCAGGACGTGCAAGGTTGGCACCACATCTTTAGCCAACATCTCACTGTACAGTTCAAAGGCGAGTTTCATTTCTTGGTGACGGCTGGCTGCTTTGATACAAGCTTCATAGCATGTCCGTGAGGGAATCATAATCTTTTTTACTTCTTCCAAAACAGTCAAGGCCATTCTCCATTGATTTGAATTGCTCAAGCCCCTGATTAGAAGGCCATAAGCCCCACTTTCTAAAATCTTGAACCTGGCTTTCATTATGTCGTACACATCACGGATTTCTGACACCTGTCCCTGCTGGACACAGAGTGTCAGGTATTTGACCAGCATGTTGTATGCAATGTCACCGTTGCGCTTTGCCAGGTGGGTCAGCAAGGACTTGGCCACATCAATGGGGCTGTTGCACCTGATCATACTGTTCAGCATCACTTCTTCAAATATTTCAGGTGATTGGAAATCTTCCTTTAGTTTGTCCCATTCCTCAGCCTGCAAAGGTTTTTCTGGAGGTTGTACATTGCTAAACCTATGCCTTGCCACAGCAGGACTCATTGACCATTTCTTTGCAGCTCCAACAGAGGAAGAAAAGTGGAATTTCCCTTCAGGTATTTCTTTAGTCTCTTCATCCCATCCTTTTCCTTCTTTGCAATCATTTTCAGACCTTTTCTTGGCAGGTAAGACATCAGTTTCTTTGGGGTCCACTGGTAAAGCAGTGCTGGAAGATGTCATAGAACTGAAATAGTTCATTTTTCCCCTATTAGGGATGCTGAAAGAGGCAGCAAACAGTTGTCGGCATCTTGAGACAGGCCAGAACATGTGACATTTCCATAGCAAAGCCTGAAAACCCTGACTCGTTTGAGAAAAGACTGCCATCACAAGATCAAATTGTCTCACTATTAGCACACTGTATCTGAAGTTATAAAATGAAAAATACAGTTTCTATGGGGATGGTTATTAATAGAAGCCCAAGGGCTGTCAAGGTGTATAAGCTTCTGTTTTCAAATGCTTGTTCTGTGAGTCCTTTTTGTCTCTTATGGACACAAACAATGGTGAAATCTTTTCTCATGAAAGTCAGTCTCTTAGACTGTGAGGGCAATCATCCAAAATGAGGGCATCTTTCTTTCTAGAGAAGATGTTTTACATATTCCTGTTTGTTGGTTACAGCAGTGATGTGTACCGTCAACGTTGTACGCAGAAAGGCAACGTTGACGCAGCTACACAAAAAGCACGGGGTTTTTCTTCCTGCCTTTGTCCAAGTCAGGAGACTTCCTAAAAATAAAATAACATCACAACATCATGATCTGCTCCGTGGTTTCCTGTGATATTTCCATCTGCACGCTAGCAAACAAGAAGCTCAAGGTAGCTCAGGTGATGATTTCAGGTGAGAGATCCCAATCCTGATCCTTCAGGCAGCCCCAGGAGGCGGTTCCTACATTGCTTCCCTCACATTTTCCACCTGGTGACAAACTTCCATTTAACTTGTTTTTCCAACCCCAAATCCTTGGTAACGCAGCTGCCAAAGAGGCAGAGCAACACCGCGGGCACTAATTATACTGAAATCCCAGGGACACGTTAGATTATACAGGTAAATACCGGGAGGTCCGCACGCTGGTCCGCCTTACGGGGAGACTCCGCAGGGTCCCACGTCCCTCACTCGGTGCCCCGCGGACTGGGCCCAGCCGTACCGCAAAACCCCCGGCTTTTGGGACAGCCTTTCCCGCTCCCCCCTCTCTCCCTCAAGCCCCGCTCTCCCTCAGCCCCCGCGAGGGTCCCACCTGACGCTGTGCGCGGCGGCCATGCGCGGCAGGCGCGTGCCCCACGGCAGGGCGGGCCAGCTTCCCATTGGCCCGGAAGCTCGTGGCGGGCCCGTGCTCGCTCGTGGAGCCAATCGCGTCTCAGCGGGCGGGGCGACACGTGATCCGCGCGCCCCGCTAGGAGGGACGGGGCCGCTCCGCCATGTCGGGTGTGGGCAAAAAAGCTTCGAAGGGCAGGGGCGCGTCGTGCAGGGCAGCGCGCATGCGCCGGGAGGCGGTGGCGGCGGGCTCGTGCCGATGGAGTGGGAGCGGAGGCTGCGGGCCCGCCTGGCCGCGCGCCACGCGCGTGAGTGCCCCGGGAGCGGGATCGGGGCGGGGGGAAGCGCCCTGGGCTACCCGCAGTCAGCGGTGGGGCCGGGCGGGGCACGGCCGGCGGGGCGAGCGTCGGCCTCTCCGGTGCTGCCGTGCTTCGCCGTGTCCGGGCTGCCGCAGGGGCCGGGCGGGTCCCGGAGTTTCCCTGCGGAGAACCAAACTCCCGCGGTTCAGGGGTCAGGGAGCGGTGAGGGCTGCGAGGGCTGCGCTGCCCGGCCCCGCCCGGCGCACGGCCCCGCCGCAGCCGCGGCTGGGAGCGCTTGGCTGGCGGGGGAGCGCAGCCAGCGCTGGCGCAGGTGCGCAGCGACAGCCCCGAGCCGGTCTGAGGGGCGGCCCGCAGCTCCCAGGTGTGTCTCAGACAGCGCTGCTGCTCTGCCAGGCAGCCTCACGGAGCTGCTCCGTGAGCTACTCCACACCTTGCAGTGAATCGGGTGTGTGCAGTCATGGAAAGAGAGCTGTGACCATACTCAACATACTTATGGAACGTATTCTTATGTGATTGCTCTGTGCTCCGCTCGTTTCCACCTCATTTTTGTGTTACCAAACAGCGCAGCCAGATAAGCCCCAGTATTAACTCTGTTTTTCGAGCCCCTTTTTACATTAGAACTGTCTCTGGAGTACAGCGTGAACATTCTTTTCTATGTCAATCAGCCAAAAAGAGTGAGCAAGAGCTAAAGGATGAAGAAATGGAATTGTTCACAAAGTATTACATGGAATGGAAAGGAGGGAAAAAAAGTGACAACATGTCATATGCAAACATACCACGATTTTACTACAGGGTAAGTGAAGTATCTGGATAAACTTTTAACAAGAGGCTATTCTGTGTTACAGCAAAAAGTTACGCTCGCTCACAGGGACCCTGCAGCTTCAGAAGCCAAAGTAGATTGAAGTCTGAGTGATGTGAATTGCTTAGTCTAATTTTTTGTTTTGTACAATTGTGAATTTCAGCAGTTTTAAATAAGTACTGAGAATCTTATCAGGGTCAGTGAAATATTTTGCTAATCAGTCTGCTTAGTAAAGATAGGAAGTTGTCTTTCAGAGGCACTTAAAGTTCTAAAAAAATTTTGATGTACTGGTGTTACATGTGTGTATCTTCTGTTTCCTGCTTAGACACGGTGGGACGCTGCCTCATGAAAATGGTGGGGCACTGGTCTTGCAGACTAGAGATGGATCTGTTGCTTGCATCATCCATCAGAAATGCTTGGTCCAGCAACTTATTTGTGAGCATGAATCAGATTAGGATGGGAGCACTTGTTGACATCTTGATATTGCTGGTACTCATTAACGTGACTGCTCAGCTGCTGCCAAACCTCTCATGGTCACGTATTCCTTAGGGTCTCACATTTCTGCCAGTGCAGTTCTCAAGTACCTGTGTTTCAGTTGATGGATACTTGTGCAACTCTCCAAGTTCCAGTGGTGCTGTACAGTTTGGCACGTAAATATTGGCAGAACTTTCACACTAGGTGTTCTTTCATCATTTTCATCATCTTTATTTGTTGGCCAAACAAGTCTAGTAGACTTTCACTCTTTGGAAAGTCAGGCCTACGACAAAACAGAATGTTCTGTTTCTCCCAAGTAAAACACAGCAGTAAATGTCTTTTATGTGTGAGCCCTCATACCTAGCAACCTTGGGAAAGTGCTTACTCAGTGGGTTATCTGGTGTTAGGTACCTCTCTCTCCTGTTAAAGATGTCCTGTTTTAGGTAAGTGCTTCATTATTGAAATGATTTGAGGCAGTGTGCAAGTGATACCTCTCGTAGCAGAAGCAAGTTTGGTAGACTAGCTATTTTCTGTTAAGTGAACAACTTTATTCAGAGTGTGTGACTCAAGACTACCTAAGAATACTTGCTGGATGTGTAGTTTTTGAATGCTCCTGTGCTGAAAATTAAAATGCCACAATGTTTGCAGCTGCCAGCTGAAGATGAAGTCTTGCTTCAGAAATTAAGAGAAGAATCTCGAGCTGTCTTTCTGCAAAGAAAAAGTAGAGAACTGTTGGATAATGAGGAGCTGCAGGTAGGAAAATTATTTCTGTATGTCTTGTAATGGCTTCTGAATGGATTTAGATTATCTCCTGTCAGAGTTTGATCTCCTGTCTGCCCACAGAATCTTGTGGTAAGGTTCTTTGTATTTGGGCACACAGTACTTGGTAAAGCTGAAGTGCTGCCTCGCCTTGGGCTGGTAATGGCAGCGTGAAGCTTCCTTGTTATGATGTATGTGAAGACTAAATGGATGGCTTCCAGTTCTCCAGCATGTTGCAGTGATTTCCCTGGTGGGCCCAGATGATAAAATAAGTTCTGTTTATGTATCACTGAGAGAGACTCCTAAGATGGATGATTTTATTACCCTGCAAAGACAAAAGGCATGTGACCCTAGAAATGCTAGTGAGGGAGGGAGAGTGTGCATGTGTTTAGCAGCATTTAAGGGAATGGAAGTAGCACACACTGACTTTTCTGGCTGAACTGACCACGTGTCCTGATTAATTGAGAAACCCTTGCATCAAGCCCACATTTTTGCTGAGTTTCTTAAATGCTATATCTTAAGCACGTTGACATCTCTAAAGAGATATCTCCTTAAATATAAATATTTAAGAAGATATATAAAATATATCTTCTATATAAATATCTTTTAAGAATCTATGGTTTCTACTGGACAAACATCAGACATCACCAATGATTGGGGAAGAAGCAATGATTAATTATGAGAACTTCTTGAAAGTTGGTGAAAAAGCTGGACCAAAATGCAAGTAAGACTTTCTTCTCTTGTATGTGCTCATTTTGACTAAACCTAAGTGCTACTGTAACTTTCAGTTGCTAAAATAGATGGGAACGGTTTAATGGTGAGAAAAAATCATATCCATGTAGTTACTGATTAACTGGTTCCTTTACATCCTTGCAAAGGTGTATTCTGCCTCTCTGAGGTGACTTGTAATAGAGGTGCCTAAAAGAATGGTAGTGCATCTTTTTGAAGAAAAATTTTTATCAGCATCAACATTTTTAGATGTCAGTAGTCAGCAAACAGCACATTATGTAAATGAATTGGAAATATGTCTCCAGTGGTATTGCCTAACCTTCCCTAATATCTTCTGATGCAGAATTTCCTACCAGATGTGCAGTGTGCAGTGAATGGTAGTTCTTTATGCTCCTTTTGGAGATGGCTGTTGTGCACATAGCTTTGTGATTGAAATTTGGGCAGAAGCCAGTTATTTGTCAGTACTGGCAGTTTCTTTTATGTGCATATTGTTGTAGAAGTTTGGAAGCTACCAAGCACATTGTACTGAAGAGAAATTGAATAAAAGCTCTCTAAAGTTGTACCTCACTGAAAAGTCTCATGAGCAGAAGAGGTAGCTGCTTTTTATGCAGTTTACTGTTGTTACTTGGTAGGATTCCACCTGATGAGTGCAGTGTACCATATTATCACATTCTGTGTTAAAACATTATTTTACAGGATCTGTAAATGTCAAATACTGTAACTGGATCTGTCAGTGCAGTGTAATCAGATGGGTGTTTGTTTTGCAGGCAATTCTTTACAGCAAAGATCTTTGCTAAATTACTCCATAATGATCCTTATGGGAGAATCTCTATCATGCAGTTCTTCAATTATGTCATGCGAAAAGGTTAGTGAGTGCTTCTTCTGTGTTAGAAGTTGTTTCATTTTAAGGCTTTTTCAGCTTTATTTGTTACTTGATGTTCCCTTCAACGGTAGTGATATCTGTCCTTAACTACAAATGCTGTTTATTTTGAGGCTTGGGATTTTTTTCTTGTTACTGGAAGGTGGGAGTCCATCACACCTCTGAAATCCACCTCTCCCCAGCCATTATTATTATTACGTTTGTAATATATACATGTCATTCTGATTTCCTTTATTCAGGCAATACTGTGAAGTGCAAAGCACTACAGTTCCATGGCAAGTGTGATCTTAACCACCGTGATCAGGCAGATAGCTTTGTTTGCCATTTGTCCTTCTACATTGATGTCTGTATTTTTTAACTGTGTGTCAGATATTTCAGTGTGTTTCACTTACCATGCTTGCAGCTATTTTTTATTATTAAATAGCCACTTGGACTGAAAAATGCCCTTTTTTTTAATATGTATTAGATGTTGTTTAAAAATACTGGGCTGGCTAGCAGAAAGGAAGATTGTCTCATTATCTTTGCCTTGGCTACTGTGTTCTTAGCTCTGCTAAAGCAGATTTAAGAGAACAGCACCTTTCTCTGAGCAGCTCAGCCTGCCTAACTTAAAGTCTTGTGGTGCAGAGATGAGAAATGTGTTGAACAGGAAGCATGATGTGCAGGTGTGCACAATATGCAAGGAATGAGTAATAGACTCATTTCCAGCAACAAACCCAAAAGCTGCAGGATAGGAGACTTGTGGCAAAACCTGTTAGGATTGTATGCATTTCAGAAAGGCCCACCCAGACAGACAGAGGTTTTTCAGAGCTTGTTTCACCCATAAGTTTTGAGTCTTGTGTATTTAGGATGATGCCTTTCTTCTAAGCAAGCAAACAAAATAGTAATTAAAAAAAAAGCCGCCACCACCACCAAATCACTTCATGTGTGATACATTTACCTTTAAACTTAAGCCAACAACAAAACAGCCTCACTGTATAATGCCTGCTATCTGACTCTGAGCACACTGTGCCAAACACTTACGTTGAAGAGTGAATGTTCTGAAGAACAGCTTATATTGCATAAGAGGGACTTTTGAACTGTTTCTTCAGAAAATGGGAGTTAAATTTAATGTTTGAGTTTTTAATTTAATTGAGTATGTGAATAATAGTTTTTATTAATCTAATTTATTAATTTTAATTATTCTTATACTCCATCACTGTTACAGTGCTTTGACAATGGCTTCAAGCACATTGTCCTGTAGATTTTCCAGTTAATGTGCCTTCTCATTACAAAGACAGATGTTTCTATGATTCTAATTCTTGTCTTGTAACTCTGGGGGCCTGACCTTTGGCTGTAGCTGCAGTGTCTGGTGCTATACAAGGGATTGAGAAATCTATCTGTATGTGACATAGTGCAGCTGTTTAGTGCAGTGAAAATGCACTGCTACACATTTCTTAGTCAGTAAGAGAGAAGAAGCCATACGATTCCATATCATCAACTGTGTGTGCTTGCAGCCTGGAAAGCCTGGGCTGCATCAAAAGAAGCATGGCCAGCATGGCCAGATTCTCCCTCTCTGCTCGAGACTCTTGAGACCCCATCTGGAGTCAGCACAGGAAAGATGTGAGCCTCTCCTGTGACCACAGGCTGAGAGAGTTGGGGTTTGTCCAGCCTGGAGAGGAGAAGGCTTTGGGGGAGCCCTCATTGTGGACTTTGAGTACTTTAAGGGAGTGTATAAAATGGAGAGAGAGTGACTTCTTAGCCAGGCAGGTGATAGGACAAGAGAATACAATTTTGCAATAGGTAAGACAATACAGTTTTGCAGTAGGTAGGACAATACAGTTTTATATTAAAAGAGGAGACATTTAGAGTAGCTGTTAGGAAGAAATACTTAGAGGGTGGTGAGGCACTGGAACAGCTTGTCCAGAGAAGTTGTAGATGCACCATCCCTGGAGGTGTTCTAGGCCAGGTTGGATGGGGCTTTGAGCAATATGATCTAGTGAGTGGCATCCCTGCCTGTGGCAGGAGGAGGCTAGAACTAGGTGATCTTTAAGGTTGCTTCTAATCCTAGCTATTCTATGATACACCAAATAAAATGTGGTGTCTGCGCAGCCTTTTTTCACATCTAGTTATTATAAGGCAGTCGTGGCAATGGTGTATGTTTATATTATAAAGAGTATATATTTATGAAGTGTATATTTATAGTATACTGCAAGTGACTCTTAAAAATTTAGAGACTGAAACAGTGTTTCTAAGCAGTACATGACATGGCTTTGCTTAAGGCTCAGGAAAATGGGAAGAATCACTTAAAATCCAGCTGTGCCTGGCCTCTAGATTTTGACATAAACTCAAAAGCCCCATAGGTTTCTTGCATTGTAATTCTGTTTTCTGTTTCACAGTATGGCTTCATCAGACAAGAATAGGTCTCAGTTTATATGATGTGGCAGGACAAGGCTACCTCAGAGAATCAGTAAGTAAATTCTTGATTAACCTAATGTCTCTCTTTAAATCAAATGACAGAGCATCAGAAAGATCCCAATTTCTTCTAGCCTTGTCTTGTAAAAGGTTATATCATAACATAGATTTGGGGTGGGCACATTTGTTTGGATAAATTGCAATTCATGTATTCAAGAGATGTGGTGGTGAGAGTGGTGCTAGCCTTTTAAACTTACGGGTAGTTTTCTGAAAAAAGGATTGTATCTACAAAGATTTTGTCATTAGCACTAGATTACTAGATTTAGTAAGATATGATAAAAATCACAAATTATTCTTCAGTGAATTATTCTCCTGTTCTAAAATGAGGTAAATATTATAAAGTAAATAAAAATGTCCTAGTTACCACTCAACTGAAAGAAAAAAGATTTATTGAAGAATATTAAGCAATGGGATAAGCCAATCAGGAGTTACCCCCCTGATATTTGAAAAAGCTACAGTGGAATGCATTTATATTTACATATAGATAAAATGTACTTTGTTAAATTCTGATTCATTAATAGGTTGTTTCAGCCCTAGAATAACATGTGCATGTATATGATCTGGGATTTCTTGCACATAGACAGAAGCTTTTTTACCTGCTTTCATGCCCCTTTCTGCATTGTTGCAGGACTGTATTTTTAACAAAATACACTTGAAAGCAAGGAGGGAATATAGCAAACATGGAACAATAATAATGTTCTATGCTTTTCTTAATTCTGCAGGATTTAGAAAACTATATTTTGGAACTCATCCCTACTTTGCCACAACTGGATGGCTTAGAAAAATCTTTTTACTCCTTTTACGTCTGCACAGCAGTTAGGAAGTTCTTCTTCTTTCTGGATCCTCTCAGAACAGGTAGGTCTCTTAAAATGCTTCCACTGAAGCTACTTGTGTTTTCAAAGCAATGTGTAGTTGTCCTGGTAGGGTTTTGTTCAGCATTGAAGATTATTCTCCACTGAATATGACTCTTTATTGTAGTCTAATAATCTACTTTTACAGCTAATGAATTTCTGTGTGATACCTATCAGCTGAGGTACTATAGAATTATCTCTCAAACACTGACAAATAAGATACTGTTTCATCATAATGAGCCATTAGCTGTAGCTAATTTTTAAGTGTTTAGGGTGAATAGAAAATGCAACAACCAACAACACAACTGCTTGTCAGAACATCCACAGAGCTGTGGAAATGCTCAGGATGGTTAGAGTGATGTGCTTTTCCTGTGATTAAACCTGTGTGCCATGTAGACCCACTAGGAGAGGTCTGCAGTTAGGTCTGATAATGCTTGTTACAAGTGTAGCTCCCTCCTATGGCCTCGATTTAAGTCACAAACTGCATGTGTTTCAAGGTCCAGCTGTGCCCCTTGTAAAGGTCAGAATTGTGTGGGCAGCAGCCTCTGGCAGAGGTAATTGCAAACGTTTGGAGAGGTGGGTGGGAAGTTTTAAGTGCCATTATTTTGCACAGCTGCTAGCACAGTTTCTGTGCACCAGTCAGAGCTGCACCAGCAGAAGTGCATTCTGCTGCCTTAGCTTTGTGTCACAGCTGGAGTTTTGAAGGTGTAAGAATACCATGTCACTTAGGAGATGACTATTTCATCAAATGTTTTAAGCATGCTTTCTTTGCATTTTTATTTTACATTTTGAGTAGTTGATATTGAACATTCACATTTATTTTAATCTAGTTTTCTGGCATTTAAGGCTTCAGGATAGCTCCTGCCAATGTCAGTAGTTTTGTCCAAACATTTTAAAAGGTATTTTATTTTATCTCTGAAATTAGAGCCTTATCCTTGATGTTAGACATGAGTTTTGTTTAGCTTTTCTTCCTTAAAAGGGCATCTTTTTCTGCTCCAAATACTTCTTTCTTAAGTAGAACCACCTAAATGAGAATAGTCAAATGGATATGTTGGCTGAGCAACTGTTAAAATGTATTTTCTTTTTCTTGCTGCAGGGAAGATAAAGATACAGGATATTTTAGCTTGCAGCTTCCTGGATGATTTACTGGAGGTAAAGGTCTCTAACATATACTGTTGTATTTTAATTTACTCTTTCTGAATTCTAACTTTATGTTTCACTTAGTTAAGGGATGAAGAACTTTCTAAAGAAAGTCAGGAAACAAATTGGTTTTCTGCTCCTTCTGCATTAAGAGTTTACGGTAGGTTCCTTTATATGCCAACGCTTTTCTTCTCCTCTTTCTTGTATGACTTAGTCACATTATTACTGCTATTTTTCCTCTGTTTTTGTCATGTTAAATCCTCCTGTTAACTTGTCTTTTCAAATCCTCTATTCACCCTTTCAGTTTATCTTCCTGACTTTCTTTATCATTTTGGTTCTCCGCTGTTGCTCTTTACTGTGGTGTTAAAATCTGTCACTTTGTTGCGCAAGGTACAAGATTCCTCTGTAACCTTCTCTTCTGGCTCTATTCATGCCTTTGCATCCTCTTTAGCTCTTTATTAATGCTTACAGCATATTTCTATAAAGTAATATGCTCTTAGCCTTCTGCTCCTCTCTCAGTATCCACAGCTATTCACTTATATTAGAACTGCTGACACCTCATTATGGGAATCCCACTTCTCTCCTTCCGCGTTCTGTACTTATTTCTGATGCTTTATGAATATTATTGTGAATCTAGTAAATTCTCACTTAACTGCATTAATTTATTATGGAAATTGGAAAATTTAGTATTTAATTGTTTATTTTTCTCTGTTGAAAGAATTCTTTTCTGATAGAGGTATATTATGGTTTGCTTTTTTAATCTCCTTGCTAGGTCAGTACTTAAACCTTGATAAAGATCACAATGGCATGCTCAGCAAAGAAGAACTATCCCGATATGGAACAGGGACTCTGACCAACATATTTTTGGATCGTGTCTTTCAGGAGTGCTTAACTTATGATGGTGAAATGGTAATTACATGTTTTTCCCTTTGTCCACAGCATGACATCTTTGGCTTATTGAGTTTATAAATGTCTAATAGTATCTTTAAAGAGTAGGTTGAGGTGAAGAAACTTTTGTTTAACATTGTGCACTCAAATGACCATGCAACATATTAGCAAGTTGATTTTCTTAAGAGCAAGGTGATTGTAGTGTGGCCTAAAAAAATTGCTTGTTTGAAAAAGCAGAGGTGATAGAGAATCCAGACAGCCTAGGATAAAGCCACTTGTAGATTCAGTTACAAAAGTGCATGTTGAAAAAATGTATAGATGCAGCAATACTTTCTAGTTATATGTTATGCTTTAAAGAGAAGCAAAGACAAGTGGCACACTTGAGATTAGTGCAAGTTAGCTAAGCTGTCAACTTCTTCATGATGACAACTGTTTTTCATCTTAAGCTTTCCATAGATATGAAAAATGAGAAGTCTAACTAATTTAAACACCTTATATCTATATTGTTTGAAGCTTTACTTAATGTTCAGCCACAATTCTTGTCTGCATTCAGATGACTGGAATGTGACGTGATAAGTTACAAATTCACCATACAGCCCTTTTGCCACCTGAGCAGTTTTTTTGTTAGAATCCCATAATCACTGAGGTCATGAGGGATCCTCTTGGTTTTCCTGTTCTGGCCTGGTACCAGTAGGTTCATCTCTCCTGTGTGGGGGAGACCAGGGCAGGACGCAGTGGCTGGATGTAGCACCAGCAGTGCTGAGTAGAGAAGGATGACCTTCCTCAGCTTGCCACCAAAGCGTTTCCTAATGCAGCTGAGGGTGCTGGCAGCAGCCCTTGCTGCAGGGGCCTGTTGCAAAGCTGCTTCCTGAAAGTCAGCCCCCAGCTCTGCAGGTACAGGGGGTAATTCCTCCCCAGATGCAGGATTTTGCATTCCCTCTGTTGAACTCGGTGAGGCTCCTGTTAGCCCATTTTTCCAGGCTGTCAAGCTCCCTCTGAATGACAGCACAACTCCCTGGTGTTACAGGTAAACAGGGTAATTATACACACAGGGCTGGAGGAGTTCTGACCTTGTCACAGCTGTATCTTGATTGGGAAACCAAGAATCCATACTAATGAAAAAGAAAAGTGTGATACTTGTTTGGAACATTAACTAATGTTTCTTGCATGTAATTTGCCAAACCACTGACTCTGGTTTAAGGATTATGTAATTGGCCATATAGTTCACTATTTGGTACCAGTAGGCTTACTGCCACTAGACATTTAATTTGTGATAATGAAAACATTTTATATGTTTTTTCTTCACTAGTTGGGTATGTTCAGCAGTTTAAATATATAGTAAACATTGTTTAAATGCATATATATGGCATGTTTCACTTGGATTATGCTTGGAATGCTATTTTGCCTCTAAAATTGCAGGATTTTCTGTTATCAGCAGACATTAAAAACTAACTTTTCTGTGCACATTACTGGTAGCAGCCATTTTCTATTTCATGTTGTCTTTTTCAGAAAATAAACTGATCCCCTAGAATGAAATAGCTGCCAATTATAGAGTTCCTGCTTGCAAAATCAATTTAGAAAGAAGACTGTAATAAACATGATTGTATCTACTTCTAGGACTATAAAACCTACCTGGACTTTGTGCTTGCATTAGAAAACAGAAAGGAGCCTGCAGCTCTGCAATATATTTTCAAACTGCTTGATATAGAGAACAAAGGACACCTGAATGTCTTTTCCCTTAATTATTTCTTTAGGGTAAGTCTCTTTATAAGTAGGCCATTTTCTGTGTTTATGGTGTTGCAGCCTATGTGCTTCTGCATGCAGATCTGCAGGAAATGACTTTAAATTACCAATAGCCACAGGCAGGCTAGTAATGACTTATAAGAAGATTTAATTTTTTTTTTAAAGACTAAAATTGGAAAGATTTCAAAAGGTATTTTCAGTAGTTTATCTGCAGTTGAAATTAACTGGTTTGATTTTGAGTAGGAAAACTATTTTCTATTGATTTGGGATGTTTTTTTTTTAATTGAAAATTGTCCTAAGATTATGTGATGATTGCCTGTTAAAATCTTTTATGATAGTTCTAATTGATTATTGCCCATGGTTTTAATTTCAACTGTAATACTGAAATTCACTAAAAGAGATGAAGATAATGAAATTTATTGATAGGCCTATACAGCTGTGGGATTTTTTCATTCAGTGCTTTGCTTGAAAAAAGCTTATTGCATTTTTCATAGTCTGCATTTATACCTGTTGCTTCTAAAATAGATTTAAACTAAGCTTAATTTTTTTTTTTAGTTGCTGTTCAAATTAACTTAAGATTGTCAAATCTTTCTCCAAACTGTGGTTTGTATGTGATGGTTTTTGTTGTTTTGGATTTTTTTTTCTTCTGACTAGTGGTGATTTTGGTTGGAAAGGGGGCAGGTGTTTTGTTATTCCATCTTGTTTTTCTCATCGATACCTGAGATATCTTGGGAAGTGCTCTGCAGTAAAACAGTATTTTTGCTGTGGATGGTTCCAGCTGAGTTATGAGCTTGATGCTTTATTCATGTGCAGGTTTCCCTCAGTAGTATCTATTCAGACACAGGGACAAGCACTCCAGATTTTGTTATATGGATCTTTGCATTATAAAATAATAATGTTCTTGTGCTTAGCTATCTGCTTGAAGGATGAAGAACAAGGTACAGACTACATAGAGTCAGTAAAGCATTCAGGCCTGCTCAAGGCAGGATCCTATACACACCTTATTTCTGTATTGTACCAAGTCTCCTTTTGGACATGGAACATTCTAAGTTTTCCTTGAAATCAGAACACTTCCTCTTGACTGTGAATGATTGATTGCTTTTCTGCCAGCATTAACTGTCGATAGGTCTGCACCTACAGAGGCTGTGCAGCTTGTGCTAGTGAAACAGTTTTGTTCACAGCTGTTACTTGCAGATGTAGGTTTGGTGGTGCAGGTGTTTAAATAGTACCACATTAAAATAATTGCTTTGTCTTTCTGTTCATTGGTCATTTTCCTTTTCTCTTTCCTTAGCCTGTATTTCATACTGTGTCAGAAATGGAACCTTATGGCTCGAGTGTAGTAGTATCTTAAGTTTTGAGTGTTGAGGGACACAATATGCAAATTGCTCAAACACTGGTCATAATAAAAGTGAGATTCATATCATATTCATTAAGAACTGTAAACTTAGAGATGTGTATCATTGATAATGCCTTAACTCACCCTCACCTCACATATGGAAGAAAAATTACTGCAAGCTGTACCATGAATGCTTTGTTAGAGGGCAATACAGCTTAAAATGCAGAAGCATTTAATAACTTTTGTACAGTGTCAGTATAATACTACACTAGCCATTCCTAACTTCTCCTTTTTCTAGGCTATTCAGGAACAAATGAAAATTCATGGACAAGAACCAGTTTCTTTTCAGGATGTCAAGGTTAGCTTTACCAAATGGAATACTGTGTAAAATCTGTGAATAAGCATTTAATAATTTAATTGTGTTACATCATAATTTCTAGGTTGCTGTATGTTTACTTGGAGAGTACCAGAAATGAGCTGACTTGTCCCATTCGTAGGTTTGAAAATGCCTTTCTAGTCAGCAGTTGCTCTGTAAAATAACTGATGTGTTCTCGTAGTTTCCTTAATAATAGACAAATTACCTGTTAAATACATGTTGCTGTTTCTTACACTTGAAAGTAGTTGCTAAGTCTGTTTTACAGTTCTGGGGATCATTCCTTGGGGGACAGGGGGCAGACTGGTGACTGAAACAAACAGCGTATAAAACTGATTACTGCCTACTGTATATTTAGTTTCAGTACTTAAAGTATGAGAGCTTCTACAAAATTTAGCTCGTACAAGAGAACTGAGATTCATTTTGCCACTTTGAGGCTGAAGCCTCCCCAGAAAAGCAAATTCTTGAGATGTGGGAGCTGAGGATGCTGCTCTGAACTGTAGCCAATCAGTCAGTGTGCTTTGTGTATTAAATGCTTTGGGGCTTAACAGCTGCTTTTTGTGAATTGGTGCGGGTGGCACTAGTTACCCAAAGATCATTCTGTATATGGTATGAAATAGCCATTATTCTGCTCATTAATGTGTGGGGCTTTTCTCCCAATTTTGACTTGTCTTTCATAGGATGAAATCTTTGATATGGTGAAGCCTAAGGACCCTTACAAAATCTCCCTTCAAGACTTGATCAATAGCAGTCAAGGAGACACTGTTACCAGCATTCTGATTGATCTGAATGGGTTCTGGACCTATGAGAACAGAGAGGTCCTTGTGGCCAGCGACAGTGACAGCACTGCTGATGGTGATGATACGTGACTGCCAGTGGGAGCAGACTGTATCCACAGAGATCTCCATCTGATGGGCCAACTGCTGGAAGCTGGAAATGTTCATTATCTGAATTAATTCCTCTTCCATTTTACTTCTCTCCCTTCCTCCTCTGCCCCACATATGATATAAAATGTGGTACATAAACAAATCACAGAACTAATTTCTGAAACCAAAAAAGCAAGTGCTGTTTAAGAGCAAAAAGAACCTTTTTTTTAAAATAAATATTTTTGGACTTTTTTCATGTGTACCAAGCCCTGTTCTTATTTAAATACCTTATTCTACGTGTGAATTTAACCTGAAAGTAAGAATGTGGTTCTTGGTATCTTCAGCACTGGCCTGTATCCGCTCACCCATCCCAAGCCTCCCTCTCCATTCTCCATGGCTTCCTCTAATGACAGCACTGTTGAGCATTTTGTTGTGAAGGCAAAAGTTTTCATTAAGAAGTAAAGAATTGAGGCCTTTTTCTTCTATGCATGACCAGCGCTAAGTGTGTAACAGGGAGGATAAGTAAATTATTGAACTGGATAGTTACCTAATTTTAAGAGGTTCATTGACAGAAATAAAACTCCACTAGCTTTAGATCTAGTTAAAACTAATCCAAACATCTGTACACAGGCTTTCACCAAGTTAACTTCCTGTGCAAGTATTTTATGTAATCTATCTTAATTGTACAACTGAGCTACAGCAGTAGCAGTTAAAGCTGTAAAACTCTCTTAATCCTTAAGAAAGCCAGAGAAATGTTTCAGCTTTCAGACAGAATTACAATAGCTCCAGGCCAGAAGTGTTTACAATCCTGCATTATTTATTAGTTTGAGGTAGTGCTGAACACATGAGAGTCTAAGGAAAGGGGTGGGAGTAAAATGATATTTTGAAATCTGGTGCCTGAATATTCCACCAGGATGTGTGATTTAGTGAAGATGAAAACACTAACCAGGCACACACACCTGTGTACAGGCATAAAGTTTCAAAGCCCACACAGTTTTAAAGGAAAATC
This sequence comes from Molothrus ater, assembly GCF_012460135.2. Classification (NCBI taxonomy): domain Eukaryota; kingdom Metazoa; phylum Chordata; class Aves; order Passeriformes; family Icteridae; genus Molothrus; species Molothrus ater. Next base: position 37,519,749 of record NC_050483.2, on the reverse strand, counting down.
CATAGCCAACTTCCAGTTCAAAAATTATATTAAATATAAAATAACCAATTAATGCATTTACAGAAAAATTAAACCAATATGAAAGTAACCCCTTTCATACAGTTCGCAAAAAAGGAAGGATTAAGTTAAGGCACAGTGAGTAATACAGTATTTCATACAAAGAAGGCAGTGAGAGCATTTGTTATGCAACAAATAGTAGGGAAAGGAAGTAAAAAAAACCAAACTGACATTAACTTATTGGAAGAAAAGCAAAGTATCCTTCAGCTGTCAAAGTATTACTCAAGATCTCTGATGTTTTCTTTCTTTGATGCTGTATGAACTCCTAACAAGCAGGTTTTCTGTGTATTCCCTCAGTGTTGAATCAAGCTCTCCCTTGCAGATGTTCAAGGCAAAGGAGTGATTTTACACTGTGGTCAGCACACCCTGTCTTACGATTCAGAAAAGGCAAAGAATGGAGTATCAAAACAGATGGACTAGAGCTGATGATTGAATCCTCCTCCTTAGATTTCTGTAGTACTGGAGAGCTACAGAGAGATGAGAGGAAAAATTTGTGCTGTACAGGACATTAGTTCAGGCAGAGGGTCATCTGAAATATGTAATGAATTCCAGAAACTAAGAGCCAAGTTACCTGGCCTGTGGTGTTACATCAGGCTCCTTAGTTGGCAGTGGGAGCAAGGCCAGGGACACGTCACGATACCCAACAACCCAATTTCATTGAGGACTATTTTTAACTTTTTTTTTTAATAAATCTCAAGGACAGAAGTAATGTTCTACATGGTAATGGTGCAGGTTCTCTGCTCCTTTACCTACAACAGTTGTCCACAGAAAATGACTGGGGCAATGACATCTGATTGTTGCAAAGTAAACTATTCACCTTTTACAAGCTACAGGTACAGTCATTGCAGTAAAACAGTCTTAATTGGTATTAGATGTGGAGCTGCACTTCATTTAGACAAAAATAAAAATTTCTGGTTTTGTAAGTGCAGTATCACGTATTTATTTAAGAGAAGAAAAGAGTCCTAAGTTTGGTTTTGTTGTTTCTAGTTATTTATGTGTTCTGTGCTAATAGGATGAAAATTATCTGCAGTGGCACATCCCTTACTGGCAATTTAACATTCAACACACAGTTTGTTTAGGTTACTCAAGTACACAGACTTGTGTAATCTATGTCCAAAAAAGTTCCTAGTTCTAGACTGGTACTACATAGAGGGTCCCGTGCACTTAATATCATTTAGCAAACTTTAGTTTCTTTTCCAGACCACTGAGAGCATGCATTCAAGCACCTGGGTCTCTTAATTCTTGGGCTTGAGAACATCTTAGACTGATGTTAGTTCTGAACTTTGCTACAACAGCACTGGTTGGAGCAGCTGATCACTATTAGCCTCTAAGAGTGCTGGTACCTGTTAGTAAGTTCATAAGGATGCTTATAGCCTCCTGGAAGTTGGGATTTTTTTACTTGATAAACAAAAATTCAGTGGACCCTTTAATCTAATTAACATTAAATCTAACATTTTTCTCTTGTGTTAACGACAGAAAAAAATACATGCATACAACAGTGACAATAAATAGGGGGGATAAGACTCTATTATAATTACCTTTGAGTTACAGGATATTAATTCCTATTAATCTATTCATAGAGAGCCAAGTTGCAAACAATGTGCAAATCAGGTTTTTAGAAGTAGGAAACAGCACTGCCTCTGCAATCCACAGGTGTTAGAGACACAGCAATTCAAAGAAAAGACATTTCTACTTACTTTACACAGAAATTAGCTCACACATTCCATTTTAGACCAAATGTTGTAGTGCAATTTTCATTTTAACTGAAGTGCCAATTTGGCAGAATGCCTCAGCCTTTATTAGGCAGACTGACTGAACAGACATCGCCTAGCTCTCTCCTGATCAATAAGAATGGTAGGAGTTGTATTTCACTGAACAAGCATAATCCTATTTTTCCTGTTTATAGGCAGATTGTGACACCTGACAGTTCTTATTTCCTACATTATACAGAGCTTTACACTTAAGGAGGGACAGGAACTACATCTTGTTTATTTTCCGCAGTGGGTGGGCAATCTCCCTCATTTTCAAAGTTTACATTCACGAATGAAGAGCATGCTGTTGCTCCAGGCTGGTCTGTCTGGACAGGAGCTTCAACTTGTGGCTTGTTCTGCTGCTCCTGATGCTGTCTTTCTGCTGCTTCTGACATCTTGTTTTCCTGTTCCTCCTCTTCTGCCTAGAAAGAGATAACCACATTCATATGCTACTATTTACTATTTACCACTTACTTAGATTAAGTCTTTCCATAAGAGCATAATAGTTACTATTACAAGGTAAGGACAATTGTTCCACTAGAAAAGAGTCACTAGTTGATCATAAGATAAGGTACATTCCAAACTCCACTCCCATTATGGAAAAAAAAAATCCCCAAAAGTGAAGGATTAAACTGTGTTAAACACAGAAAAAAGACACGTATCTAGAGAAGCAGTTTTAGTTAACAGCAATAGTGACAGGTCTACCTCCTCTAAAGCTTTTTCAGCTCTCAATTAAAAAAAAAGTAATAAAGCTTTAAATATGTTTTCAATCTCTTCTAAAGGAAGATTATTAAGGGTTAGGTTATCTTGCCTAAAGCACTGGCTATTTATCAGTATTGGCCATTTATGCTTTAGAACAAACAGTAACCTCGTGTTCAATTTACCCTTGAGACTGTCTTGAACAAGTTTTAGAGCTGGAAAGCGTATTGCTAGCAGCAATACCCCTTTTTCAGTGTTCAGCAGCTGTCCATCCAACTTTCTCACAGTGTTGATTTAAGAATGCATGGTACAAGAGAAACAGAACAGAGGTCAGCACCCACCCATTTCTAAGACTGATGAGCTGGAGAGAAAAGGCTGATGGATAAGAAAGCATTAATCATGCATCAAATGAAAACTGGAGGCAAGCTGGAATTGAGAGTCTAAAGCTTCATTTTAATGCTAGAATACAAATTTTATTTTTTAGAGTACCAGGGAAGACAAGTTGGGAGAGGAGTGCAAGAACCCTAGCTCCCACACATACCTCTCTCTTCATTCTGTAATACTCATCAATGGCATATTGGTATTTTGGTGTGCTTATTCCCAGAACAGATGCAATCTTTTCCCCCAGGAAATCACACACTAAAAAATAAAGGGAGGTTTACATAGGATTAGTATCTAGAAGAAAATTCTTGTATGCTGTTTTATTATAAAAATTATCACCATCTTTCCTGAATGGTTTTCTCTAGTCCTACTTCACTCACAAAATACCACAAAAACCTGTGAGGTTATCTCCTTATAGGTAATTATTAGCTGAATATACTAATAATTGCTCTTTAGGATAAAGAATGAACAAATGGAGAAGAATATGAAATTCAGTGAAAATATACATGGTGATAGGGTTTGAATTCTTCTAGTTTCAGCTTTGGATCTAAGTTTGTTTTGCTAGGAATCAGTTAAAGGGTAAGCCTTGAGCTGAACTTAAACTGAAAATTAAGGTTAGACAAAAGTACATGGGTACCAACTGTACTGGCAGTTCAATCTGGTGGTACTAGCAAACCAGACAGGATTTACTGACATAAGCATACCTCAAGTCAGTTTTAACAATGTTCTGTGTTGCATACTAACGGATTAATAAAATATTTGTTTCAGCTGTCTCAATTTTCAAGGTGTAGGCTACATTCAGTGCTACTTTGCTAAAACAGGTAGGGGACAGTCAGAAGTATGGAGCAGAGGTAAGCTTGTGTCAGTCAGTTTCTTTGCCACGGTGATGGCTGCAGATAACACTGGTCGAGTAAAGACAGGCAAGAAGTCAAATATTCTGCACTTCAAATTGTAAATCTGCCCCAAGGATGCAAATGACTTAGTCATCTTCAGGGAAAAAAACAGAAGTCAGTCACTGACTGCTTCAATGAACATTCAGAAAAACTAACTCTATAGATATCCTGGCATCCTGAGTGCTGTGCAAAAGACCAGTTCAAATTACAGGGGTAAGAGCCAAAACTGAAGTGCAAAGAAGAAAGGACTGATCGTCAAATTCATAAAGGGCTTCTAAAAAAAGGAAAAGCAATATCTACCCTTGCATATGAAGAACAGATACATCAAGGAATATAGTTACACTGTACATTAGAGAAAAGGCATTTCTAAAAATAAGGATAGGTTAACTAATACAACTGACTGCCAAAAAATATTAAAGTATTCAAAATTATGTGTACAATGACAGAAGCTCCATAATATTTGTGGAAAAAAACCCAGTAAAGATACTTTACCTTGGAAAGAACACAGACTATGACAAGCATTTTTAAAACTTGGCAAAATTTTAAGAGGTCCACAAGTCAAATAAATGTCTGTGCAGTACCCTTGACAACAGTCCTGTTTATTTTGTAACCTCAGAAGTTCATAGTACAGCACACAACCAGATGTGTTCTTGGGATACTTTCTCGTTGTCTTCAGAAAAACTGTCAGTTTAGTTACACCAGCCAGCATTCTTTCCAGGTAACATCACACAAAATGGTTCCATACAAAATCTAATAGAAAACTGATATATTCCCTTGCCAACATCAATCTATCTCCATATGAAGAAAAAGGGGGAAAAGCATTCATCAAGAGTATTTTCTGTTCATTCTTCCATGCAAGAATTGTTTATTAAAAGTAAAAAAAAGAAAAAATTATAAATGCCTAAGGCAGGAGAGTATGTCTCCACAGATTAAATACAGTTCAATTCATACTCCTGAAAAAACAAGTAGAACCCAAAGATGATTTACAGTTTGTCAACATGACTTTGTGACTTCCAGTATTCCCCTTCTGGTTTACCCAAGAATTAACTAAAGCAATACCTGATAAGGTTGATGTGGCAACTCGCAGCATGTGAAACCACAAGTAGGGTCCCCATGTGAGTGTTGTCTGCAGGAACAAGAGTAGTGTGAGTATGTACAGCTGTGTGGCCATGGCACAAAATAACACATGCAAAACTGAAAATGGCTGTAGAAGAAAGACCTGCAATGTTTTCTGTTTTCCAGCTACTACCATGTTTTTGCTTTAAAATAAGTATAGACCAGAAAAGTGAAGCAAAATATCACCATAAGATATAACCATGGTTTACCTCTGGGAAAATTTCTTTCACTGCTTTTTGTTTCCTGCTTCCAGACTTGGGAAATGACAAGTAGCCAACTCAATGCTTGGCTAGAAAAAGCTTTCCACAACGTTCTGAATTCCATCAGGCCAAGAGGAGAAGTGAGGTAACAAAGTAGTCCCTCATTACAATAATGAGTGAACTGCAAAAGACTGTTTAAAATCAAATCAATCCTTCAAACCTCTGAGGAAGAGGCTGCTTTAAAACATTTACAACCAAACAGAAATAATCCCTTGAAATTACACCTGGAAAAGAAAGCCAGGAGCCCTGAGTGGGGGGGAGTTACTGCAGCTCTGAGGGAGCGATGGAGCCAAGCAAAGCCCCTGGGGTGCTGTGAACCACGAGGAACACACCGGGAATAAACAGGGCTCAGCTGGGTCACCTCAAGCATTTGCCTGTGAGTGAGGAAGTTTCTCTGAAGAGCCTGCACACCAGGGCACACAACATGGGACACAAACATGAGGAGATCTGTGTGCTGCTGCAGGGGTAGGATCTCATCAGGACCCCAGGGATACAGTGAATGCACCGAGTGCTGCTGTGGAGGGATGCAGGCTGCTTAGGAAGGCCTGGCCAGGAAGACAAAAGGAATTGCTCTTTGCACGACTGGGGTGTATTCACAGCTACAGCAAAAATACTGCAGCCTCCACATGAACTGATACATAGATATATATATTGTAAATTAAAGATTTATAATTAAATTAATTATAAAATAATGGGTGTGCACAGGCTATGCTTTTCATTCAGGGAAGAGACTCTATCTGTTTAAGAAAAAAACAAATCAAACTGTATAATAAAAGGGGGAAAAGCAGATGCCAAGCAAATGAGGAAAAAATTGTAGGCTTTCCCATTTGTGAAAAGGCAAATTCAACTTTCACAGTGAACTAAAATATGTTTATAGTTAACAGGCTGCTGTATTCAGGCAAGCTGTTTGATACATATTTCCCCTCAGAAAAGATCTCTGTAGAAGTACCTTTCTTCTGGAAAGTAGCAATTCAAAGTGTTAGCTTTTATTAAGTAAAACACATGAGCTCTACTCAGCTATGTAAGTATTTATAACTTGCTACTAAGAACTGTTTGGTAGTAACCTTTTTCTATGATCTTATTTAACAGATATGTGTACAGCAACAACCAGTATCATTTTAAATAATACAGCTACAGAAACTATCTGGTATAGCCTCAGTACATATGTACACAAGCACTAGACTTTGGTGCTTTCCAAGCATCATCTCTACAAATCAGTACAACAAGAATTGTCTGTCAAGCCACAAACTCAAGTTGGGCAGGCTGACAAAAAGCCAGATGCTATATATTTTTGGCAGTGGATATGGAAAATGTCCTGCCAAGGTAAAAGTGTAAGCAAAACCAGCTGCTATCCTACTCACACAAAAGCACCTCCAGCTCATTGATTATGTGCTCAGTTGGCAGAAAGGCTAACGAGGAGTTTGTTCAGTTGAAGAAGTCAAAAAAGTGCTGGAAAAACTTGTTGCCACAGGTGCAAATAATGGCACTGGCAGGGCTCTGCACAATCCTTCATGATGAGGTGACAAGGTTAAAAAGCATTCATGCAGGGCACAGGACAAACAAGGGCCTGCTGTGTGCTGTAAGAAAGAAGTTACAAGAGCCCCCATAATATTTCAGAGTGAAAAGACAAGCTGAGCTTCAATGTGACAGAAGTAAGTCAGACCCAGAACATTCTGACAAGTTTGTGGTAACACAAATGTGGGTAACAGCTGAGGCTCAGCAGACACAGAGAATCTATTGCTACTCTTCCCCCACCACAGCCAAAAATCAGTTTGGTACACTGGAAGCACTTCTAAGTTCAGCTTCATGGGAACCTCTGCTTTCTGACAAAGCCCAACCAGACATTTCCTCATCCCTGACAAGGCAGGCTTTGCCAGACTCCTCAGTTTAAAAAGTAACTTTCTTTCCAGCATCTCAAAAGGCAATATAAAATCATGAGAGGCCACATCACAGGAAATCAACAGGAGAAAGGTTTGGAGAGTAAACCACCAGGAACAAGCAGGAACAAGGGAATACATCCAAGGCATCACCTTTTTCCACACATTCCCCCTTTATATCTTCAGGGTAAATCTGGGTGCCTTCCCAGAGCACCTTGGAGAGGGAAGCAGAAATGGCTGATGTGAGGCAAGAACTGGTACTGGGGAAACTGGAACCGTTCAAGTGACACGAACAGGACTCTTAAGCAATGGCTCAGTACAAATTAATCCTTGTCAGTGAAGTAGCTTTAATACACTGAGCTGGAAACTGGAAAACCATACCCAAGTCAGGTCCTACAGACCTGCAGAACCACATACGCAGACACTGCATGGCAGCTTTCTTTGGCCAGCCAGAGAAGCCTTCATCTTCAGTCTTTAATCAACTCAAGGACATAGCAATATTGCATTTCTTGACAGGAAACAAGGGACAGTATGAAACACATACACTGTTTATAGTATTTCTCCTGCAATCAGTCTCTTTAGTGGATGTTTCTACAATGTTAATGTAATATAATGTTAATATAATTAAACAATGTTTAATTATATTACTCAACTACCCATTTTGTTGTCAAAATGGAAAACATCATAGTTTTGACAACCGATTTTTAAATTACAAAAAATCTTAATGCATCATTTTAATTTAAATAGGAATGCACATAATGGATTCAATCACTGATAAAATCAAGGGGCCTCTGGTTCAATAATGTATTATGATTTTGTTTCCTAGTGTGGGACTGCTGAAGGTAACACACATGTTCTCTTGAATTTCTGAATGCACCATGTTCCTGAACAATCCACATATGTATTTATTTTTCACAGATTTCAGCCCTAATAACACTTAAACTTTCAAAGGTATGTAGGGTTTCCTTTTGTCAGAGAAAATGGCAAAATGAGAAAAATAATAATATCCTGATTGGCAAAAACAAAATCCTGTAATTAATAGTTAATATACACCACCAAATATATACTCTTTTATTGTTTACTGTGCCAAGACAAAGTTTCAATTAATTTGCTAATTAGTTTAATCAATGACTGTTCAATAGGTTCTTTTGTGTAAGACCATGTAAAACTGTGGCATCTAAGACAAGCCAGTAAAAACAAGATCAGGAACACACATACCATACTCCATCAAGAGCTTCTACCATATTATGAGTAGTTATTACTTGGTCAGTGACTATTTTTCTCCTTCATCCTCAAATTCTTAAAAGAAAACCAGAGTTCAATGGTCCTCAAGAGAGAAATTTTTGCTATTTGAAGATAAAGCCCTTTTAACTACAGGATATCAAGATAACCTTCCTGCAAGGATGTATTTCAATCTTTCTGAGCATTGAAGGTTAATAAAATCAAATCCCTCCTGGAGCTTTGTTGCAGATGTCTTCTTGGGATGGATTCCAAAGTTATCACACCAAAGTCATGTTGCTCACAGTTCCTCTGTGCAGACTTACACTCCACCTTCTGCCCACTCATCTAATAGGTGAATACAGCAAAGAGTTTACACCAATAAACAGAAGGATTATCTTCTTAATTAATACAAAATAAAGTTTTGGTGGACAAAACCAAAAGAAAATACATATATATATATATATATATATATAGAGTGCAAACCTCTACATTTTAGGACAAAAGAATCAAAACCACATCTATGCTATTAAAGCATTTGAATTTCAGTGTGAGAACATTCAGATATTACTGAATGCTATTATCTAAAAAATAATATCCTGTGTTCTGGATTGAAAAACACAAAGCACAATAGAATGGGCACCCCAGTCCAACAATGTTAATGAACTGAGTGCTGACCTACTGAAGCACTAGAAGTTCTTTCAAAGAAAATTTAAAACCCAGCTCTTTTTGAGAATTGTTTTGTTAGGAGTAACAGGAATCCACCACACCAAGTGCTCTGGTTATGGTATTACCAGGATATATACATATTACTTTGCTTAGTAAGAAACACATTGGCATTGTCTGCTTAGCTGTAAAACACAATTAAACCAAGGTACTTACTGAAGACATTTCTTTACAACACAGCAAAATATTTGTTTCCCTTAAACTCATTCAGAAACTGCAAGGAGGCTAATACCAGCAGAGCTTTGATATTTCATGGAGGAAAGTTTCTATTCAAAATATTGAATGTGCTTTTTCTGAAAATAAACTGGTCCAGAAACAGCTATTGCCTGAAACATACTTTTTTGTATCCCAACTGAGATAACAAGTTTTAGACATGCTGGTCTCAGCAAACTGACTATTTAATTGCTTTTATAGAAATCCTACAAAAAAAAACATTTTAAAAGCAGCTGTTGGCTAAAACACCAAAGCTCAGCTTGGACTAGCATTTCTTCAATTGTCTGGCTCAGCTGGGATACACAAAGCATGCAGGAGATAAAGTAAGCCTCACTTAATGGCAACCCCTGCTCTAATCAAGTTCATTCTGTCCGAGGTAAAAAGCAATACATAATAAGGCATAGAGTGCTTCACAATAAACTACCCTGGCTTGGGGGGTGCTTTTATTAAAAAATGTATTCAAAATTAAGGACTTAATAAACTATAAAAGGAGAATAATGCAATCTTAACTCCACCATACAATATTGTTTTTGGTACTCAGAAAAGAAATCTGTGTTAGGAAAGGAGGGGAACAATCATGTAGCATTCCTGGCTGTTGTGCACACTTGAGGGCTCTTCAGTTAAGTGTCCATGTGCACAGCAGCATGCATGTCTCTGCCCTCACAACACCTACACCAAGGCTTGTGAGCCTTCTGTCACTGCATCACCATGGAACTCTTCTACTGTCAGGAAATGGCACAAAAAACTACACACATCTTGTTCCCTGATCATTGTAATTGGGAACTAAAATCTCTCAGACATCCACAGATATCTGACATGACTGCCAAGTGGGGAACAGACCTCACTCTGAAGATACCTGAACATCACCATAACAGTCAGAAAGTTCACAGTTCCTGCTTTGATTTGAGAAGATCCTTAAGGAGGAAAAAACCACCCTAGTACCCAGCAAGGCAGCTTAACATCTCACTCATTGTTTGTGATTGCAGTACAGTTCTTTTCCAACTATATACTTTGTGTGTATTTAATGCTGATAATATCCTACCTGCTATCAAGCTAATGTTATTGTTTTGCTGTATACAATAACTGCCTACCAAGAAAGAGGGCAATGCCATCCATCCACATAAAATGCATTGCAATAGCTTCACCTATTGGTGGAACCCCCAATCCCACCTGAATTCCCACAATCTCACTGGAGCTTAGTCCTCAACCCACCTTTTTTCTTTTTCAAGATAAACTAATTTTACAGAGGGGAAGAGAGGTACTGCTTGGCAGTCAGAGCAAACCTCTTATGGTCCACCAGTTCTTCAGAAGAGCATAAGCAGAAAGGCAAAATCTTCAGTCCCTTCAAGAAAGCCAAGCTCTCCCAGGATGGATACACATACTAATAAATACAGGGTCTACTACCTGTAGGGTAAATAGAAAGCTTCAATCACAACATTTCTTAATTATGGATTCCCACACAATGGTGCAGGAGTCATTTCAACAATGTCAAGTAGACATTCTACTTGACAGCAATGTCAAGTAGAAAGCAGGGCACTGTTGTCCATGCATGCAAGGCCTCTTCCCTGAAGTGTGGGAACCAGGAGCTCCACAGCAGTGTCTGCCTCCAGCGTGCAGCCAGGCAGGACAAGCAGTCCTGCACAAAGCCATGGCTCCTGGCTGCCTGACCACACAGCAGCACAGCAGGGAGGACACAGCCACTTTGGGAGCCTCCAGCTCACTACGGGCAGAGAAGGCCAAGAAGAGAAGTCTGCCAGCAGGCAGGGAATAGGACTGCAGACTCAATTTACTGAGGCAAGGATTGTTGCAGAAGGGTGGAGGTGGCTGGCATACAAGTTTCTGGGTCTGCCATAAAAGAAACATGAGACTGGGCATGTGGAGAGACAAAGAGCAGGATGTGGATCTTCTCTGGGACTGACTGCCAGAGGGGGGGCAGCTGCTGCTGCAGGTGTTGGCACATGTGGCTGTAAACTTTGCAATCACACTATCACTACATAATAGTTTATCAGACAGGCCAACAGAATAAAACAGTTTACATATTTCATTTTACCTCTATGTCGAGATCTACAATCATTGACAAAAAGGAAAATGCATTTTAGCAGCTACAATGCACACTACTGTGTTTAATTGTTGAGACTTCACTTGAATCTGGACCAATAAAAGGAAACTCCATTCACAGGCTGAGCAACATCTCATCAATACAAATGAACATTACTTACATGGACTCGGCAGGTCCTTTAAAATCTGGTTTTCATGTATCATGAATTACACAAGTCTTCCTTTATTTCTGCAAGTCATCTGTTTCTTTCCCTCCTTTACTCTTTTAATTATATAAAATTGTTGTTATGGTGACCCTAAATTACAGGTTTAATTATTCAGTGTCAACAAACATAAGGAAAAAATGTCTCCCTTGCATTTTTTTTTTAAGCAACAGTATAAATCAAGGTATCTACTTGTATCAACACAGCAAGTATTATTTGAAGGGAAATGCAGGAGAGGACAAACAATAACTGTGAAGAAATTAAACCCATTTCTAATTAATAAGGCTACTTTAGTTGGAAGAGAACTCCAGGACAAAACTGCCCAGTAATACTTTTCACAGATTTCTGAGTCTGTTAAGCCAATCAAATTATTAGAATTTATAGAGAAAGACTGTATCAGATTTGTGACACAAAAAATTAAGTATAAAATGTTTATAGCTGCCCAGCAAACCAGAAGTAGTTATTTATCAAGTAAAATACCTACAGGATCTACAGGTGGCAACAGGTCTTTTTTCTCTTGTTCATCTTCCTCTTCATCTGTGCTATATTCTTCCATTGTTTCTCCACTTGCAAAATGAATAACCCTCCTTGGAATTTTCTTTTTCTTTCCTATGACACCCAGCTCCACATTCTCAAAGCCGCTTTCTCCCTTTGAAATTTGCTATAAAGGAAAAAAAAATCATTATCTCAAGTGCATGCTTCTGGAACTGGAAAGTTCCCCCTTAACAAACTTCATGAGATATTTAAAATATTTTAGATTAATTAGCATTTACAGTGGACACTTATTAGAGCTTGCCTGTAGATAAAAGACTGAAACATTCTTGTTTGCAGATATGTAAAAACCAATCCCTTCTCTAAAAGTAACAAACAGGTTTCTTCTGGGGGGTCATGTTTCATTAAATAATTTGATAAGCATAGAAATATCAATATTTATTGAATAAATATTTAATATTTATGGTTGGGTTTGGAATGAATATCTGATGAAATTAATCAAGTAGTTCATAGGCTGTAGCTGCCTCTTTGCAAGTTCAGACAGACACCTCTAACACAAAAGAGAACTGAATAACTAAGCAGCCAGGCTCAAGATTTAAAAAGATGCATGGAGGAATCTGCCCCTGTGGGCTTTCATCAGCAACCATGATTAGTGCAAGGGACCAGGCTAAAAGGACAACACTTAGTTTTGTGGCTAAGAACATACAAAGTGAGAAGTCTGGCTGTGTCCTCCAACTGCTGAATGCTACAATGCAGCCTTTGGGTCACAAGAATTAAGAATATATACTTCTAGTTCAGAAGCCTGTCAATAAATCCTTAGGCTAGTCACTCCTGCAGGCAGAGAATTTTAGTAAGGTTTTGTATTGCAGCTATCAAAACAGAGTCTTCATCTTGGTAGAGCTTTTAGATGCTGCTGCATCAAATGCACAAAACTGTGCTGAAAACACTTCTGTCATATAGAGAAGGCCAGAGAGGTTAGGAAATGCCAACCACATGTTTCTAATGTACCATGAAGGTTTTTAAAAATGCATGAGTTCATGTAATTTGAAACTGTATCATAAGGAATGACAGGCACAGTGTGTGCAGGATCCAGGTTGCATAAAATGCATTCCAGTTTCCAGCTTCTTCCCTACACAAACCTCATGATCTCCATAGAGCACAGTTCAAAATTATAAATAAAAATACATATTTTATCACACAGCTGTAAAATATCCCTTAATCACTGCAAGCACAGCATCCTCATCCTCATCCTCATGCTAGATTACACAACACAGCTTTGCAAGGCAAGCAGCTTGGTTAGCTGGGAAAGACAGTGGGCACGGGGGAGAGAGGCAGCAGAGGGTCCTGGGGAGCAGAACTGCTTCCTTCATTCCAGCCACGGATTCTTCCCGCGCCCACCAAGAGGAGGGAGGCAGGCAGAGCTCCACAGCGTGGAGAGGGAGCGCACCCATTCACCATCGCTCCGAGTGATTGATGCCCTGTACCGCCGCTCCTCAAATCTGCAAGTCATCTCAGCTCCCCAGCACCGCTCTGGCCAGGCTGGCACGTTCCAGGCATTTTCCTGGAGGAGCAGAGCAGAATCCAGCAGCAAGTTTTCAATGGGGTAATTCAGCTGAAACAGTATTTTCAGGCAGAATCACATTTTCACGTAGAATGACAAAACTGACTATCTGGGGCCCCAGTGCAATCTCTCTGCTGTCTATCAGTCTTGGGAACAGAGCAAAGCTACAAAAACACAAATGCTGAGAACAGTGAAGCAACCTGAGCCCAGGGAGCGCTGCTTGCTGCCATTATAAAAGTGCCACTTCCCGGGACTCCGTTCTGTATCTTTTTGTGCAAAAAGCACCACAGAATCAGCTTTTCATTAACATTCCACACTACTTTATTGGCATCGTACAATGACACTGTTTTTATATTTAGGCACAGTACTGAAGAGCACTGTTTCTTGCAAACACATCATAAATATCACTGTGATTAATAATAGCAAGCAATGTGAGCCCCTCCTTAAGAGCTCTTCTAAAAGCACAGTCTCTTAATCTGATTGTGGCTCATTTAGTGCAAATGCTTCAAATATTTTAACTTTAAAAAAATGTGGTTTAATATTTCAAGTTTTAAAAGCAAGCTTTAGTTCTCTGAACACCCCTCCCACACTCACACTCCCTACAGTAAGCAACTCCACATAGCTGGTACTGGTAGAACATTTCAGACAAATGCAGTAGCTCAAGAGAGCAAGGATTCACCAAGGAACAGTGAATCTGGTTCCCTTAGTAATCTAGCTCAAAGTCCTACATCATTAAATAAAATAATGCATGTCATCTGTTGTTTTGGTTATTACCTAGTCAACAAACCTGTATGGGTTTTAGTCATCACTGGCCTTTTAAGTTTCACCAGCACAGCAATAAAAGCTGATAAACGCTCCCAGGTGTGAGCAGAAAGTTCAGCACCAATAAATTTTATCTTTCCAAAACTGTGGTAATGCAAATTTATTCTAGAGTTATCAACTAGATTCACTTTACAGCTCAAAGGTTACGGTATTTCTTATTTGAGAATTTATACTTTTGATCTTCCTTTACGAATATGATCTTCTTTTCCAATTTAGGAAGTTTTTACAAAGACCTTTCTTCTAGTGTGTGGCTTTAGTCAGGTTTCTGACCTCATTTTTTTCCCACAGGCTCCTCTTTCTCTAACACATTATATGGTCTTGAAAGATTCAGTATTTGTGGCCACGTCACAGAAGTATTTACTTTGGCTTCTATTCTGGCAACTGCTAGACACCAAGGCTGGTCAGCCTTGTGCTTTTGCCACACTAGCTAACACTCTTAAGGCACTCGGTAAACACTGTAAGGCCACTGCCCCTTTCTTTTAAATGTCCCCTTGGAATTTTTCTTGGCTTTATGGCACACATACAAACCTTACCTGTCAGGCAGTCAGGATCTGAAGTTCCTGTTCCTTGTTTATCCTCTTTACACCTACTCTACCTCACCCTTTGACCAGAAACAGAGACGGAGCAGGGAATCTTGACAGTGCTGATAGAATACCCAGCACAACAGAATTTTAGTCCGCATATAAAATGCCAAAATAAATAAACTACTGTTAAGGATAAGGTGTGCCTGGACACCTGCAGGCAAGCTGGGAGAGCTGACACAAATAGTATTAGGTGATGCAATAACATAAAGTTTCATGAAAGAGACAAAGAAGAAAAGTAAAATGAAATAGGGAGAGACCAGGCTATTGACTTTGGCCTCTTTTAACCCTGCATTTGACATTTAACCTGTCAAATGCAGGAATCCTGGTAAGAGCTTATGAACCAAAGAACCAAAGTGCCCACTTTCCCAGAGAAAGACGAGTAATTCAATTTGCATAGATCTACTCACCAGATACTGCTAGTCACTGGAAGGCTGGCAACAGCTAATGAAAAATATTTCTACAATGCTATCTTGGCTGTCTTACTGATTTTTTTGAAAATATTTTTTTGGCTGGGGTTCGGGGGCAGGAGGGTTGTTTAGGCTTGAGCGATTTGGGTTTTTTTTTCATACTGCTTGTTTGACTTTCCACCCTTGTGTTTCAACTGAAATTAAACAGCATAAGTCTTTCAGAAACAAAAGACAAGATGACAGAGACGGAGGACGGCTATTAGAAAATAGCCTCCAACAAGCCTCGGAAAGGCACCACAAGCGGGGAAGGGGCAGCGGCAGCGGCCACAGCACCCAGGGCGCAGCCGAGGCCGGAGCGAGGAGCGGCAGGACAGGGAGCTCGCCGGGCTGCGCTGTAATTAAGAGCTGCTGTCCCTGACCTCCTCCCACGCCTTCGCCAACTTGACAGCACGGAGGGAAGTGGAAACCTGTCTCACTCTAATATTCATCAGGCTCGTTTGTCAGAGGCATTGTCCGCCGACGAGCAGGAGACACCGGAGACACGCGTGCCCGCCGCGCTGTCTGTAATTACAGCGCGCTGGATAGAAGGGCAGACTGGCTGACAGACAGACAGACCTCCTCTCCCGCGGCCGGGCCACTGCACCCCGCCGCCACAGCGGGGACCGGGGGCTCCCCCAGCCCCGCGCACCCCCGGCGCCTCAGGCCGCGGCCACCACTCCCGCCCCGGCCCGATCCGCCGCGGCCTCGCCCCGCTCCGGAAGCGGCTACGCCCGGGCCCCGCCGCCCGCCCGGAGCGACCGGGGAGCCGCGCCGGCCCCGCTCACCTGCTCGGGCTCCATGGCGCCGGCGGCGGGCGCGCAGTAGAGGGTGATGGCGGACAGCCCCTGTTCCATCCTCCCGCCCGCCGCGGCGCCGGGGGAGGGCGGCAGCGGGCCCGCCGCGGCCCGGGGAGGCGAGCGCGGCCGGGCGGCACCGCCTGTCACACCGCCCGCCGGGGCGGTGCCTGCGGCCCGCGGGGCCGGCCGCGAACAGGAGCCGGCACCCGGCCGGCAGAGACTGGGGCACCGCCGCCACCGGCTTCGGTCATTTCGGTTCTCTCCGCAGCCCGGCATTAACCGGAGCCGGGAGGGAGGCACGGGAGAGGCCAAGGGCGGCCGGGCTGCCAGGGACAGCCGTACCGCCACAGAGGCGGAAACGTACCCTCACTGCGCTGAGGGAAAAGCACCGTTCTGGGGCAACACACACATCATCTCCCCAAAATAGCGTGAAAACCTGCAAAATAATAGAATAATATTTTAAGAAGCAGATGGAGTTCCTTGCCAGTAGTTAAGGGGCTTACTAGCCCAGGACCACCCTTGCTCAGCCTTGCAGGATTGGGTGATGGTTCAGGTAACTCAGCCCTTTGTAAAGAACGAACGAACCCTTGAATAAGAAAGAAATGCAGACCAAGAGGGCCCTGGCCCTTGGGCTGCGGCTGGGTGAGAAAATAACATGCATGCCCAGGAGGGTGGGAGAAGTGTTTGCCAGGTAAGATTTGCTCAGCTGCTCCTGGAGAGAGGTGGGAGCCCTGCCTCCAGTGTGTGCTGATCCCGGCAAAATGTACATTAGTAAATGTCAATTACCAGTGAAAACAGCTGGAGGTGGAAGCATCTGAAACATTCTTTTTATGGGATTGAGAAGGGAGTAATTTTAATTTTTTTTGGAGGGCGAGGGGTGGAACCAATGGCTGTAACATGCACTTACATGACAGCAAGAGCCATCTTTCAACCCTGTATCATTAAGAACAGTTTCCAAAAAATTACACTCTATAGGACTATATGGGCTCTTAGACACTTTCTTAGTCATATCATCAAAGCATAATCCAGAGCCCATGACCAAAGCCCAGGTAAAGCACAGACGCATCAGACTTACACTTAAACCAGCATAAGGCAGAAAATGTTGCTTGTGAAAAGGGCTGACATACAATGTATGATTACAGAAACAGAATGATTACAGAATGAAAGGTTAGACTATTATTTTAGACACTACAGAGCTGAATATCTGCTTAAGGGATTACAACAAACATACATCTCTTAAAGTTCCAAAGAAAAAAACTAAAGTTAGGATAAATATTTCTTACCCTCAACAGAGTATACATTCTGTTTAGTGAAGGACTGGTTGGATAGAGTAACAGCTCCTCAAGAGCAGCATTAAATCATCAACCAACCAACTTGCTTTCCTTCACCTCTGCGGTGGTTATAGCAGCTGTACAGTCATATCGAACTTAATCTTTCACCTCCCAGAAAAACTGGCATTTGCAACTTGGACAAGTTTAATAAATTTAGCACATTAATGTTGAAAGTCCTATGGAAAGGTAAAGAGTTAACAAATAAAGTCATAGCTGTTTGTGTGTGTGAATAGTTAATTGTCCAGCTTCCATCACACAGCTATCCATTGACCATCATAACCATTTCCTCTTAGGAGGCTGCTCAGCAGCAGCCTGAGCTAAAACAGCTCCGACAAAAGCTTGTCTGACAGCAGCAACAGCTTTCAGCAAGATATACACAGGAAGACAGACCTCAGTCTTCTAAGCATTTCCAGTGAATTTTGCTTGACCCTAGCTCTTCAAGGTCCTTGTATGCCAGACAAAACTTTTCTGCAGACTATTCTGAGATGCCATAGAGGGTGAGGACAAAAAGCCTAATGCAAGAAAATGGTGCTGGGAGTGTTGTTACACATTTGCCAGGAGAGTTTTATTTGCATCAAGCTATGAAAGGCCATGTAAGTCACCAATCCATTTAGATGTGCTCCTATACAGTTGAACTCTTGTTCTTAATGCCTCCATCATGGATGTGTTTTTTCCCAGGCTTGAGATGCTTAGGCAATTTTTCTAAGCAGGCTCCAAAGTATTTTCTACCTGGCTTCCTAATGTAAGAGCAATATACAGTTTGTTAATTCCAGCATATATCTTAGAAATACCAATTAACACATACTTAAAAGGAAATGCATTCTCAACGTGCCCTTGTCTCTGCCAACACTCAGCTAGTGACAGCTCTCTTTGTATCTGGTTGCAGTTTTACTCCTTTGGAAATGGTGAACTAAAAGTTAAAACTAAATGTAGACCACAAGCTGAAAATAGAGTTAAATTGTTGGTAACTTGACAGTCTGACTGAGCCTGTCCTGGAGCACAGTGCTTCACTGTTCATCCTCAATATCCCTATTCATGGTTGATTTCCATCAAATGCATTAACCATCCACTCTCCCCTAGGGACTGCATTTCAAATCAGGATTTCATACTCTTTCCTGCATGGTTTTACATATTGCATTGGTTTATACTGCTCAAGAACTGAAAATACTATAAAAAAGAAAAATCAGGTTTTAGTAAGCACACCACTTCAGAACCAATAAGCACACCACTATCACCAGCTTGTTGTTCACACACCAAAAAGCTGGTGATATGCAAGGACTCATTATTTTGTTTTGTTTAAAATACAAAGACTCAAATTAACTGATCCTTGTGCAGATTAATGCAGTGGACTTAGGTAGATGGCATATGTGAAGATTTTTCAGCATCCTCCATATACTGAACACATACCATTAATTAAGCAGGAGATAGTTTCACATTATAAACTACATTACAGCATAGCTCATGTTTTATTAGTGCAAGAGTCTAATGTCATATATTAGGCATTCCCTGTCAGCTGCCATCTCAGAGAACTGGTTGACAGAGGGACCCACTTTTTTTAACTACTGCATTTAACTTTTATCTAGACAGCAGCAATACATGTCTATTTACACACTAAACACTGCAGTATATTAAAGTTTATAATACACCCTCTTACCCTAAGATAAGGGTACAAGATCTATGCTAGATTTCAAGGTTCATCTTGGTCTACCTAGTTTCTGAATTGTGCCTGTGGATTCTACCCTTTTTATATCAACAGAGTAAACTGAAATATTAAACTGCTATAGGAAATTAAGATTAGAATGTAGCTGAGTTGGGGCAATATGCTCTGTTAATTACAGCTCTCTCTGTTTTAAAGTTCAGTACCAGCACAGAATTCCGCCTAATATGCTTTAGAAATTACCTCCAGAAAAAAGGAACTGCTTAACTGGCAGCCTGGTATGAAGATTATCTTCAGTATACAAGACAGTTTGGTATCTGCACACCTGCATTTTTTCAGTCCCTTGATTCTTTGTGTATAGGGGAAGAATGATGAAATTCTATATGACAAAGCCTTGTACAAACCTGAGCACAGCACATCCACATTCTAAAAATGCTCCACAGATGAGCACCAACAGCACATTTTTACGTACTGGGCTATTCTTATCATATTTATGCCAAGCATGAGTTACAACAGTCTTTAAAAAAAAAAAAAAAAAATCAAACTAAGAAAACAATCTCATTACACACTAAAAGGACAGTTAAAAGGAACTGAAGACACAGGCCATTCCCTTGTTTATAACCACTTAAATTTTATTTTACAGTATATTTGTGACATTTTATGTTACTATAACCAAAGATCAGGGTTGTTTACAAATATAATGGCTGCCATTTGATGTAAACGATTAAAAAGTGTCTCTAAATATTAAAATTTTACATCATGATTTTGTTTTATTGAATTGCTCTTTGTGCCATCAGTTATTAGTGGAGAGGAACTAATTTAAGCAAAAATAGTTTTCAGGAATTAGATGTAGAAACTGAGAAGCTGGGTAAGATTTCAAAAGACCACTCTCTCATCACTGTAAAAAGGAAGGAAGAAAGCGAATTCATTCACTGAAGTTGCAATGTAGAGTCAACCAAGTCCATTTGTATTAAGGCTTCTTTACATATTATTGAATCCCATCATGCCTTTCATATTCCCAGCAGCACCTTGTTGAAATTGTCTCATCATTGACTGCAAACCAGCCATGCCACCTGCAGAAAATAAGTGAGAACATGAAAGTGTTAATGAACTCTGAGGCACGGGTCTCTTGCTCAAGGCATCATTACTGCACACACACTATTCCAGTAATATACAAAGGCAGAAGCCCTAACTGTGAAACCAGGTTGAAATAGATATTGAAAATAAAGAATGGAGTGAGTAATTACAGAAAGGTCTGCAAAACACCAGGCTTTCAGTAGGTTTTAAGATGATTTGTGCATTAAGAACTAGACAGAAGAAAAAAAACTTGATGGAATGACTATTATCAATCAGGAAGGTTCAGTTATGGGAGTCCTTATTTAAAGTTGCTCTTGTCAAATTTAATCACTTGAGCAAATCTTAGAAGAGAAGGGAAGTCTAGGAAGATTTGCTTTACCACAGACATCCTTCACCATTGCAAGTACTCATTTTGAGAGCTGAATCCAAACGAAAGACTAGATTAAGCACTGCTAAGTGCAAAGTATTTGGACTCAACTTTCTGATTCTTGTTAGAAAACCCCAGAAATACTTAATACTGATATATACTGCAGATAGTCTCTCATCCCCTTCCTCACTTCTGTATCTCAAATGCTCCGCTATAACTGACAGTCCTCTCTTGAAGCTATAAAAAGTCAGCACATACCCATATGATGAAGAACTCTTGGATCCATCATCTTTGCCATCTGCTGATTCAGTTTGGCCAGCTGAGATGGGTTTACGTTCTTGGACA
This sequence comes from Molothrus ater, assembly GCF_012460135.2. Classification (NCBI taxonomy): domain Eukaryota; kingdom Metazoa; phylum Chordata; class Aves; order Passeriformes; family Icteridae; genus Molothrus; species Molothrus ater. Next base: position 37,498,818 of record NC_050483.2, on the reverse strand, counting down.
TATCACCACCTAAATAAAAAGAAAAGAGCAATCATAAGAAAGTGGATTAACAAATGGTGCTAGAAATAAAATAAATCCAAATGTTACCTCCCAATTCTAGATTCATATCCATGAGCCCATTATTAGAAGTTACTACATCAGCCACTAAAAGTCCATTTAGGATCAACACTCCCTGCACTCCACAAACCAGACTGAAGTGTTAGTACTGTAATAGCAATCAAATCTGCATTGATAGAAATACAGTAGCTTTCCTTGCTAAGTTACACACTGCTGTCATGAAGAACAGTGCAGCTCTTACCAGTGACATAAAAGAAATTTCAAACATTGTGAAAATGAGCAAGCTACAACTCACCTTCTCCTCTCCCTAATCAGTGTTTTCTCATTTCCTCTGTGTACACACATCAAGTGACCTCCCGCCTTAGTTAAATTTTAAAGTGGGGTTTTTGGTATTGGTTTGGAGTTGTTTTTACCTTTGAAAAGCCCTTTGATGCCTCCCATCTTTTTCACCATCTGTGCAAACTTAGTGTATTGGGTCAATAGCTCCTGAACATCTCTGGTAGAAACACCAGAGCCTCTTGCTACTCTTTGGATTCTTCCTGGCTGCTTACTGAAAACTTTGGCACCATCTGTGCTGTCAAGTTCTGCAATTACAGTGTGGAAAGGAAAAATCCATTGAGTCACTGACATTAAAAACTGTTACAATTGGTAACAAACATCAAACCTGTTTTCACTGTTGAGAATTTAATTTTGAGACACAGAATAAATACTTAAGTTTTAAAAGTGACAATGCAAAATTTTACATAAATCACTGAGACATAATATTCTAGGAAGTAATACTAAGAAGCTCTTCATATGTTAATAACTGTGATAGAAAAAAAGCTGTATGAATAAATTATGCTCCTGGGATACTTGGTCTTAAGCCATATTAATGGGTTTAGCACAAGGGTAAGAGCATACTACTAAAGGAATTCTAGGTGGAATAGAAACAACACTTTGAATTCCAGAGACCAGGCTATGTCACCAAGTAAATTTGAGGGTGAGTAGAAAAAAGACAGCAATGCCAGATTAAAGATTAACATAACTTATCAATTTACAAGTATAGCATTTATAATTTATGAACAGTTACAATACAATGAATAAAAGTACATTGATTTCCAATAGAATGGAAATTATTTGAAATCCCACCTACTCTACACAAGACAGAGCAGCAACAGGCAAAGTATCTCTAGATATTTAGATTTATGAAGCAATTTGGAGACACATGTACTCCTTGCGATTCCCAAGAATGTTAAATATTTCTTGTCATTTTCTGTCGTTGTACATGCTGCAATATGAATTTTTCCAGAAACATCTCTCTAAATAAGCTTGTTTAACAATCAAGAAAAAAAAACAGAGGGTGAAATTTGTATTACCTTGATCATTCATACTGTCCATAATAGTCATGAGTTTCTTTAGCCTTGCCATTGATTCCTGTTCATTGCCTTTACTCATGAAGTCAGTTCCAAAACCAGGGATCATGCCCTTGTTTCAAGAAAGGGAAACAAAAGCTGTGTCAGAAAAGCTAACTTCATTAAGCAGAAAAAAATATAGACAGCAACTGTTAGTTCAGTAGTTGCATACTGCAGTAGGCAAATAATTTCACCTTTTTAAAAACAGAACGCAGATTATAACAAATTTCAATTAAAAGTTTTAAAATAAAATTATTTTGGGGATAACTAACCAAGATCTGACTGAATGGTCCCATTTTCATGATGTTTTGGAATTGTTCATACATATCTCTTAATGTAAATTGACCTGAAGCACAACAACAAAAGAAAAGTTAGCGGAAGTCACACCAGCATTTTGCTCTTACTGTCCTTTTTTAATTACTCTTTGTATTCATAAGGTAAATATTATACTACATAGGTAAGTAGATAAATAAACCTCTTCACTCTTCATATGGCTAAGCAGTTTCAGATGGCACATGCTGAACCATTAAGCTAGTTTTTCTGCAGTTGTAGTCTGACAGACTTTTGTTTGAAAAACACAACTCAATTTACTTGGCTGCCACATTTACTGGAGAAAGAAAATCTGTTCTTCACTGAGCATGAACAAGTTGTGTCTACAGCACAAATGAACTCAGTGGTCTCTGTCACAGAGCACCTGCCATGGTCAGGTCACTGTAAAGCATCTGCAATTCAGACCTTGAGAATAACTTACCATGTTTTAGCTTTTCTATGAGTGCTTCATTATCATCCAACTTTAACTCATTTACTTTATCTATCAATCCTTCAATATCACCCATACCTGGGTAAAGAAAACAGATCTGAAATTAGCATTAAAAAAATACACTTTGACTTTCCATTATCCAGTTCTAAGTGTCTTTTAAGTACAGTTGTACATTGGACATACCAAGCAGCTTGCTGATGAAAGGCTGTGTTTTAAAGGGTTCAAAGTCATCTATGTGCTCGCCAGTTCCAATAAAAATAATAGGACTCTTTGTGGCAGCAACTCTGCAATAAAATATATTTTATGAAATGGCCTCTCAAACACCATTCATCTTTTATACTATAATCAGCTAGGCATCATCAACACTATGCATTCTCTCTGAAGTATCTGCCTTACTCCTCAAATTATTAATGAAAAAACACCCTGCACTTGGGTGTTTAGCTCAGAGTAGTTAAAAAGATTTTTCTCTAATTAGTAGTTAATAAAATACAAACTCTGTTTGGAAAAAAATCAGAAACAGAATTTGCTAATTTTCACTGCTGAGTTTAAAAAACTTGAGAGGAAAGAAAGGAAAATAAATCATCTCCAGTTTATCCTAATACTGGGCTATTACTGATACATACTAATGATACTAGTGATACTAATGATAATACTGTCAGATGACAGGCATTGATTACAATTTCTTCAAGGTACCTCATACAAAAGACAATCTCATTTTCAACACAGGAAAAAACTCAGACATAAGAAAACTTAGAACCTTTCCACCACACTGGCACTATCTTTTAGATAAAATTTCGTTTCCAGTCCACAGACAGTACAGGGCAAATACAGCACACTTAAAGCACACAAGCATACGACAACTCGAACAAGAGCAAAATGAAAATACCAAAAGCTTTAGTCTTCCAACATTATGCTATAGATAAAGCAAAATACACATGGCAGTGTAGGAACTCTAACACTTCAGGTCAAAGACAAGCAGGGATTTAGGAAGTCAGGGGCAGTTATTTTGACTGTTTTGATCAAACATCTCAGCTCTAAACAAGCTGTAGCACTGCAAGGCAGTTGAAACAATCATATAAGGCTGAAGATAAAATGTAGCATTTTCTGGTCAAAACTCTGCCAAGATACAGGACATGGAAAGTCCAACAAGAATGGAATTGGGCTAAGTATGACCGCAGACAACTTTTCATCAAGTTTCTGGACACTGCCAATCCAGAAGTTTGATCTGCATTGTAGTTTTAAGGTCACATATGATGAGGTACAGTTTTTCCCCTTTTGGAAAAAAAATCTCTTGATATGCAAAACTCTTCATTTAAGTCATATCTATTGAGCCCAAATTTATCTTTCTGGAAAAATGCCTAATACACAATAGGCAATGAATATTGCTTGATGTTGACTTCTGAAGACAAAAGTCTGACCTGTGACAATACAAACTGCTGTACTGAAAATACATCCTATCACTGAATGCTGATGTTAAGTACAATCAGCAGGTGATCCTACCCACAGAAGAAGGATAAGAATCTAAGTGTGACTGTGACCGACTTAGATTCTGTGCAGTGTGACAGTGACACTCCCCAGGACAGGTTTCTGTGAGACACTAACACATTTCACAGCTGGCTGTGCACAGCCAGATGTTGGACACTGTTATACCCCATTAGTACTTACGCACTAAGGGCTCCACCTCCTTTGGCATGTCCATCCAGCTTAGTGACAATTACAGAAGCTACATCTACTTTGTCTTTGAAAGCTTTAGCTTGAGCTTCACAAGCTTGGCCAATGGAAGCATCCATCACATAAACAATGTTATCTGGTTGCTAGGAGAAATGAGATACACAAAATAATAACTTCCTGCTTTACTAAACAATATTCATGCATTATTATTATTATATAGGTTCAGAGCAGAACTTACTGCAATAACAGTATATAAGAGCTGTATGCTAGAGTTTAAAACAGGACCACTGTTTTATGAACAGTATTATCTAAGGACCATTTAAAAAATTCTGATGCTGAATGACTATATGACTCATCTACAACACAAAATATTACAATTTAATATGCTTGTGCTTATTAGTTATGATTCAAGTGATTTTAGCCAGTATCTTGAGCCAGTAAGATAATTAGTATCTACAAGCACTTAGTGACTAACATCTTCAATTTGGTTTTACATTTAGATATTTAAGACATCCATTCCTCTAAAAATAAGTTAGCATTACCAGGAATTGTGTGGGAAGTGTCATATTGTTATGCAAGACCACAGAGACAAACAAATAGCCAGACTTTTTAAACCCATAGAAACAACAACTTCATTTACATATCAAAACTCTTGAAAGTTATCCAATCATCTTCTCTGTCTCAGTGCAATTATTTGTGACAATCACGGAAAGTTTAGTATTCATAGTTAAAGGAAACCAGACCAGACTGGTTCTTTCATCTAGTTTTTCAATGCAAAGATCCTGAAAAGGAAAAGTTAAAGCAGGAATGGCAGTCTGATTATACACAAGCATCCTTGATCAGAAGAATAGAAGAATTAAAACCATCACAAAACTAACAAGCACTGGTCGTTTAGCCTTTTCTTATTCATATCTGTTTGTAATTTCTAATATCATCTAGGAGTTAAAGCAAAATGCACACAGAACATTAGGATAAAGATTAATCAACTGTCATCAAATGCCAAGTTACTGTATTTCTCAAAACTACTCACTATGGCATTAGCAACTTGTAACATTTCTTCAAACAAAGAGTCTTCTTGTTTGTGACGTCCACTTGTATCAACAATGATGATTTCAAAGTTTTCATTCTTAAATTTCTCAACACCTTCTGAGGCAATTATTACAGGATCCATTTCTGTGTAACTGATCAAAAAGAGAAACAAAGATTCAGAATTTCATCATTTGACTATAAACTTGTTAACTATAAGTCTATCTGGATTTCAAGAGGGAACTCCTCTTATGTAAAGCAAAAATTGGTTACAAATACATCTTCCTAAGCCATTTACCCTTACTGCTCAGTGAACTGAAGCACAAAGCCTGAAGTCTGTCTCACCTGCTGGAAGCAGCAGTAAGTTCTACAAGACCCTCTCTCAAATAGGATTTAGCTGAGCATCTAGACAGTTCACCTTCAGTAAATCTTAGGGGAAAGTTATTTACTGCTTTATAAAAAGACATTTCAGGTCCACCTCTGTCTCTATTTGATAATAAAAATTAAGCATCCAAAAATTATATCCTTTGATCTGTGAGATACGTCTCAAAAATCTGGCCATGTCTGGTAAAAGTCTGTGAGCTGCTATACATTGAGTAAGCATCATAGGGAATTATTCCTGGGCACCTGATCTCTTAGTACACTATCCTACCTGCTACTCCTGACAATATACTGAACTGGACAGAATGTTCATCTGATCAGAGCAAGTATTACCCAGAATATATTATTAAAATGAAAAAAATTAGGCCATGCTAGATGGGGTTTAGTGCAAAATGTTCAGAACAGAACAATACATAACTGAGTTGAATTGTTCTCCTAAGTGTTTCTGAAAGAAGCTTACCTCCCATAAAAGGGAATTCTTGCTTTTGTGGCATTCTGCTTTAACTGGTCAAAAGCACCTGTAAGACAGGTATAGTCAAGGGACTACTTAAGGAAATCTTCAAATATTATAGATAGAGAACTACATCATTAAAGTCTGTGTTACCTGCTCTGTATGTGTCTGCACATATTAGACAAGTCTTCCAGCCTTTCCTCTGATAGAAGTATGCTAACTGAAATGAAACCCAAAACAAGTAGTTACACCAAAGTCCCATTGACATGACACTTCTACCAGCCTCAAGGCACACACAGAGGACACAAACTCAAGCCAGCCCTTCTGTAAGTGAGGCCACAGAGTAAGACTGTTCATGGTTAGCATGGCCATTATTTAGGAAAGCATATCATAAATAATTATTAATGGCAAGATGAAAACACCTGCTTGACTCTGCTTCTGATTTCAATTTCTTGAAATGGCAATCTCTAGGAATGACTACAAATAACTTAAGTTCCCATTTTACTAACTCCTGAATTCTTCTTAGTGTTAATACTGCAGATTGGACTAGCATGTAGAAACTACCCAATGCAATACTTCAATATCCAGTACCATAATGGCTACAACTTGTACAGCTCTATGTTTTTGTACTTTCAGAGGAACAAGGATATTTCCATTGAAAGGACATGTTTTAAAGCAGTGGACAGAATCCTTAACCTTCCTACAACACTCAGCTTCACGGCTGCTACATATATTCACAAAACACTGACCAAATACAAATGTTCAAAATAAAGTTCACCTACATAAGCACTAAGAAAGTCTTCTGAAATCAGAGCAGGCTATGCTGAATATTTCACTATATGTGCATCTCAAAAGGAGATGACAAAAAACAATGAAGATGTGTCTTTTTCCACAGGATAATTTCTCCTCACAACTTGGAATGTACCAAGCTCTGTCCTGGGGTGAATCAGTGAATCAAGAGCTTATGGTTTAAGATAAAAGGGCAGATTAGTGAGAGTGATGCTGTTGTGGGTGTTTGTTACAGGCCACCTGATCAGAAGGAGCAAGTGGATGAGGCTTTCTATGGGCAGCTTGAAGCAACCTCAAAGTCATAGGCCCTGGTTCTTGGGGGGGACTTTAACTACCCTGACATCTACTGGAGAAGCAACACAGCGGAGCACAAACAGTCCAGGAAGTTCCTGGAAAATGGAAAGCAGGGATTACAACTTCCTGTCACATGAAGGGGGACAATCCCACAAGGAATGGTATGCTGTTTGACCTCACACTAACAAACAGGGAAGGCCTTGTTGCAGATGTGAACATATGTCAATTCAGAGTATTCTTTTTTTAGCCTTAAAAAAATACAAACACAAATTTCCTCAACGAATCTGGGGCTGGAAGAGGTTTCCCATCAACTTACACTTAACTGATACCTTGTATCTAACACAAAGGCCAAATTCCACTGTTTTTCTAAATAAGTAATGGCATGAACACCCATTCTTAGTATTTAGTTTTAAACCTAGAAAGTGAACTACAATGTTGTGGTTTAACTAAGTACAAGGACAAATAAAGACTCTCTTATAGGGTATTGTTTCATCAAGAGTTCAGTTTAAAAATCTTTGAAGGAAGTCCTACAAGCCATAAATTGTCCCAAAAGAATTTTACTTTCAACATTCATTTCATCTCAGAAACCCCTTTGCAAACATATCTCTGCATATGTAGAGAGTTAGAACTTTCCTACTAACAAAACCAGCACAGATCACAAGCCAAACCTACCTAAGGAGCCCAATGACCACCAGCTTCCCCAAGCAAAAAAAAAAAAAAAAAAAAATCCAAAAAAACCCAACAAACCAACCAAAAACCATGCAAAGAGATCCCCTGCATTTACCTTTGAACAAGTTGTTGTTTTACCACTTCCTTGCAAACCAACAAACATTATAATATTCTGTTTTCCTTTGGTAGGTGTCCACGCCTTGACTCCAGGATCTACAAGCTGAAAAACAAAGCACAGAAAGCACAGAACAGTTGGTGTCACAGTAATGTTAGGTGCCTGGTTTCATATTCAAAGGAGAAAAACAGTTTTTGCACAGTCTCATCTTAATTTGGCTTAGATTTTTGCTGATTTACTGTGAACAACAACAGTCCTTACAAGGTATCTATAAGGTTCTGCATAATAATTCTGCAACAACAACAGTGTTAATTTCTTTGTACCACCAAGCACAGTCAGGCTGTGGCCTGTATATATGGCACAAGGGTAACAACCAACACAGAAAGGTGACCTCCACCCCTCTTGTCACTGCTCAGGATGGGCTTCTTCCAGTGAGAATCCTACAGCACAGAGGGCTTTGTAGGGTTGCTGCCTCACTTGTGAAATGAGTAGAAGGTAGATACGCTCCTGAGAGCCACCATATCTGTGGGCACAGACTACAGAGGAGCAAATGACTACACTGTAAATTGGAAAGAGGGCAGAAGACAGACACTCAAGCCCTGATTTGACCAAGCAGGCAGATTAATGAGAAATGTTGTGTTGAGCTGCTGGGTTGTTGTTTATCACTTTTCCAAAGGCTTATCAATAGTTGGAACATTAGGGTAGCAAAGCTGTATTCTGGGACAACCAGAGGCAGTCTAGAAGCTAGCAGTACTTTACTCTTGTCTTTACATTTCAGTTGAAGAATAAGAACAATTGAACTCAAAGCTTAAATTGAAGTTAGTTTGAGAAATGCCCAGGATGCAGTTTCCATGATAATACTGCTGTTTGCAGTACTGCAGTTGTGCTTTCACATCAGAAAACCTGACTGCAGGTACCACATAACCACCTAAAAGCTTTCCTTGCTACTGCACTACTTCCAAGCCCAGACTGTACAAGGAAAGTGATGCAATGCAGAATTTTGAAGTCCTACCTTAACAAGCTCTTTAAAGACTGCATGCTGGATCATTTTTCTTTTGTTAAGGCCAGATGCCATCTCTTCAAGATCAATTGCAGACCTGAGTTTGAGAAAAGCATGGAACACTAGCATAACTTAAAGCATCACTTGAACCCAGTAATAGAGTTTTTGGAACTGCAACAGCATCCTGATTTGTTCTGAGTCTTCAGATAGGATGTACTTAAGAAGTGACACACATTGGAGACATTTTTATGCAGAGCACAATAACAGGTTTCTAAAATGCATCTTTCAGACTTGTATTTACTTAAATTAATATGAAAATAGGCAAAGTAATAGTGCTAGTCACATACACAGATTTATTTATAGCCAGCACAGAACATGTGAAGATTATGTGTCTAGGAAATAATGAAGAACTTGTTTATCAGACGACTCAACTGACGACAGCAAAAGATTTTTGAAACAAGCCTGTAACAGCAATAAATGGCTAAATTTGACCAAAGACTCTTTTGATGGAACTGGCTAAACATTTAGTTCAAACAGCTGTTTTCCTGTTCAAAGTAAACTGTGTGCTTCTAAAAAAACCCCAACATATTAAGTTATAAATTAGTTGTTCTTTTGTAACCTCAAATTACAACTTTTACAAATATCAAAAGTTAAATGCATTTTGATTATTTCACTTACTTGACATTTTCTCTAAGTTGCTTCACAAGTTTGATATTAACATCAGCTTCCAGTAATGCTGTACATACTTCTTTTAACATAGCATTTAAAACCTTTGGAATATAAAAGAAAAATCAGAAAAATTGTTTTACAATACACAGAGATTAACTAGGCCACTATTAGATCAAAATAAGAATGTGAAAGTCTATTTATGATATAACCACAGTTTTCACAAATTAAATGCATGTAGTCCTATCATGAAATCAACTGTCACAAAAAAAAGTCTGTGCATTTGTTCCTACATAAAAACAATTTAAATCTGAGAGGGAAGGGTTCTCAATTGTAACAACTGCACACTATAGAACACTAACACAAAACACTTCTTACTGCATTATGGCCCACAGCTCATATGGCAACAAGACCCTCCTTAGAGAGTACACCAAAAAAAACCACCTCAGATCACGACACCATTTCTGTTACAGCATTCCTTAGCTAAAGATGGACACCCTGCTACTTGAATTTTCAGAAACTGGACTGCTGCTCTGACTGTATGCCTTTTAGGCAAGCAGGTGCCTCAGCTAGAAACCCTGTGTATTCTGAGTTTTCAAAGTCTTGAACATAAAGATTTTTGTGAAAGTAACACCTGCATAAATGGCCTCATTTTCACATCTTGAGCTCTTGCAGAATAAAAGCTTCCATTGCTGAAAAAATTAATTGGGCTGCATTTGATTCAATTGAGGATTTTTCTCCTGGCAGAAGATACATTAAAACATTTTCTTTATGCGTAAGTTCTAACCCTACAGCTTTTAATTAGCCGATTTTTTAGTTACTTTAAGCCACACATCTTTCCACCTGAAAAGAATTTCTAGCAATCTATGTATTCAGAGACACTTTGAAACCATCACATTAGTTAGTTTTCCATCTTGCATTGAACTTCTATGACAGAACACACTGAGTTCTATTTCCAAACTCTTACTTAGAGAAAATACAGGCCATGCTAAGCCAAACAAAACTCCAGAACCATGCACTGGTTTGAACATAAAGGCAGCAAACACAACACATTCCTCGCAATTCAGACAACAAACCTTACACTTGTTCTTCCACATCTCAGCTTCTAGCAGCCTAATACACATCTGCATAGTCTGCCTGTCCCACACACACATAAACCGGAGCAGGCACCTACCTTCCATCCACCCTTAGGCACACACTGCCTCCACAGGACACTAATCTCCCTAAATACAGCACCAGGCTCAAGGAACCTTTGACCATGGGACCCACTATGTCTGAGGTGATGACCCACATATAAATCTAGTTTTAATTTCTGGCAGTACTGTTAGAGGGTTAAAACCTTTAGCAGAAATTTTACTTGAAGATAAAGAAAGTCTAGGTAGCCCACTTCAAGCTTCTCATCAGCCTGTGAGAACTTTTTCTCAGAACTTTTCCAGTGCTAGTGCCATGACATTTGTACACGACATACCTCTTCATTGATGATTGTGGCATTGCTCAGTGAGCGCAATGCTGAAGTTATTTTTCTTCCAAGATCTGCCAGAACCATTTTGGCGGCTTCAAGTACGACTCAGAAGGATCTGGAAAAAAAATTTAAAATAACATTTTAAACTAGTTGAAGCTATGCTTTCACACAGAAAGTGCATAAGTTTTACTTTTTAAAGTTATTTTTAGGAAATATTGGCCTGAAGTTAATTTTAGGCAATCTCATGGCCTACTTAAAAACAGAGATACCACACTTCAATTAGGAAGGATTTCACTGTGTAGAATAAATGTGCATTGAATTCACCATGGAAAAACAAACAAAACAGTCCAGACAGACTTCCAGAAAGAATGCCAGCTGCCTTTTATCCTCTTATCAGCAACATGCTACATAACAGAATAAAATCAAGCAAAACAGCCTAGAAACACTGCATCTTGCAAGGACAGTATGACCAGAAGCAAAATACTTTGCTAGCAAAATTCAACATTATTTATCAGTCGCATTTTATCCAGCTTTCATTAATCAAGCTGAATTTCCCATTTCAGTAACCCTAGAAACATACTTGCATTTTAATAAGCAACATTAATACTGTATTTTTTAATGGCTGTATTGGAAAAACAGACTATTTTTGCTCACTAGAAACACAAATCTCACATACAAGCCTAAACCATACCAAAATTTACACTTAGAAAACCATAAAAAGTTAATTTCTGAAGGGTACACATTCTAGTCAACATGCAAAACCACTCCACTCCCTATATTAGGTGACAAGATATTCAGGAGAACACCTGGTAGAATCGGCAACCTAAAATTCTGATTAAGGGCAAACCAAAACTTGTCTGAAGAGCAAAAATTTGCAACACCACAGCTAATGCTGAAATGAAGCACTTCAAATACTTCATGTTTATCTTCCACTTTCAGTGTTGCTTTCCTGTACTCAGCTGAAACTACTTCCTAGCTCATAGCCCAAATTGGAATCTCACATTTGAGCTCCTCCTTTCAGTACTGAAAGCCAAATTCTCAATAATGGGAGTCTCTGTAATCAAAACAGATGAGAGTTTCAAAGATTTTTGGGACTTCCTCCTGCCTCAAGTGAGAACAAAAGCCAGTCCATTTATTGAAATGAAGAATGCACCACTAGCTACATTCTGATTTTATTTAATATACTGGCCATCAATGTGGCTGACAAAGCAGCTCACTGTATACACACATTGAGATTTATCAGCTGCACAAACCCCAAAAAGCACCATTTAAAATGTTTTAAAATGTTAAAATGTTTTATTGCCTATAAATAATAAAACATATATTCCAAAAGAGCTAAAACAAGGCTCCCATGTAAGCCAACCTCCAGACTGCTTTGTTTAATTGAGAGTTACTATTGTTACCAACTTGGTAGGTTAAACCAGCAACAAAACCCCAAAAATACCTGCCAGGCTAACCCACACTCCCCTGATACTAAGGTCACAATGCAGAACAAAGTCTGCAGGAGCTTCAGAAGATGTAGGATAAATAAATCCAGTGTAAGTACAGGAGTTGGGTACGGCAAATGACACAAACATATTTACACATTTTAGATTTAATGTACATTGAACGTACAAGCAGTGATATCCATTAAAATGCCATCTCAATATTAATTTAAAAAACAAGTCTGTGTTTCTTAAGGAACTCTGCCAGCAGAGTATTTGCAAATACTCTACTGTACTCTACTGTTCCATTAATGTACTCTACAGTACACTAATAGAAATTTATGTCCATCTGCTTACATTGCTGGAAGGGGACTTCTACATGTTATCTGAAGTGGTAAAACTCCAAGGTTTCCTTACAAGGCATAGAAGTCATATTATTCCAGAATAATTCTAAAAAAGCATTTTAAACCTCAATAGGTTCTACCAAACAGTCTCAGCAAGACAGATGTTCAAAACGTTTTCCAGATAATTTTCTGTGATAATCACAATGTGTAAGAAAAAACAAAGCCTCCAAACTTTTAAAAACCGTGTTGCACCTCAGTAAGCTTTGAGCTGCTAAAATGGCAACCAGTGACAGCACTTAACTATAAAACTTGGATATATTCGCTAAGAAATTTGGTAGGATAACCAACATACCAGTCATGTTAATACTCAATATTTAAAATTAGTTTCAGAGTTCTACAGATCTCCAAATACAGAAGGTTAATTATGTTCTAATAAATGAATGTTTCCTCTGCAGAATTCCAAAAGCTTCTTCCAACAGCCTTACAACAGGAATAATTCAAATCCTTTGCTAAGGAGATGAGTTTAAGCATTTTTATATAAACTGCTATTACTAGCATATTAAAAAATCATAAGTTATCAGAATTTCTAAGGGCTGTCAATTACAGAAATTAATAGAACTTGTGACAGTCCATCCAAGTTGAGAGACACACTCCAGACAAAAAGACACAGAAGATGTTTTAGCAGGTAGCCAGTGTGGGCTGGCAGATAGCCAGATGGGCATTAGCAGTACTGCAGTGCAGATGGTGCGTGTGCTGAGCAGCTGCAGCTCTGGGCAGTCCACCCTGAACGCAGCACCCCACAGACACACAGAGCAGGGCTGAGCACGGCCACGAGCTCTGTGCACTCTGATCCCCTCCACCAGCAGCAGCAGCCTGGCACCGCCACACTGAGCTCCCAGGCCATGGTCTGCTGCAGCCCCAAGAGCTCTGTGCTTCGACCACAAACGGGCATTCCAGGGACAAAGGCGCAGCAGGAATAGTGCACGTCTTACTAAGGCATAGCCAGCCAGCAGTGAAGCAATTCTGAGGAGACAGACTGCCCACCCACACCCAGCATAAACCTCCAACCAGATCACTCTAGCTAAACTAGCAATATCTAATGTACAGGGTTTTGGAAAAAAAAAAATAGGCTTAACAGGTAACAGCAGTTTAAGCAGCTGCTTTAAAAGATAGCATCTGTTTAAGAAGATAAGCAGCAAAACGAACACTTAAAAACTGTACAATAAAGTTGCACTACATGTACACATACACGGATTAAGACCAACTGCAAGTCTAACACTGTAAGGGAGAAGCGGCTGTTTCACAGCTGGGAATGCCTCGAGCTACGGCAGCCAAGCTCAACATCAACTCACGAGTTTCCACCTTCTAAAATTACCCGGCTGACGACGGGAAGGCGCCCCTAAGGCAGCAGCCGGGAACGGCTATCTCGCTTACAGCCCAATGCCCTCGTTTTCTCGGAAAAAGTGATGAGGGCAGAGCCCGGTGTACGTGCCCGGCCGCTGCCTTTGCCCTGAGCTGGCACGGACAGCGGGCGGACCCCGGCTGGGCGAGTCCCGTCCCGGTGGCTGTGGGCGGCAGCGGCCGGGTCCGGGAGGCCCAGAACTGCTCCCGCGGAGCTCCGGCGGACTGAGGGCCCCTCCCGGCCCGGGCTGCCGCAGAACAGACCACCGCCCCTCCCGGGGTCGGCAGGCACCGGTGTCTCTTCCTTCCCCGCCGGGACTGGGCGGGGGGGCCCCTCCGCGTCACCAAACACCGCGGCCGGTGGCGGTCCCGCTTACGGAGCGGCTACAGCGGCAGCGCGTGCACTCACCAGGAGCGCGGCGCGGGGCCCGCGGCGGAGCCGTGCCCAGCGCAGCCCAGCCCAGCCCGCCGGGGCGAGGCTGCCCAGCGAGACTCCGCTGGATCGCGAGGAGTGGCGGCCGCCACCGACCAGGGAAACGTCAGCACTGGCCGTCACCCCACAGGCCCCCGTTGGCTTCCGTTTCCGGGGCGCGCGCGGGACCGCTGCGTCGTTAAGGTGGCACCATGTAACCGTCCCTCGCGCACCCCGCGCGGCACAGGAGGGAATTGCGCCGGGCCGCCTTAAGGCGGGGCAGGGAGGGCGGAGCTCCTCCCCCGCGGCCGCGCCGTCAGCGGGGGGCGGGGCCGGGCGCGGCGCCAAGCGGCAGCGCGAGCACGCGCCGCGAGAGTGCGCCGAAGGGCGGGGCCGAGCACGCGCAAAGGGCCTCTTCCGGTCGGTGTCGCCCTCTCGCGTGCGTGCGTGCGTGCGTGCGTGCGGGTGGGCGGGCGCGCGGAGGGTGCGGTTCGTTCCGCGGCGCGCACGTGCGTGGTTCGGCGCGCGTGGCGCCCCCCCGCGGCGGCGCGCGATGGAGCTGGCGGCGGCGCGGCGCGCGGTGCTGGCGGCCGTGCGGGGCACGCGCGCCGCCGACCTGCCGCGCCTGCTGCACTGGATGCGCAACACCCGTAAGCGCCGCACAGCGGGGCCGCGACCGCACCGCACAGCGGGCCTGGCTCGGCCCCGCCGGCCGGTCGGGCCCGGGGCGCCGTGCGGCAGCCAGGGTCGGGGGAGGGGGGAGCGGACCCTGGGCGAGGGGCGGCGTGCCCGGACCGGGGTACCGCCCCCTTCCGGGGGCACGTGGCTCTCCGGGTACCGGCGGGTAGCGGCCCGACGGCTCGGCTGGAGCAGAGCACGGCCGGTGCCGCCCGCCCTGCTCGGCTCCCATCGGGGGCGGCCGCGCTCGCCCGTCCGGGGTGCTGTGCCTTGCTATGCCACGCCACGGGTGCCGTGCCGTTCCATGCCGTTCCACGCCGTTCCACGGGTGCCGTGCCGTGCCGTTCCACGGTGCCGTGGCAGGGGCGGGGGTGTGGCGGCGCGGGCGCGGCCGGCAGCGGAGCAGGACGGGCTGCCCCTCAAAGCCCGCGGCGCCCCGGGCGTGCGGAGCCAGCCTGCTCCCTGCTCCTGCCGCGCCGAGACGCCTTTAGGTCTTAGGCTTGTCTTGTGCAGCTTCACACGTGTACACGGCAGTCTTTCAGGAGTTTGGAAATAGCGGTTTGAGTTCATTTACAAACGCTGCTTTCCGCACTTGATGTTACCTTAAGTGAACATAGCTTTCTGTTTACTCCCTTGTTTATGCCTGGATGTAATTTCATCAGCGTGCTGCAGTCAAGCATTCTGTGGCAGATGAAGAAAGGAAATATGGGTCAGTGCAGAAGCTGTAAATTTGCAACTGAACCCAAAAGATGACACGGAAAACCTCATCATAGGCAGTGCGTTAAAGATATAGTCACATAGTGCTGTGCTGAATAAAGTCTAAACCCTGCTTAGTCTCAGGGGATATGTGCATTTTTCCATTGCAGATAGGAATCTGGAAGACCCCTCCAATATTGTGGCCCAGTCTCAAGATCCAGTATGTGTGTGTGTCCTGTTTATTAATGATTGTCTCCTGGGATGGTAAACCTACCCTGATGATGGTGTGTTAGCAGAAATTCATCATATAATACAGTACTTCCCCTGCTTTGCTCAGATTATGCTTCTTGTTTGGGTCTTTGCTCCAGCACGTCCACTTTAGGGTGAAAACAACTTCCTGAGCCAGCACCAACACACAGGGACCGTGGCACAAAGGGCAGCTCTGACACCAAGGACTTGTCCAGCTGTCTAGGTACTTGGAGCTGCGAGCTCACGCCGTGCTGCTCTGTGGTTTGTAGCTCCCGCAGTCACTCAGATGGAGAGGCAGGACAGATCCTTCTCAGGGGGAGCAGGCCCTCTGCTGGATTTGTGGGAAGAGAAGCAGCTGGGAGCAGCCTTTGCTGCCTGTGACAGGCATGCGGCCCTCCCACCCAGCGGGCTCTTTCCTAGGAGAGACCTCGCCGAACGTTCCAGAGCATCTGGGAGTCAGCCTTCACGGCTAGAGCAGACATGGGCCTCCCTAGAACGTGAAGGCTGAGTTTTGATGGAAGTAGTCAGTGTTACTTGCAATTAAACATTCTTATTTTCTGTGTGTGTATGTTCACATACTTACGTGTATGTATCTGTCTACACATGCATGTGTCTGCGTGTGTGTGTAGACATAATGCTAGAGCAATCTGCTGTAAGCAGTACTGCATCCTTCCAGTTTTGAGGTCTTGTCTGGACACTTCCTAAACAGTGCTTGGGTTACTGTAAATAATCTTGTTAGAAGTGGTTTTCTTCTACACCATATGCTCTAATATATAAAAATCTCATTCAATTTCTCATGCAATCATTCATATTGATTATTCACATAACATAAATCATTGCAGCTCCTACACACTGTATTAGTTTGTGTGGTGTGCATATAGAGCTTTCTCAGCTTCCTGACCCCTTTACAGATACAGCAAAGCACATGGGAGCTTACTAGTGAAACTTGAAAATGCTGAACTGTTTCAGTTAGGAAACTAATGCTTACTATTTTCTCTGTTTCAATTCTATGATCATGTTTTACTTCTGCCATAGGAATTTTTAGCCAATGTTTTGAGCATAGTTTATGTAGACTCCAAAATCCTTTGTCAGTGAATACATTTAAATATTTTTTTTATGTTACAGCTTCCAAAACTTACTAAAGATGGTTTCTGTGAAAGATGATATGGTATGGTCACTAGCCTTTATTATGATCTCTCAAATATTTTTTCTGAATTTTAATGATCTAGCTTTTTGCCTAGGTCTTTCAGTGAAAGGATTCATATATTCTTGCCTCATATTTGCTCTTCATAATTAAGATGCAACCTAAAGAGTAGATTAGGTTCCAAATCTTGAACTACTTTGTGTGTGTGGTACATCTGAGCAATCTGTGTCCTTCTATTTTTATACTGTTTGCATCAATAGTGATGGCTGCTGCTTCACTATATGTGCATCATCTTTAAACATAATTAGCTTTACGGTTGCCATTCAATGGCTTTTCAGCTCATATGCTGCAGATCAGGGAAGAGTGGACAGGGCAATCAGGATCAAGCAGCTGAAGTAATGAATATAATTTCATTTCTGTAGTCTCCTTGTCAGGCCATCTTCAGAATCTTTTTTGGTTTAGGATTCTTTGCTTACAGGCTTGTGCTCTGATAATATTTTATGCTAATTTTCTCTTTAAAAAATGCTCATTGTTAATATCCTGGCTGGATGCTATTAATTAATATTCTGAGAAATCAAGTTGTACTTTAGTCATCTGTATCCTCAGCATTTGCTTACATGTTGTGATTGTATTTTGTGAATTGCTGATGCAGTATAGAACTGTAGGCAACCACATTTGTTCCAAGGTGTGTAATTTAGAATGTGTGACTTAGACTAATCATATTTCCCTGACTGCCACATTTGTGGAGACATTTAGAGCCTGTAGAATTTGGCCTCATGCTAATGCTTGTAGAAGTTGCCAGTGGAAAAATATCAATGTTTACCCAGTTCTTGTGCTCTCTCAAGGTGCTGCAGTCTCCCTCTCTAACATACATATATGTTTGCATGTAGATTTATGATAAAAGAGTGGAAATTAGAAAGCTTTATACCTATGTGTAAAAACTTTTCATTGTTAAACAATCAATATATGTTTCACTGCCTCTTAGGGTCATTAACCTGTTCCTATTTTTCTGATTTCTTTTGTCTGGATGGCTATGTCCTGCTTTATTTCTAGTTTTCACCCTGATGACAGGAGTAGAGTACAAGATCAGTATCTGTACCTTACTGGTTTTATTTTCTTGCAGCATTGGACAGTAAGTGAGCAGAGGCATTTGTCCTGCAGGTCACATTCCTTTAGCTTTTTTGCATTTTCCTCAGAGATGCAAATATTTTCTGTGATGTCCCCTGCATAACACTCTTGATGATGCTTCTCTTAGTATTGTTTCTCTGAGCTGCTTCTGTGGCTGCATACTGGCAGTAACTTTTAGTGTGGGTTTTTTTTTTTTCCTCTCAGAATTGTTGCATTTGAATAATTATACTGCCCATTTTAATACCTAGCTAATCCTGTGATAATTAATAGTGCTTGGACTGAGGATAGTGAGGAGCTGGTAGAGGTTTCTGTTGCTGTACCCTGAATACAGCTAGGGAATGTAGTGTTCTCTCTGTGCATAAAGAAGACTGTTTTATGGGAGACATAAAAAGTTACCAGATCTCTGTGCCACATAGAAATAAAAGCCTAGTCTTTGGTGATACAGATGTAGGGAAGGAAACAAACCTCTGATGAACAAAAGAGAAAAAAAAAAAAGTGGTAGGGATGGGGAGATAATATTGTGAATGAAAACTAGGATAGGATAAATGGAAATAAAAATGGTATCTCCACAGACAAACTGTTTTTCTGTGGGGTGTCAGTTCCCTGCCTTCTCCTCCTGTATCCCATTCCTGTTTCTGTCAAGATGTTGAATTTATACTTTTACCTCCAGCTGAGGAGAACTGGGCATGATTCCAGTGTTAGCTGGAGTCAGGCTTTTTCCTTCTTGACACCTCTCTCTGAATTAAAGTGTACATGCATCCTTAGAGTAAAGTCCTGCATAAGGTGGATGACCTTTAAGATTAGTGTTGTTGCAAAGACAGCCTTATTTATTACTGTAACTTAGTTGGTGTTTTCTGACTCAGGCACTGAAGGCATGAAATGTTACTGACAAACTTCCATGGAAGACTCGAATTGGTTTATAGTAAAGCGAGTTATCTGACCTAACGTAAAGCCTTACATATTTTGAACTGAAAGAACATTGAACATAATTCTCACTCCAATGATTTTTGACTAACCTTACTTGGTAATTACAGGAATGTAAGCAAATGAAAGATTCTATTAGGTTTTTTTTCCTTTTCTTACGAATGTGGGGTTTTTTGTATTGAAAATTTTAGAAATTCCAAATCTTTATGTGTGATGGAAGAAGACGTTAGTGTTTTAAAGCAGCTGCTTAGCAACACTGCTTGGCTGTTTCACAATCAGCCAGCTCTTCCCACACACTGCAGTGAGATCTACGTCATTTCACGGTGACTTGCATTCCAGCTTTTCTTTTGAGTTTGTCTTAGATCTTAAAGAAAATTAAATAATAAGAGCTGGAAAAAAGAACAGGAACCTTTCGTGTCTTAACTTTTTTATAATAGCATGATTAATGCTTTAATATCCTTTTGCAATAACCATGTTCCAGAAGTTCCGGCTAAGAAAACCTGGGTGAAGCCCAAGAGCTAATTCAAACCACTTGGGAAACCCCCCTGACAATCCCCCTCAGCTGGGTCCCAGCATTTGATGTAGAGCTGGGGCAAATTCCCACGTGAGCCTCCACTGCCCAGATTTCTAAAATTTTCAGTAGCAGACAAGGTTGCATTTGGTAAGAATGAATGCTGGAGGAGATAACCAGTGAATTGACCAAGCTATCTGTGTACATGAGCAGCACCACAGGAATCAGGGGAAGTAAATACAGGAATCTGAATCTTGAGTTTGAGATTGAAGTCACCAAACCACTCTACCTACTGGCAACTACTGAATGCTTTTGCTGTACTTAGTGCTTAAATGCAGATTACAAAGCCTGTGTCTCAGTCAGTGTCAGTGAAGCACAGATAAGGGATAAGACCCTTTATGCTTCTTGTGTTCTGTCATGGGGTCTAAGATTGAAATATTTTTCCATCATGGGTAAATATTACTGTTGTGATACTAACTTCTAAATTTTTTTCAGTTCTAAAATTTTTTTCTAAACTTCTAAATTTTTTTCAGTTCATGCAACAGTGTAATAAAACACTCTACAAACCATTTCCAATCTATGCATTTCCTGAGAAAATATGAAGCTTAGATTTCAAAGTGATATACTGGTCTGAATTGTTGATTGTTCCTGCAGTACTCAAAATATTCAATATCAAGAGTATCACTCAAAATAGTAATTGAATAATAATCATTGCAAATCTTCTAATTTAAGGATAAACAACATATAATTAAGTACAATTTTTTTTTTTTATGGATTCACTTGTACTGGGAGCAAACCAGCTTTTTAAGAGGTTGGAGTACAATTTAGTCTTGTAACTTGAAAGTTGAGGGCAGTCAGTGCTGTAAATTCAGGCTTTTAACAGGCAGTGAGGGAAGAGTATCTGACAAAGTCAACCTAACTGATAACAGAGGATGTGCTGCTTTAGTACAGTGTTCTGAGTACAGAGAAGAAACTTCTCATCATACTCTTAGGAGCAGACCAAGTGTGTCCAGCATTTTCTTGTACTTTATTATCTAGGAATTAGCATGTTCTCTGACATGCTAGGTAAAGTTATCAGATGATAATTTTCACAAGACAAGAAGAGGAAACAGGATAAGAAAAAACTTGATTCTTTAAATGTTTCCTTTCAGTCTGCAGATGAAAGTAAAGTGGAACGAGTATCTTTAAAAAGGATGAAAATGTGGGTTTCTGCAATGTGACAAGTATAGTATGTGGTTTTGTGTTTGTGTGAAAAAGTAATTTAGTACAAGGCTTCATATCCAAATTTGTAGAAGTGATTTATTCAACTGAAATATCCTTTCAGAAGAGATAAAAATAGCGTTGCATTTTCACATTAGCATTTATTTGTTGAAATGATACCATACCAAAAATCTTTTCCACTCTTCTGTTTGAAAAACTAAAATGGGATGTTACCTATAATTGGATGAATCATCAACTGTGGGAATTAGCATTAATTTCCTTTTTTGTGACAAGTGATACTGCTGTGAGAGAGGTCTCAAGAAGAATACCAAGTACTTCTAAGTTGTTAGTCATTGAAATGTAATAATGGTGGGGGAAACTAGGGATTGTGAAACAGTATGAGACTTACCTTGTTTAAAATTGAACTTCAAAGCTTCTTTCAATTAACCAGTGTAAAAGACTTAAACTTATAAAATGAACTCTGGTTATATTTCTGTTGCAAAAAGCCAATTACTTTCTACCAATAACTATGTATGCTTTGGGACAGAAATAACATTTTGAGTTTCTGAGTTACTTCGTATACTGAGGTCACATATTGCTTCTCAAATTATTTAGCCAAAAAGGGCAATACTAAAGTTTTAGGGATGTGGTGCTTCTTCCTTGACTTGGTTCTCTAGTATTATTTAAAAATGCTGAATTACTAAATCAACCTTGTTTTCAGTAACACAGCTGTTAATATTTGCTTTTCTCTTCTGTGAGTTGGAGTCTATATCTAGAAGGCCATAAGGTGCTTGCTGCTATGGTTGCCTTTGCTAAATTCTCTTCTTTCCTCTCTTTCAGTGACATGTAATCTTCTCTTGTCATTTGGAAATCACACATTGCTTGTCTTCAATCCTGTATTTTGCAGTGCCAGCGTGTTCAGATGTTGGTGTAGCGGTGCTCTCTATCTGGTGTGAGGCTTTGTGATGTTTTCTTAGCTTCTGTAGAAAGGCTGACTAGCACCAGGGTGATAATGAGGCTTTTTGCAACGTGTTAATTAAATTTTATAAATGCATGTTGAGTAAATCCAGTGGAACCGGTTTTTGAAGTAAAATACAAACACTACACACTCAGACTTCCTCCATAAACAAATGATTGTGATTCATCTTGCAGTGTTTCATGAACTGTACGTTTCTTTCCTGGTTAGTTGTCTGTGCAATGAACACAGGTTGGCTTGCACACTCTCCATTTCATCTTGTATACATTTCGTGTATGTAACAGGTACTAAAATTATATATAAAATACTTTTCTATTTTTGTTTCTTCTTTGAAGATTCCTTTTAAGGCGATACTGAGATTCTCAAGAGTGAACAATTTGTTAAACACGAGGGTGGAGTTGATAAAACTGTACCAGCAGAGATGCATATTTTCATATTTGGCACTGGCGTTTCCTACTTGATGGCAATCTACAAATATTTACATACTGCAAAAGCAAATGGGTTATTGTGGTAGCTGTTGCTGTTTCTTGCTTTGACAGGAAGGAGTCCTGACTCTCTGTGTCAGAGTTCAGTCACAGACTATACACACAGGTGTGGAGTGTTGCACACGCAGCTTCTGCTCCAGCTGCCATTTTGTCATCTCAAATGAAGTCTGTTCAGACCTTCTTCTCCTTTTTTGTTCCTGCTTATTGTACTTTAGAGTATTAACTGCTAGTTAGAAAGGAGCACATTTGTCATTTATTTTTCAGGGTCAGTGTTTCAACAGTTTTTGCTTTGAGCTGCATATGTGTTGTCCTTAGGACTTGTTTTGTACAGAGCATACAAGAACTCACGTGTGTCATACTTTGCGTTGCAAGGAGAGATCAGAGGGCCCTCTGCAAGGTGGCCAGCGTTGTGCCAGGTACTGCACAGATTGAACTCAGGGCAGGGAAGGGATATTCTGGGTTAGAGGAAGATGGATGTGCTGCCTGTGTCCCACTGAAGCTGTGTGTTTCTCTTCTGTGGAGCTGGAACACTGAATGGTCTGGAGAGCTCTCCATCACTAATGTTGGCCAGGAAAGGTCACCCAGGGCATGAGGGAGCAGATCCTATTGACACACTAGATCTGGGAGGAAGAGAGCTGAAGTTCTGTATTTGCAGTGTGATGTGGCTGGCCTGGTGGTCTAGGAACACTTCCTGCATTTCATTAAATGCTATATTTGAATTTGATACTCTTAACAGGCACTATAACAGCTGGATGAGCTCTCTTGCATAGTAATAGTATTGTTTTAAAGCAAGTGCCAGATGTAGAGGCTTATTGCCCACAGGCACTGATCTGTTCAGCTGCTAATATCAGCTTTCTACTCTCTTGTTCTGTCTGTAGCATGACTTTTCCCCTTGCTCCTTCAGATGTTAACCACCTCAGCAAACTGGTGCCTTGGCACTCTGAGGGCATGTTGGGGTGCTGATGGTCTCAGTTAAGCTACCGTTAGATTTGTCCACCTTTCCTTCCCATAATATCTAGGTTTGCTTCTGTGCTGTGTCACATCCATAGAAATCTTCCCTGAGCTGGTTGGAAACATCACTGTGCTTCTGGGATGTTTATAACAAATCTGCAAATTGTTGGATGGGCTGTGAGTTTACCAGGATGGGTGCTCATTAGAAGTTTCAAATTAAAATGCTGACGAGCTGGAGCTGCTGCATTGCACCTGTTGTGTTGATGTTGCTGCTGTTGCAGCTGCTGCCTCTGTCTGTGTTCCTTGCTGCAAAGTGTGCATCTCTTTAGGAGCTGAACTTCTGGAGAACCTAACTGTGAGCACTTTGGAGCAGTAAATTGCCTTCCTGAAGTATAACAACTACTAATGGTAATGGCCCATCAAGGCTTTGGAGCATTACTACTGTATGTTTAATAAATTATAAACCACATATATCTTAGGGAAATACAAATAATTTAAGGTTTCTGCTGCTTACTACAGGGGATTCAGGATTGTCTGTTTGGGTCCATTTTTGGATGTGTTGAAAGAACCATTTACATTTGCAGTCTAAAGAAGAGAGCCTTTTGCACCAATGAATGATGCTTTCTTTAATCATATTGTTTTCACTACAAAGCTTAAGCAAAAACCATTTCAGAAGCATTTCATAGTTTAAAGGTTTGCAGATTTCTGATTTCTATACTAGCCTTAAAATTTCTCAGTCTTTCTAGCATTTCCTGTGATCCACAGGAAAGATTAAATATATTAGCATAGAGAAACTTGTAGTGTGTTCTGTAGATTTATTTTGAACCTCTTTTCCATCAAGCTTTTCTGTACTAATGTTCCCACCTGGAACAGCAATGCTAGCAAACATTGCCTTTTTTAAAAACACCTGTAAAAGCTGTCAAGATTTTCTTTTTGTGAGTGATGCATGTACATGTAAAAGAGCACAGTCACTGCCCAACATGTTGGCAGTCTAAATAAAACAAGAAGCAAGCCAGAAGGGATGGAGAAGTGGGGACATACATACTCGTCTCACTTTTAGACAAGATTCAATGGATGGGTTTGGTACATTTTTTCAGGATTAGATTAGTGGTTGCTTTTTAGTGGTGGTGGTTGTCTTTTACAGGTTTGTAGCTTTGAGCTGAGATGTTCCTTTGTTTAGAACCAGTTCAACATCCTTCAAGCAGTAAGATATCCAGACAAAAAGGAATTTCATCTAATCCTTCTTTTGAGGAAAACATAACAAGAAAAGAGCAGAGTACAGGCATAAAGCAGATCTTGTGCTAATGCCAGTTAGGAACATCATACTCTTAACATGAAATTGGGGGATATAAGCGGATGTTGGCTGCAAGATGTGAAAACTCTGGTAAGAGCAAGTAAACCTTTAGCTGGAGTTCTCAATACTGCAGGTCAGAAAGGATGGGAGTCCAGGAGATCCAAAGGGAAGTGTTGAGAATCCTCACACACTTGGAAAGAAAAAAAAAAAAACAGGAACGATCTGAGTAGGCAAATCTTGGTTTTTCTTGGAAAGGAGACTGATGTGACACGTGATGAGTCTTCAGGGAAGTAAATACTTACTGTATAATAGAAAGGAACAAAGTTTGCTATTTCCATTGTGAGTGGGGCAGAAAATACTAAGTAGTGGCAGAGGACATCAAAATCAGTAGTTAAGAAGGGTTTTCCTTTCTGATATTGAGGGTAGTCAAGCACTGGAATAGATGGCTAAGGGTGGTTGTAGAGTCCCCAGCATTAACAGTCATTTTTAAAAGAGCAGTTTGAAGAAGCAATGACACTTACTATTGACTGAGCCTTGGAAGAAAAAAGGATTAGTGTCTTCACATGGTTTCCTTCTGAATCTTTTTTCTAGATGTCTTTTAAAAAAATGAGCTAAAGTAATGCAGAAATGTCCAGGAAAAATAGCAAAAATTTACTCTGTGGCTTTGCAAAAATGTATTGGTTTACATTTATTCCTATTTTCATTCTCATTTGAAATATTTTGATAGTTTAGGTGATGTAAAATGTATTGTGAGTTGAACTGTTGAACTGTGCATTATCCCCAATTTTTTTGTACGTTTACTAGAAAGATCATACGTATAAAAAGAAACTTGTATTTTAAAAAAAGCCTGCATTCAGGCAACTATTGAGTTTTGTAATTTCTCCAATAGTTCAAAAACATCTTTGATGCTTTTTATATCTTAAACTGAAACAATATCACTTTGGTGGCAGCCCAGACCATCATATGTGAGTTATAAATTTATAAATATGAAAATAATTTGAGATCTCAGAAAAGCAGTGCATTTATTTTACGTGGCAAAGTTATTACAATCCAAATCAGTCATTGGCTGGAAAAGCTAACAGAAATGCATGTGAATAAAAAACCTTATCCATCTGGTGTTGTTTATGTCTTGCAACTGTATTGTACTGGTCATCACTTAGTCCACATGATCTGCATATGATTGTTCAGGGGTTTTTGTTTGTCTTGATTTATAGATGACTTTGATGAGCTTGTGGTGAGTAACAATGATGTTGTGCTCAGAAATATCGCTGAAGATTTGCGGAATCGTTTACCCATTGAGGCAATGTTCACTTCAGAACATCAAGCTGTTCAGAAAGTAAGCTAATTGTTATGGTCTGATTTTACTGAACCACATCATTTATTCTGATAGCATTTTAGCAGTAGTTTATAATAGAAAATGAACATGGATTGAAGTATAGGAAATCTCAGTTTGGTTCTCAGGTCTGTTGCTCTGTGTTTGCTTGACTCCAAGAAAGTTGCTTCATAGTTTTTAATGCTTTGATCATATGTTATTTGGGATAGATTTTATTCTGTGTGATATGGCACCTGTCACAGTGATTCTTCAAT
The DNA here is from genome assembly GCF_012460135.2 of Molothrus ater. Taxonomy (NCBI): domain Eukaryota; kingdom Metazoa; phylum Chordata; class Aves; order Passeriformes; family Icteridae; genus Molothrus; species Molothrus ater. The sequence continues at coordinate 37,472,682 of NC_050483.2, read as the reverse complement.
GCTAGCTCCATAATAGACTCTTAACAGCCCCCTTAAAGACAGCAGGAACACAGGGCCAATGTTTTGCTGTTACCATAATGTGGGCAGCCCAGAGATGATATCCAGCTCTTTTCAGATTCTCATCGCTCAGAAGCAGGTGGGCTGTGAGTCCTGTGGGAGGAGAGTGCACCTTTCCTACTTGACCTGTCAGTATGCAAGGAAAGTTAATGCATTTCCCAGAAAAGTGATGTGTGGCTCTTCAGTGGGAGAAGTGGATTGGCCACATGCAGCAAGCCTGGAAAAGGAAGGAAAGATGAGTAGGAGGATGAAGATTATGCCCCTTGAAATAATGAGAGGGCAAGCATCCCAACTGGTATACTTTTGATTGAAAGTGACACCCATGTTAATTAGGGGTGCTTCTAGATAGAGGCATAAGGCACAATGATGAAAACAGTCAGTTGAGGCTGAGAAGCAGAATTGACCTTTCTGCTAAATTTAAGTTACATTCTCCTCATTAAAAGAGGCGGAAAAGCTTCTTTTACCCTGTATGTTCTCTAGCCAAGCAAGCACTAAAGAGGCAAAATTCACATAGTTCTCCCTACTCAGATATCAAAACCAGCTTGCTTTTGTTTGTGGACCACCACTTACTGGTTATCTCAGTGGAATTTGATAACCCAGTTTACATGCAGGATTTCTGTAGCTAAATTTTTTTTTTTTGGTAATTGTTGCATAGGGAAAAGCATGGATCTCAGGGATTTTGGGAAAGGTAGGATGGTGGGACAGTTAACATGTGACAGTGTAACTGAAGTTAAGAGACCTGGTTATCCCTTTCTAAGGTTTTGTTCCTCTTCTCAGATACACCAGCATCCACTGCCCATGATTCATGTTGATGCATTCCTTTATGATGATGATGTTGTTGATTCATTGTGTGAGGAGGGGAAAATGAGTAGGAGCTACTGCACAGAGTGTGGCTCATACAAAACTGCATCTTTAGGTAAGTGTTCTTTCGGGAGCATGAGAAACAAATTGAGTTTAACTAAACTGGTTTGTGCAGTGACTCAGCTGGACATGACAACATCCAGCTGATGGGAGACTTTGTCCAGACTGCTGCAATATACAGGCCAGAATTATTTCCCATAACCAGTGGAAGGAGCCTCCTACACATGTAAGTTGAATTAATTTGCAGTGTATGAGTGACAATTGTTGCCCACAAAAACTGGGCAGGTTAGAAGCAGGCTATGTACCACTGGAGAGGAAGATGCAAGAGGAAGACAATACTTTAGAGTCCATGCAGTAGCCTGGGTCTCCTCTCACATGCTGAAGAACAGTGGAAATCACCATCTGTCTTAAAGCTTGTGTGTGGTACGGATCAGTGCTGTTGCCAGTAGAGCACAGCCATTGAAGGAATGGTTTATATGGAGAACATTCCATTCATGAAAACTTTGGAGTTGAAATTAAAGCTATTAATATGTCTGCCCACAAAAAGTTTTGCACAAATTGTGTTTACTACGTTTCCTTTTTCAGTTAAACAGTTCCAAGATACTTGGTTTTGTATTCTTTAACATACTGTTCAGAAAAAGGTAATTCAGTTTCATGAAGGATTTCAAAATTCGCCATGTAAGGCAAGGAATCCTCAGACTTGGGACAGGCTTCTTGGCTGATTACCTCTGATCTGCAAACCCTGCCCTAGTGCACTAGTGCAGGCAAGAAACCAAGTTTTCAGTGAAGATAATACTTCAGGTTACTAATGGTTAATTACACAGTAGTTAGTACTGCCCACCCAACACCTTTGTTCTGTTCTTATTTCCCAGAGTTTATTTCGCATTCCTTTTCCCTCATGGAACTGAAGTTTCTTTATCACCATGTACTGCCTGACCTGACAGGAAAGGTAGTGGTTGACGTTGGCTCCAGGCTTGGTGCAGTGCTATTTGCGGTAACTTCCAGCACAGGAATTCATATTTTGTTACTGTGACAAACATTTTCCCTCTTTTCTGACTGCCTACTCTCATTACTCAATATTGGATGGGTCATTCTGAGAGGCACCTCTGATCTGACTCTCTGAATAGTGTAAGGTGCTGTTTACTAGCAATTTCAGTTCTTCCTGTGTTCCTCACAAGAGGGAATAGAAATGATCCTGCTTATGGAGAGGAAAAGTCTGTTGTCCAACAGAGTAGCATATTGCTGTCACACATGCTGCTCTTTTGCTCATTCCTGCTGTCTCTTTCATAAGTGAGTTTGTCCTCTTATGTCTTGACCATGCCTATATATAGATTAGTTATGTTAAATTCCTTTATGAAGCTGATAAACTGTTAAAATATACAAAGGAAGACTTTGATATGAATTTGTCTCCAAAAACATATTGTCCTGCTCTGCATTTTAAAATGCACATAAAATACTTCATCAAGAACCTTGAGTGCAATTTTGATTGCTTTTGGCATGGCTGGTACAACATATGGCCAACAGCAATGCAAAACACACATTACTACTTTCTTAAAAAAGTCAATGTGTGTTTAGGGCTCAATCTTGCAAACACTTGAGCATGTGATTTTACTCGTTTGAATAGTCTAATTTTGGGATCACTCAAATGAGGAAAGTTACTCCCATTTGTAAATATTTGCAGCATTGGGTCCTTAAATGGTAACACTTTGGCTAGGCTGATTTTTATTTTGAAGTATTCAAATGCTTGTATTATTATAGTAGAAGATACTTTCAAAACACTCTTTCACAAAAAGAGTTCTGCTTTGTAATATGGTCTTGCCTTGGAGGAGGGGTGACTTCACAGGTTGCTTTTCTACTCTCTGAGTAGAATGGTTTCAGAAAACCTTAATAATGAAGTTGTAATACATGTGGATCTCAGCTATTCTGTATCTTCACATTGTTTGTCTTTGCCAGTGTTGGCAAAGTGTAATTATTCTGCTCAGAGACAGTGGCACTTAAAGCAGTATCTTTGTTAGGGCACTGTACGCTCAAGTCTTTGTACTTTTTTTCTCTAACATTTCCAACGGCTTCCCCAAATCTTAGCCCAAAACTGAACTATTTTTTGGGCTTAATATTAAGTCATAATTTAGCTTTTTTTTTTTTTTTTCATATATACCTGTATGAAGCATCTGAAAATGTCAGTAATACAGTAACTTAGAGAAGCTGACAAAGACTTGGTATCAAAATATCCCACTATATTATTGGTATATTGTCCTCCATTTTCACTCACTTTGACTCTGTTATGTCTCATGTTTTTGTTCTTTTCTCTTGATATTTTCTTCTTCAATTCTCCCAAGAAACAAAAATGACATGTAGAGTCTTTTCCCTTCACAGTATTTTCATAATTTGTTTTGTATACCTTTTTTCTTTCTTAGACTATTTTCCATCTGTTTTGCAGTTCAAATGAACTTGGAGCTTTCCTTTTCTTGTTTTTTTGATGTGTCATTTTGGATCTCTTACTAACATTTGTGAGGCTTAAGTAGGAATTGCCAAATCAGGAGCTTAGCTTTGAAAAATATTTCACATCCACTGAAAGACATTTCTCAACTGACTATTTTAAAATGTTTCTCTAATCTTAACTTGTGTTTGATTCTCTTCTTTTTAAATGAAATATTTGAACTTGTTTTAAAGGCATCACAGTTACTAAATTTCCTTTTCCTAATGTAGGGTTATCTTTATAGCTCAGCTTCCCAGCTGTATGGAGTAGAAATGAATGCAGACTTTTGCCAGTTGCAAGAAATTATGATTACAAAGTACGAGTTCATTGACAGAATAAAGGTAACCAAATATATGTTTTAGGTTTTGTATTTTTAACCACTGTGTACAAGGCATCTGGTTTAAGTGAGTGGCTGGTAAATCAGCATTCTGAGAAGTTTCTGCCTTAGCTTGTTTTGATCCTAAACAAAGGCTTTGCATTAGGAAATAAAGACCTTATAGTAAAGAGGAAGAGGGAAATTATCAAAATATTAATCACTTAGCCTTTTTCCTCACTGGACTTAACCGTTGGCCCACACAAAACAGATAAATCTTAGCCAATTCTCCCAGTCAAATCAATGACATCATTGCCACTCACTTCTGTGAAACTGGGTGTATAAAGAATTTCTGTCACAAACACTAAAGTAAATGTCTGTGATTCACTTTTGTTAGCAGAAAAATGTTTGTAGGATTTGCAAATTTGCATCTAAGGATACCTAAAGGACTTAGATTTATTCATATTTCCTTTCATAGAATGCCAGTGTATATGTACCTGCCACAAACAAAATGGGTTTCAAAGAAAGTGCTATCATTATGGGAATCACTTCCCTAGTTTAATTATGGGAATAGCTACTAATATTTTAAAGAGAAAAAAAAATTCCTTTCTGGACCAGACCCATGATTTTGTTACCAGCAAAAGTTGGTAAGTAGAATATGCTGAATAGAATACTGGCTTTAATCCTGTGCTGTATGCATGTGCTCTTGAATGGAGTCACACAAACTGCTGAGTATGGTAATTTCTTGGGTATTAAGGTTACCCAATTTTAACCTAGAAATAAGTAATAGACATATTTACCACAGGGTAAGCAGTAGCAGTGGGTTGCTCAATTCAGTCACAGTTGCTGACAGTTTATCCATAACCTTTGGGTTTTGTACATGTTTTATGTTCATAACACTTTACTGTGATGAAACTGAAAGTACAGTTAGGAGCTCTGTCAAGTTAATTCAGTGGAGCTGGAGATCTATAGGCATGCTTTTCAGCCCTGTATATTTTTTATTATAAGCTTTTATGCATTTTCTTCACACCTTGTAATTCTGCTGAAGTATTCATTTTGGAGCATAAAGATAAGATAATAGGTTTTCAAAGCAGTGCCGGAGGACTTAGCTATTTGAGTCTCATTAAATGCTAATTTAGTCATGTGACTCCTGTTATCACACTGCTTTGAACATTTCAATCTTATATTTTTATTTCACCCCCAAACAAATTCTCTCTAGAGGTACATATCAAGTTGAAAAATTGTGAGAATCCAGATGCTGGTCATAATTCATGGCACAAGTTTGAAAAACGTTTTAGAGGCTCTTCTTCAATAGAGATTGTTTTTTTCAAGATATTCTGAATTTTTATTAGAATATGTTCCTAAAAGATAGCAAAGTGAAATGGTATCTTTAGTGGCTAAATCTCTGAGTGAACCTTGTGTTTCTTTGGTCAACACTTGGTTTGTTAAAGTACATAGAGGGTTGCTCAGCATCTTTTGCCATTTGAGGAAACATTCAGCTACTGGGAGGAAAGTAAACAGTTCAACAGATCTTAGGAAACTTGAGACCTCAATTCAGAAATTGACTGTAGTCATGAAAGGCTTGGTGTGTATTCCACTGGATGACAGGGCAGTTTTAACATCAGTTGCTGCCTCCTCTGTTGTGCCGGCACACAGCCAAGCAGATCAGAGAGCTGGTTCAGCTGAAACCAAACCCAGCAATATAGGGGTTTTGACTAGAGCAGTATCTGGGTCTAGCTCATTGTGCAGCCAGATATGCTTATGTGGTCCCAAAGTCCCCGAGAGGAATGAGGATATGTTTGGGGAGAATGAGGTGCTTAGGTCACTTTGGTCAGTATGGTCACCTACTCTGTAAATGCAGAGTAATTTTAGGTCAAGTCTTAAGTCAATCATTCAGGTCAAGGAAACATCGACATATGTTGAAAGTTTTCCAGTAGTTTAAGCAGCTATCTGAACTGTGGTTTAAAATAGTAGGACTGCCATTAGTATCCTATCCTGTGCATGGGGTTATTCTTCCCCAGATGTAGGACCCTGCATTTGCCTTTGCTGAATTTCAGAAGGTTCCTCTCTGCCCATCCCTCCATAGTATCAGCCACACCTCCCAGCTCTCCGTCATCAGTGAACTTACAGAGGAGGCATCTCCCCTTCATCCCAGTCCTGTGTGGAATAATTAAACAATATAACAATATTGGACTCAGTACTGAGCCTTGGGGGACACCAGTAGTGACAGGCTTCCAACTAGACCCTGTGCCAGTGTTTGTGACCCTCTGGGATCTGCCATTCAGTCAATTCTCAGTCCTCACTGTCCACTCATCCAGCCCTCACACCCTGAGTTTGCCTGTGAGGATGTTGTGAGAAACAGAGTTGAGAGCCTTGTTGAAGTCAAAATAGACAAAATCCACTGATCTCCCCTCATCCATGCAGGTAGTTGGTTCATCACACAAGTCAATCAGATTTGTTAAGCGGGACTTTAGTGAATCCATGCTGACTACTACTTAGCCCTTCAAAAGATATTGCAGTTTGCATTTCTCATCAGATTTGGGATGCATAATAATAGAATATCCTCAGTTGAAAAGGACCCACATGGATCATTGAGTCAGATTGATAAGATTTCTCCGTCTTTAAGAGGAAATCAAACACATCAGAGTGTTAATGAGCATCCATATTCTCCTGTCTCACTTGTTTTGAAAAATGACATGATGTGCTAATATCCTTTTTGGTAGGTGAAGGTAGATGAAATCAAAACAGCTCCTCTTGTGCTGACTGGAGAGGCAGTTGTTTAGTAGGATCCTCCAGTTCTACTGAGCATCCTGCCTTTCCAACATTTCCCGTCCCAATATGCATTGTGAGAATTCAGCTGTCAAATCTGGGTCTGTATGTCTTTTCTAGCTATAATCCTTCAGTAACCCACTGACCCTGTGAGATGCCTTTTATTATTCTCAAAATAGCTTCAACTAGCTTAACTTCTTTCCTGAAATCACTGGACATTTCTGATAAAATATAGGGAAGTCGAATGTAACAGCCATCTCCTCTTTTATGGCACACACTTCTAAACCAAAATTCAGATGTACTTTATTTTACTTATCATAATGGATTGAGTATCTTAATTAGAAGAGTTAAATCTGATTTAAAAAAAATTGCAAGGTTATTATGGTTGTATATGTCAGTTTTATCTACTGTGAAGCCAGTGAAATGCCTGGTTTTGTGACTGGTTCAAAAGGGTGGTAGCAGCTGCTGTATTAGGCTGACAGGCTTCATGACTTCTCAAAGGCTGTATTTGTCTCTTAATTTATGCCTCGGGAAATTTCTCTCCTTCAGGTGGTTCATGCAGACATCTGTACTCAGCCCTCACTTCTGCAGAAGGCTGATGTTGTTGTAATGAATAATGTCTTTGAATATTTTCTTGACAGACAGGAACAGGCCAGGTAAGCTCTGTGTCCAAACAAGTTACCTATTTCTTTGTAAATACCTGTGTAACCTTGTGAATAATGGAAAACCTTAAGGTTGTGCTTTTTGAAGGCATGTACATAATTTATATAAGGAAATTGTTTCATACTGTCTACTTCTAGTTGTTATACTTAACTGCTAAGGTGTTCTGGCAGTTGTTTATTGTTAAACCCACTGAACACTGCTGCTTTGTTTACCCAAACCTTGGCTTGAGTCCTTGCACTGATATGTTAAAATAGTATCTTGCTGCTAAAGAACCTGAGATTACTGTATCAGCATAAAGCTTAATCTTCAGAAGTAAGAGTCACTGACTCGCTAATGTCAGAGCTTTAATATATACAGACTACAAAGCATGGTTCTGAATGATACTGCTAATAGATATTTGTAAGGATGTGGTAGCAAACAAACATGTGGCTAAGGTTCTCTTTCAGGTACAAGGCACTCACAGATGAGCTTTTGCTAAGCTAGCAGCATCCGTTTAAAGTGTAAATAACTTGATCATCCTAAGTTTAGAATGGGCAGTCAGAAAAAAGGAGTACCTGTGTCTCCACTTGGTCCCAGCCAAGTCTGCCATTCCATACCAGCTTCAGCTAAGGCTTGCCCTGCTGCCCTGGATACCAGGTGATAATACCAACCAGACAGGCACAGAGTGGATGGGTGAAGGACAGTGGGTGTTTCAAAATGCCAGGAGATACATTTCCAGGCACAGGACTGAGAATTCATTTGATTCTGTCATAACTTGGGAATAGTGGTTTAGTGTTGCGTTAGTAGCATGAAGACAAATGACATTTGAAGAATGCTGGAAATTAAATTCTTTTTAGTCTGAATTGCTGTGCTGTGAGAAATGATCTTGCAAAATCAAAAAAAAAAATTAAAAAAGGGAATGCTGGAGGCTATATTTAAGTACTCTGACTACTGATGTCTTAAGAGAAGTACTTTGTCACGACTGTACACGAAGTCTGTATATAAAGAGAAGCTTGTTGTGAAGCTTAATAAAGGACTGCACTTCAGGACTGGATTTTCTTCAAACCAAAGGGGCCAAATGTAAATGTTTAACCCTTGTTCATAGTGAAAGTATGATACCAAATGATATGCATGTATGTATGAGAATTATAAAGTTACAAAATCTAACATTGTAAGACCATATATTCCCTGTGTTTTTAATCCAAAGCTTGATTTTATTCCTGCAAATACATTTGCTTAGATATTAATATTGACTGATAAGCATGTATTGCAAGTCTTTAAGCATAGACTACCTCTGGCCAATAAACTGCAAGTGTTAGATTCATTGTATATCAAATATGTGTGTTTTTTCCCCAAAAAACTGGTCACCTGCTTTTAAATATGTTTCAGAGCTTGGGAATTTATTGCTTGTAATGTAAGGAAAAGAGGGTCCTTATTAGTGACAGTTCCAAGTCTTGAGGAATCACTTTCAAAGCTCCAGGTAAGTTCCCTTGGCCTATTTCAGCTGACACACTTTGTTATTTTCTGTTAAAGTGGCATTTCTGTAGTTGAAGTTAGCTGCTTGCCAGTATTGCTGTAAGGAAGGATAAGTAATTTTGTGCAGAGATTAAAAGGTGGAAGACTCAGGATTCTGTTTTGAGGTTGACCACCAGCACATCTCCCTGTACTTAGATTGTCCTCGAGTGAAAAGGAAAATCCCAGCCTCTATCAGTAGGCTGCATGAATCATTCTATTAACATGTGTATTAATATGGCAGTATGAGCTTTTGGAAGTCCAGATTAGTGAGAGATGTGGTCCCCCAACTAGCCAAGTGACTACCATCAGGGATCTTGGATCAGTTACATAGCTTTAAATTGCAGTTGGAAGCAACATAACAGCAGTGCCTCTTTCAGAGGTGTTGAATGCTCTGTGCTGGGCCACGCTCTGCCCTCTGTCCATGCTGCCATTGGTCATCTTAGATCATGTGTGTTACACCTGGTCAAATTATGTGGCCTAGCTTTAGTTAGGAAACAAAACACTGATCAGACGTGACAAGGTTATGTATAAAGTGACTTTCTCACAACAGTACTTAGTTTTAGAGAAATTGAATCATTTGTTGCCTGTATGCTGATGGGTGAAGTAGATCCTCAGCCCCATGACCATCAGTAGTGTCATTTGAATTTTTCTTGGAGCAGGCTGTAGTCACAGAGCAGCTGAGAAGCCCTTTGTAGCCTTAATACAATACTCCCTGTGTGTAAAATGAGAAAATACCTGTGATTCTTCCATGATACTATTAGCTGCTCCCTCAGCACATCTGTCAGAATGTCACCCTTTGAATTAGGATGCTTGAGGCTTACACAAATGCATAAAGAAAGGCAGTTGTAATATGCTAGCAAAATATCTAGACTACTGACTGAGATAATTTTTAAAGTTATCTTTATTATGTCCTATTTGAGTTAAAAAGCCTTTTCCAGAAATTAATTTATCATTGCCATATAATTTGGAATGACTAATCTCTCATAATATGTCTTGCCTTCTTAATGTTGAAACTCCTTAACCTTGAAACTCCTGCTGTTTCTTAACATGGTGTTGATTTAAGGATCTGCTTTCCTTGTTTCAGACAGATGTACAGATCAGTCAATGGGTTGAAGAGTTGCAGCTGAACTATGATGTGTATATGGAAAAGGATGTTGACAGAGAAGCACTCGAACAGATTCATTTATACAAGATTCTCTAGTACCTGGAAAAATTTACTAGTATTTTTATGATATATATATTTTGGGCCTAAAATGAACTTGGATTGATTTGTGTGAATAAATCAGGTCAAAATTAATATTATGGTTAATTTGAGTGATATATGTGGTTTTTAATGAAAAAGAGTCTTTTGAAACAGGTTTTCTTACTGAGGCATTTTGTCTCAACAGGGTATTTTGACTTTTAATTGAGGAGATATCCTCATGGTCTGTTTTTTGCAGAAAAAATAGAGCATCTATATAGCAACACTATGTTAAAAAGAGCATCTATATAGCAACGCTAAAAGAACTTTTGGTCATCAGTAGCATTATGCACTGCCAATGTTTGCTAAATATATCAAACCTAGGAACAGTGAATCCTTATTGATGTGAATGATAAGAATGCATTTAGCGTAATGTTACATAAAAGCTGTAGTGCTGTTTCATTTTGATATAAAGCATTTATTCTTATCAGTAACAATATTTATTAACAGCATTATCTTTGGTGTTCCTCCTGTGGAATTTTTAGGTTTTCTCTCCAGGTTCTGCTTGATAACCAGATTATCTACTGGCATATGTTATGAGGGAGGCAAGTTCATCCATTTAGTTAGTTGTCCTTAAGGTGGGTATTAATATAAAATACTGAAGGACACCGAGGAGCCATGGAGTATTAATACAGCAAATCTAGGACAATGGAACTCTTTTCCTGCACTACTTCTGTGGATGGTAGGAAGTGTAATAAGGGGTTAAGAAACTGAAAATTCTGAACAGGTGTCATGGCTTAGCAGAGGCTTGGTAGTGGCGTAAAACAGTGGAAATTCGTAACAGAGCCTCCTCAGAGAGAAAAGATCCACATACGCCCACCACATTTATATTTAGATTTTACGTTCTAAGGATGTAAAGCTTTTAGTCAGCTGAAGAATGTTTTGGGTTTTAGCAAACATTAACAATCCCAAGTGCAAAAATACTATCTTCAGGAGTTTTGGACTAAGCATGTTGTGAATTTAGAAGCATTGTTAAAAAGTTTGCTGCACAACTTATGTCTAGTGTAAATGGGAAAACATTAAATTGGATTTCAGTCTTCAAATGATGTACAGGTCCGTGACTTTGATAATACCTGCTGTAAGCAAAAAGGATTAGTGGCCTTTAGGCACTCACCAACTCAGTAAATAAATGGGACTGTAGAAAGGATAGTGAGTTTTAAGTCTTACTTTCATGTCCTGTTCAGAGTGGCAGAGGATGTTTTAACTTGAGTGATGCTGAATCGCTGCTCAATACTGTGTTGAATCTATTCTTCATGTGTTTAAAAATGTAAAAAGATGGAAAGCTTTTCTTAAAACATTTATTTTATTGGTTACTTGGTTGTCAGTGAGACAAGTGCCCCTAGGAAAGAAGCCTAGGAGAGACCAAGCAACAGCATGGAGGTGGATGCAAGGCTAACAGATCTGATAAGGAGAGAATAAAAAAGAAGAAAAGAAATGCATGCGCAGTTCAGAATGAGGAAATGAGCACTGTAGTGATCAGTACAGTGGAATCTGTGACTGAATTGGAGTATATAAATAGGCTGATATAAAAGGAAAACTGAATGGGTCATAAAAAGCTACTTCATAACCCTACTACCATGTGAGAAGAAAACACCATGTTGGAATGTTTTTCACTTTTTCCAGAGGTCCTGAAAGGTCTCCTGAATCAATTACCAGGACTTGGGGCTCATGGTACTGGATATGATCTGTGCCCTGCACCTTGTTTTGGTAATATGGGAACTACAACTTTCATTGCAGTTGTTTCTCCTCTTCATGCTGAGTCTTCAAATACTTTTTTTGGGTGTTGATCTCAGATTAAAAAAATTTCAATAGACTGGAGCAGATCACCAGCATATTTAATGACATCTGTATCCTCTGACTGAAAATAGCATGCACGCATCTGGAGCTCATATGCAGCAGAGGGTGCAAAAGGGAAGCTCCCCCTGTCTTTTTTAGACATCAGGAGAAACTCAAGAGGTGAGTTCAAGCTGCTGAAGTGTGTGTTTTCCTCTCCTGCCCTTGATGGGTCCTCGGTGAAAACCCTCACATTGACACGTTCACTTGAGAAGAGGTGGTGGTAATTCAGTTTGGTTTTATCAATCTCATATTAAGAGATATATCTCCTCTGTCCTTTTAGAAGCCTCTTCCTAACTCGACTTCATAGGGCCAGAGATCACAGGCCATTCTTTAGGATGTTATGAGCTGCCTAAGTGACCTACTGAAGAGCTAGAAACAACTAGTGTATCAACAAGGTAGTAATTGTCTCTTTTCCAGCTGGCCCCTTTCAGTCCTGTTACACGTTCCCACACACAAGGGCAGCAAAGGTAAATTGTGATGTAGTTTGCAAAACCTCATGTGAAAGGGGGCAAATCAGTCCTCCCTGTGCCGGCTCAGAAGACCTCGGACATCAGCTGAAATCCTCCCCAGAGTGTGTGTCTTGCCTCAACTAAGGTTTTGCTGTTTCAGCTTGAGGAAGCTGCCAGAGTATATTCAGCATGTTGAGTCCTTCTTCTTAGTTCTGCTACTGCTGAATTGCCTGGTATTTGGCCAGTGATTGAACTTTTCTCTTCCTTGTTGTCTACTGTGAAAATGAGAACAACAAATCCAAAATCAGAGCAAGGTTGTGAATTAATTGAGTATCGGTTGCTTTGAGATTGTCATATAAAAAATGTTAAACAGCGGAGCTCTTCTTTGTAAAGTGACCTAATTTAAAAAACCTGAAAGGCAAAGATAATACCAGTACCTCTCTGAGATACTTTCTGGCTCTTTCCTTCACCTGACAGCATTGAAAAGGAAGCACAGATTAACCACAGTCCAGTGTTGAAAATGCATAAATAATTGTTTCCTAGAGCTCTGTTTTTACACTGTCCTTGCTGTTAGCTGGCCCCTGATGTTGGGAGGAAGGGAGAGGGGAGTATCTGGCACCCAGATTTGTAGGCCTGCGTGCAGGGCAGCCCTGTGACAGCTGCTGGAGATGTCACGGTGGCTGCCATAAGCTGCCAGCCCTCGCTGCCCTGCACAGCTCTGGGGCTGCACAGCTGGTGTGTGCTGCCACTGCCTGTGAAACCCAGCTCTGTATGGCCTGACAGAGGTCCCAACCCCTGCTGCAGCAGCAGTACACTGAACAACTGTAAATCCAAAAATTTCACTTTTGTAGGCCTGAATTAGAAAAAATTAATGAGGGAGATGAATATCTACAGCACTTAGAATAGCCAGGAGTTCCTGTCACACATGGAAAGCAGCTCTGCTATTCCCCAGTAGCATAACTTCCCATGCAGTACCCTGGTTTCTGCAGAAAGAGCCATCTGAAATTTGAATCCATCAAGAGCTAGTAGTAAAAGAAGTACTCTCTAATAGTAAAAGAAGGAAAAAAAATACTCTGGATCCACTGTAGTAGCACAAAAAAAAAGTCAAGCTATAAGAATGATAGATTCACTTTGCAGACAGGACATGTTGCAACTATCTTTACTTGAGACTGTTTCCAAAAAATCACCAAATGCCTAGTGAGAACAGCCTGGCTCTCAAAGGGGTGTCATTTTCCATGTGCCTTTTTTCACAGTAAGCAACACTGGAAGGGGCTAATGGCCCATGCTTAGGAAATCTTGACAGTGGAGCAAGCTTGAAAAAACCCAAATCCAGCTCCTTCATTCTTCACCATCTGTATCCTCCTCTCTTTCCTAGGTTTCTCCTGTCTCTTGTCTCTTCTCAGCTGTCTTTTCTCTCACTGCTGCCAGTGCCAGGACCAGCCATGGTGCAGCAGGAGTGTGCCTGAGTGTGGCTGCAGCCTGCACGTTTTCTCTGTTACTGGAAGACAATAATAGAAAATGTGACCAGTAACTTCAGCTGAACAGCTTCTAGGACTCGCTGCAGGCTGGAATAATGTCAGAAACATTTTTAAGGGGTTGATATGCGCTCTCCAGGAATTCCTGGTGGGGACTCCAGTGAAAAGAGCAGACCCTGCTCCATCTCATCTCTGAGGCCTCAAAGCAGACTCAGGCTCTGGCTGCCCCCTGCCCACCCTTGGTAAAGCAGGGGTTGACATGCACAATGCCAGTACTCTTTGCCAGCATTTTAACAAATGGCCTCTCATATGCCCTTGGGCTGTCACAAGCCCTCTGCAGTAGAGGGAATTGTATTTGTAGAAATAAGTGGGAGAAGAAGGCAGTGCTGCTTTTCCAACAAATGCATGTTAAATGCTCCTGGAAATGTCTATACTTCCACACATTCATTATTTGAGAGCAGATTAATGTGGCACAGTGTTTTGGGGAAGGAAGAGAGATGGAACATCATGCTTAAGTGCACATGTTTTTTAAATTCCTTTGCAGAAACTCAGTGCAGCTTGTATATCTTAAAAAATTGACATGTTTGTGTCACCCTAGGGGTGAGTCTTTTCCAACAGGAACAAGGTAGCAGTGTGTTGGAAGGTTTAGTTAGAACTGATCACCTCCAGTATCCCTTGTAGCTTGTAATGTAGGAGTTCTTTATGTGAACACATGCTAGAGTCATTCCCCATCCAAGAAAGAGATATTAAAACCCCAAACCCAGAAGTTCACTATTAGTTGTAAGTCTTTTTCACTAGGTATTTGCTTCCCCCCTTTTTTTCTGCTGCATGCTTTGTGTGATGTCCCAGCTCCCTGGCAGTTGTGGTACTACTTTACCTGGAGACCCTGTCTTGGGGATTTTTGCATTCCTGCTTCTCTGGAGACTCCTCTCCTTCCACTTGGATAACAAAACAGTTTTCATTCTTCATCACAGGATGCATCAGAGGTCCAGGTTCTCCTGACCTGCCCCTCTCTCTGTGAAAGTGTCTGTGATGGCTTACTTTCCATCACCTGACTCAAGCCCCACCAAACACCTATGGGGCGGGGGGGAGAGGGAAGGTTCTGAATCTTTGCTCAGCTGTTCTTCCAGGGGTTTACCCAAGAAGGCAGCCAGCCAAAACTGTCAGCCTGAGCTGGAAATAGCAAGGATAGGCAAAGGTGGCAAGAGGTTTCATGCCAAAATTAGCAGTACAATAATTTACCAGAGTTGCTAGCAGCCCCAAGAGAAATCGGGCCCCAATTATCTGCAGTATTGTGTGAGCATATGTATTGTGTGTGTGTGTACATATATCCACCAACATAGTGAGACTCTGCTTATCCTCGAGAATCAGCCATCTACACAGACAAAGGTAGAAGAAAGGAAATAATATTTCCTATCTTCCAGATGGGGCATTGAATTTTGTGTGGTTATTGTGACTGTGTAAATGAGGTAATTGCACACACGTGGTCTGCTGTAGGATTGCTGAGTGCACTCTTTGCAGTCAGTATTTTTAGGGACTTAAAGAGCATGAAAATACATAGCCGTTAAATAATCTTTATTTTAAAAATGACATTAAGAAGATAAGTAGTACACAATTTACTGAGGGGGGTGGTGGGGTGGTAAGGGAGGGGAACAGGACATCACTGGTGACTTCCTGGCAAAACAATTAAAGACACAAGCACCAAGCTGACACACAGATAAACATTTTAAGGGCACTGGTGTAATGAAGAATTTGGGTGGAGCTGCCTGCTTCCAACTGCTTGAACAAAGCAACTAACAAAGAAAAAATTACTAATTTTGATAGTAAGCTAAACAGAAAGTTAACAAAACATCAGGTTTAGCATTTTAAAATGAGACTAAGCATGATGTTGTGGAAGCATTTGCTGACTAACTAGGGTTGGATGCTGAGAAGCAGTATTCTCTACTAGAGATCACAGATGCCTACATGTTTTCTTTCAGCCCTGTGTAAGGTGTTCATGCTGAGAATGTAAGTAAACAAGTATATCAGCTTTGTCATTTTGAAAGCATTTTGAATAGTAAGTACATTTCAGTTAGGAGCTGTGGCAATTAGGGAAAACAATTATTTGAGCTAGTAAGCTCAAGTAATCTTGACCTACTATGCTACACATATGCACTAGAGGTGTCACTCTCAGAGGTCTACACAGGAGCATCTTGGACATTTCTACTGATTCTTTCCCGCTTGTTAGAAAGACTGAACCAGTGACTGGTAGGTCATTGTCAGCTCTCCATTTTTGCCAGGGCAATAACCCAAAAGGTCATCAGCAAAAACATCCAAACCAGAGCCAGGCAATGAGGGGGTTGCCAAGCATTCAAGGATTTTATGTCAAAACTGCTGCATGTGTGAGCACAACACGTGGTGTTGCAATACTGTGAGTCTGTGTTTCTTAATGCACTTACTGAAATTAGTAAGGACCACCACTGTCTGTTTAAAATCTCTGTGTCATAGTCTGACTCTCTATTTCAGTGTCATCAAGGTGTCAGCCAAAAATTCTGAGGTGGCAGTAAGATTTGCTATGGAAGAATCCAAAATATGTACAGCTTTTGGCCTCCTTTTGGGAAGGGGCTGATTGAGGAGTACAGTACATGTTGTTGGCCTTTATTTATTTTTAATGACTCATATTTTGGACCTTATTCCTGTTTGTCGTTCAATGCCAAACAGAAATTACTATTTAGGTCAAGCTGCTGTGTGGTACTAATAGAAGCAGACATCAGTTTTGTTGATGGATTTCACAGCTATGTGTTTTGCAGAATGAAGTTCCCTCTCTAGGCTACTTCTGACATTTAGCTGTGATGGTGTTAATACCAGCTTCCAGTGCTACCTCTGCTATTTTACTTGCACATGCTCAGCTGGGGAATATGGCTGGGAAGCTACCTTTCAGCTATAGCTTTTTTTTTCATGCAGACTCTGAGTACAGCATCTTCTGCTCCCAGATCCAGCTTTCAGGCCATTTCATGCTGCTGCTGCATGGTCCCAGCTCTTTCCTTTTCAGCTCTTCCTGTGCATTGGTGTGATCCATGGTCCTCTTGGCCCATCTGTGCCTGCTGCCAGCTTTGCTATGTTCTGCTTCTTTTACAGGGTTGTTTTCTAACTCTGACTCCCCTGGCTCTTGCTTAATGCTTCCTGATGAGTGACAGCTTTAGAGAGGAGCCTCAGCTCATGCCCTGAGGTTTGCAGCCTGTGTTCTGGTCCATGCCTCGACTCAGATGCTGGTGTGTCTCTGCAGTGAGGTTTGCTACACTGCTGCCCTGGAGCCAGTGCCTTGGGCATGCATGGAAACATGGAAACACCTGCTAGCTTAGGTGCCAGAAGGCTGGCACCAGCAAATGAGGTTGCTGCAAGCCTCTCATCCCTTCCCACCAGGTAACAGAGTGAATTGAAGTATCTCTGCAGTACAAAGCTGACACAACTTAAGAGCCACCATGACCCATTAGATGGTCCATGGGAATTGTTAGATAAAATTAAAGAGGGGTGGGGCTGGTTTGGCTGACTGCTGGTGTAACTGTGTGTGCAAGACTTCACTGAATTTCCTCCAGTTCTCATCATCTGAGTATTGGATCTCTACCTTCAACTCTGAGCATCAAGATTTCTGAAGATGGATCTTTAAACCAATTTATGCACAGATGCTCAGACCCTGAGCTACAGCCAAAGATATGGGCTGAGAGAGAAAGTACAAAAATGGATCTAAGGTACCTTTGAATTTCTGCATTATCTGTATTACTTTGCTTGCTCTGATTAAATGATACTTTAACTTGCAGACTAGCCAGACATGAGGTGGTTAGCAGTCCTAATGTCTAGAAGGCTGAACATACCTCTTAAGGCTACTATTTTCTTTCTTTCCATCCTCAGATTTTTCTGCAGGTAAGAGGAACCCTAAAATCACTTGATTTTTTTTCACTTTCTGAGAGGGCTGTGCTAACAGGAGCAGCATGACTGAGCACAGCCTGATAATTAGGTCTGGTTTTACTTACATAGATAACAAGATGGTTTCTGTGAAATTTCCCAATCCCTTTCAAATGGATCCTCTTTTACAGTACATGTATGATATAAAATCCAACACTGCATTAATTTTCTCCTCCTGGTTTTGTCTCTTGTTTTTGTGTTTGGTTTTGTTCAGTGGGGTTTTCTTTCCTGGTCAATTTTTTCACCCAAACTTTACATGCAAAACAGTTGATGCCACCCTGAAACTCTCATAACAGAAAGATGTTCTTAGCACTTACTGCTTTGAGCTGATAGTTCTGCTCTGAACTAACAGTGTTAGTTGCAGCACCCACATTTAATCATAACTGTGCATATGGTTCAGCTCTCACAGATAATAGGGATGAGTATTTAGTAGCTAGAAAGATGTATTTTACTGAGACTTCGAAGCAGACCATTCAACCCAGAGCTAATGGCCTTTCAGAAATAAGGATTTATTTTATTTTACTGTCTTGTAGCTACAGTGATAAGGTATCCAGACTTGGGATTATTCCTTCATCCTTCCTGCAAGTGGCTGCAAAGGGCATGGAGGGAGTGGAGAAGACAGAGCTGGTCAGAAACTAATTCTGTCCCCTCCCCATGTAGGCCTTGGCAGAGAGGAGAGCAGACAAACATCCTGTATTTGTGGATGAAATCCCTGCTCACAGCCTAAATTAACTGTCAGAGATACCTAGGCTCCAAAACAAGTATTTCCAGTGCATGGGAACGGGCTCACCTTAGTGCTGTGATCACAGCACAGGAGAAACAAGGTGCAAACTTCTCAGCATGACCAGAGCAGCCTGGTGGCTGTCTGGTGGGAAAAGCAGTCATACACTGCTCTGTGCCCCAGAGAGGAGGCAAAGCCTCCAGACCCAGCAATGACCTGAGCCTGGTGCTAAATCCTGTCTAAACAGGGTGCACTGCACCACACCTGAGCCCTTTCCATCACTCCCAGCCCTGAGCAGCCATCTGTCTGTTTGGGTTTGCTAAGTCAATGAGGCCTTCTCCCAATAAATTCCCACTTTGCTTCTGGCATGACCTGGACTCTTTTCTCTGCCCTGCCTTGCAGAACCATCCCACCTCTTCCAGTCATGTTTCCTTTACTCTTCCTACAATGTTTTCAGGAATGTATATGAGCTATCCAATTACCTCACCCCCTGGTGAGGGAAGTTGGAGAGTACAGAGGTCAATAGACTGGGATCTCTTTCTGCCCAAACTGGTTCAGCTGGATATTGGTTCCCAACCAGTCTTCCTCTGAGGAGGGGAAGGGGCAAGGCGAGAGGAAAGTAGGAGAAATCAGGAGCAGGAGGGCTTGTTCTGAAAGAATTAGGGGAAATTGCGCCAGGAAGGAAGTCTACCTATCTGTCCCTGGGAGCTGGGGTGATGCACATCTGATGGACAGCCATCCCTTTCTCCTCTGTGTGCTCCACGTTTCCAGGACAGTTTTAGGGCACTGAGCATCCAATCAAGAGGAAGAGGTGGATTAGGGGGAAGAGGAAGCAAGGAGCCAGCGGAGGACTGGCAGCACCTAATGAGTGTGTAGCATGGGATATCAGTTAACACTCCTCCTTCCATGGGGAACAGCTCTCTGTGAAGTTCTGGTCTTCCACTGCTATGCTCATTGGCCAGAGAAGATCCTGAGCGGGAAGAGAGCCATAAGAACCCTTGGATGCACCTGTCGCCTGTGTTTTCCAGAGAAAGGCTTTCCAGACTGGCTGTCAAGAAGGCTCTTTCCCATCTACACTGCACTCCGACCCTGATCTTTGAAGCTCTCCCTGTAAAGCCAAGGCTCAGCCTAATACTTTTAATCACCCCTACCAGTGGTTTTTTTCAGAAGCTATATTTATGGCAATGTATACATTAGATACAGATTGCCTAATTTGCATAGGTGCCAGACACAGAGTTGCATGAAATTTGGCAGGTAAGCCCAGACGCAGAGGGTGTGAGTGTTGCAAAAGGGAGGAGACAGGGTCCTTGTTTGTGTTCCTGTGAGGATTGCTGCTGGCAGAGCAAAATGGGTTTAACTGGAAACCAAAAGGTTTCCGATCAAAGCTGTGAAAAGGCTTTAAAACACATTCTGCTCTCCTCCTGCACTGCACCAGTACTCTCTTATTCTTTGCTTTAAGCAAAAACTTCGACTGTGGTCAAATTATTATGCGTGTGAAGAAGGTGCCACAGGAGGCAGCTGCAGCAGGTTTTGGCAAATCAGGGAAGTGTGAGACATCCTGGTGGAACCTTGTCAGGTTTAGCAGTGATGGTTACACATTGTCTGCCTGCCATCTCCCCCACCTCCCTGATGGGGTCCTTGCCCTGGCAGTGGCCAAAGCAGGGGCTTGCTGCCTCAGCCCGCACAGACCCCACGGAGAAATTGCCTTTCTCAGCATCTGCTCGTTTCCCCTGCTGCTGGGACAGACGGCACTGGAGAGGGCACTGCAGACATGGGGGAGCTAAAGCGTTACAGATTGCTGCTGTTCAGGTCGGCAGAGCCCATCTGTCAGGGCCTTTAAAATGCATCAGTCCCAAGATGGAGGTTTCCAGTTCAAATCAAGCGGCTTTACTTTGATGTTATTCGGTAGAATCTGCTCATAATGAACCAAAACCTTGGATAGGCACCTCTGCCTAATCTAGCCAGGCAGTTCAGTGCATTAGCACAAGCAGCTTGCTGCTCTTCCCTGCAGAGTGGAGCAAGGTGGGGAACACACCTCATCCCCTCCTGTTCACAGCCCAGGGCTTTGTCTTAAGCCAATAACAATGGTGGGCTTGTGCAAAAACACCCAGCTGTAAATGAGAATATCCCTCGCAAATGCTCGAGTCCTGCTCTGCTAACTGGCAAAAGAGATTAATATTCTGTGACTATGATACCTCAAGAAGGGGAGATATGTTAGAGTTTTGCAGACCCTTTGCTCATGAATGAGAGGATCTATGTAGAGTTTAAGATGCCTTAAATCGTACACTTTTATGAGTTTTCTAAGTGGAAACATGGCAGAAATTTGCTAAAAAGCTAATTGAAATTTTGCCTGTTGGCAAAAGGCCAACTACAAGTAATTATATTGGAGGCACCTGTTGACAAGTGAGGTTACTTAAACCCTCTTTGATTTGATCACTTGTCTTTGGTAAGCAGAAGGCACATCATTGGACATTCTGCTGTCTGAGGATGACAGCAGACTGGGGATGTGGTT
Source organism: Molothrus ater (assembly GCF_012460135.2). Taxonomy (NCBI): domain Eukaryota; kingdom Metazoa; phylum Chordata; class Aves; order Passeriformes; family Icteridae; genus Molothrus; species Molothrus ater. The sequence goes on along the minus strand of NC_050483.2, from coordinate 37,451,874 downwards.
ATCTGCCTTCACCTACTCCACTCTGAACACTCCCTCTCAGAGGCTGAGTGGGATGGCCAGAAAATAGGGAGGATGTGGTTTCTGAATTCTGAATCATGACAGTTTTCCCCCAATACTCTTATTTGTAGTAATGTAAAAATTACAGCCTGGTAACTAGACTGTACTTGGTCTCAGGCTCTATGGGCCTTGACACTAGCTTTTTAAATTTCAGGACTAACCAGACTAATCAAAACTTAATTAAAAGTTCTCCTAAATTGATACTCAATTGGAGGTCAAGCTGAGCAACAGCATTTTGGAAGTCATTCTGTTACTTACACTTCTGTTTGCATTTCTTCCCAAGGAACTCTTAAGTCCCACAGTAATTCTCTTTGTAAAACCTTGTAGTAGAGTCAGATTCAGGCTGCACACTAGAAACAGATAATATGAATGAAAATATTCCAGCAATTTGATCTTTGCTATTTCAACCTGTGTTTGAATAGATGACTCTCAGAAATTCCTTCCAGCCCTATTTGTTCCATTCTTCATAATACCTATGGGAACATGATGACTGTAATGAGGTGGATGTCTCTTGCTTGAAAATATTTATTTCTAACTGGTAAATCAGTTAATTACATGTGTACATGTGTAGTTAAAAAAAAATAAACCAAATTCGACTAACCAATAAAAAACAACCCCAAAAAAACTTTGTGAGGCCTCCAGAACCCTAATCTGTACCTCAGAATAGCTGAACTCTATGTCTGTATTTTAGACAGTAAAGATATTATTAATTATTCTCAGATGAGGTTAGAGCACTTGGAAGGGAAATCTGGTACTTTTGTCAGTTTTTACCCAAGTCCTTTCTGGCTGGAGGGTTCAGCTGGTGCTTGGGTCACTTCTCTTCTGCATCTGGGTAACAGCAAGTGAACAAAGCCTCAAGTGATTAACAGTGGTTCCTGCAGGACCCCAAGAGGTGGCTTTTAGAGATCTCTCAGCAGACTTCAGTTCTGCCTGGTGACAGGAATATCTGGGTTCCTGATCAGGACAAAACAGAGATGTAGTGCATGCCACAGATATTCCCCATGAGAACTTGTGCTTACAGCCTGAAGTTCTGCTGCACTAAGCACCAACTCCAGTAGTACGTACAGGATTAGATATTGGTGTAGTACCTGACCCTCTATGTAGTTTAACACCAAACTCAAATTCATTCATACATTCAAGCTTCACTTGATTTAATGATCACCTCTTCTAGTCTTTTCTCAAGTTAGCTGACTCATATAAACCTGTTACTACTGTGATATTAACCTTTTTCCTGGCTACTGTTCAGTTTATCTCTGAAATTCATCTTCAGGCTTTAGACCATTCTTGCTGTGAAAGCTGAGCAATACTAAAATGCAGAAATCTGACCATCACAGTACATCATAAACTGCCTACACCTCATGGAAAAATCTGACAGATGCCTTACTTAGAAATGCTTTGGTTTAGGTGTGTCATTCTATTTGGTTTTCTTAATACGTTGCTATGAAAACAGGGTCATGGTTTAGAATTTAATCTTTTCTCTGTTCCTGACTTCAGTTGTAACCTCTGTCCACGTCAAAATTAGCTGGAACTTCATCTTTACAGCACAGACCAGGTTTGAAAGAGATCTTTTAATCTTTTTTTTTTTTCCCTGTAAAGATCTGAAACCTGAGCAGAAAAATAATCAAAGTTTTCTCATCCTTTTAAATTATTCTTAGTGTGAATTGATTTTGTGGTATTGATTTTAGGAACACTATCTGTAAGCAGTTATATTTTGTGCAATATACTAAATAGTAAAAAAAATGGAGTGCATGCATTTATAAAAAATAGAATACTTCATTTATACCTGTAACACATGCCCCTATGTACACAGACGTAATCATAGAAATTCTGTCAATCAATGTAGCTGCTGGTTACATTCTTTCATTTATTTTCTATTCTATGTTCTCACTAGAAAAGATGATAATAACCTTGCAGTTGTTATTTTTCAGCGTAGAACAGCATATACATTTGAAACTTACTGGGAAAAAACACCCCATGAATTTCCATGCATAGTTGAAAAGGTGAGTAAGAAAATTAGTGAAAGATGTATTGCAGCATCACACAGAATAAACCAGGCAGCACTTTAAAGTTCCATATTCACTACAGGAAGGTGGATTTAAATTCAATGTCACAATGCCATCACCTGCCCTAGCTGAAATAATGCCTTGTTTTGTTTCAAGGTGGTTGCATTTAAGCTATTAAAAAAAGAACCCCAAAATAAGCAAACTTTCCCTGGAAGTTTTCTGCTTCTTCCTTGCTTCAAAAGGATCCAGGAAATGGTAGATATACACATAGTTCAAATCCAAGTCCAGGGCCTGATGAATAGGCTACCTGTCCTTTCCCAGGGAGACACAGCAGGGAGGGCTGGAGAGGGCTGGTGCAGGGATGAAGGGCTCCTCGGGGCTCTCCCTAGTTAGGGCAAGAGCTGCATTTATGCATAATCATTTCTGAACTGCATATTTTCCACTCTTTTATGAATTGTCTGCTATTGCTTATGGGTTCATCTACATGCTGGTTTTGGGATTCATTTACCTGTAGAGCAGTTCAGAAAGAGGTATGGGTATAATTCTATGGGTATAAGCTATAGTGCTAAGAGTACTGTTAGCCTAGTAGAACTATGTTCACCCTAGCAGGGCAGGCAGTCACTTTATTTATATTCTTAAGTTTAAAACATTACAAAAACATTACAAAAAATTAGAGCATTCCTGAGAGTAAAGAGATCAGATGAATGAGCTATATTGCAAAAACTGGTTGGTATACTTTAGTGTTTATAATGCTAATGTTGGTACTTTAGAATAATCTGCTATGTAACTTAAAAATAAATTCATAAATCTTTCTGTTTATTTTAGTTGTGATTATTTTGTCTTCAGCTCCCTTGTCAATGTGTGGCTGCTTAACAATAATTAAACTGCACTTTATGAAATGCATTCATCCAAGATGGTTTCTTAGAAATCTTAGCTTGCCATGAATTGCTTTAGTCCACTTGGTATTGCAGGTTGGGACTCATTTGCCTCACCACAGTAAGGAGAACAATTTAAGTAATTTCACTTGAGGTCTTGGTTAGTATTTTCTACCACCGTGAAATGATGTAAGAATTAAAGGATAACAGGAAACTCCCTCAAATCACATTTTCAAAAGCATTTTCCAAAAGTGGCTATGTTAGTAGACTTTATTGTCACCAGAAAGCCTCTGGTAAGCTTACAAAGCATCTGCAATGAATAATCTTCTCCTCCCCCATCCTTATTTGTTGCCAGAAACAGCTTATAAATGCTCAGTTGAAGACGGTGCCAAATTTTGCTTTTAGGCACACTTGTAAATAGAAAATATTTCCATTGATTTTGGTAGAATTATTCCAGATTTACACAGATGGAAGTGGAAGCCAAATTTTGCCGGGGTCTTCCCTCATGGGTGCCACTTGGTGCCCTGGTCAGCTCCAGAGCTGCTGCCTCTGGTGTCAGTGGAAGGCAAGTGCTTCAGCTGAATCTGCCCATAATTTGACAAATTATTATAAACAGATTTGAACAAATATTTCTTTACAAAACAAACTGGTCAGCAGGCTCCAGGCTTTAGTCTCCTGATGCATTTTACAGGAAATAATATCAAGTTAGCTATTATGAAACTACCCCCTCCTCACACACGCATAATTGCTTCCAGCTTGCTGATTATTACCCTTTCTTTAACTGATAGAGTGAGAAGAGAAATAAAAATATCTCCATACAGTAGGCCAAATCCTCATCTGGTATAAATCGACATAGCTCCATCAAAGTCAATAAAACCATCTTGATTTACACCAGTCAAAGAGCTGATGCACTATAATTTTTTTACTTGCTTTTAAAAATAAAACCTTATGTGATTGTGTAACCAACATTACAACAGAAACCAGCATTTTCTTTTGTGAAGTAAAACGTGCCCTCCCTTTGACTTGCAAACATTTTCACTTAGATAGTCCTTCTATGGCTTTTTTTTCTTTTGCCTTCTGGCAGAATGCTCCTACCACCCTTGTGTCATGAGTGAGGTACAAACTGAACTGAAAGATAATCACATGCAGAATAATAATTTCATGGAGTAATGAGGACAAAGAATGAGATGCTACCACTACTCTTTCACCCAAAAGAGGAAAGACAGCTAAGCAAAGCACAAGGTTTAAAAAAAATTATTTCTGACATTCTCTCTGATCACCATTCTCCAATTAACAAACTTATATTAACAGCACCAAGAAATTAGTAATTCTTACTCAGGAATGACAGTACTGTAAACTACTATTATAGATTAAGTTTCTTAAATAATCTTTAAAATAATACAATGAGACTTATTACAAGGTTTACTGAAGCTGATAGAAACTCTCTATGTGCTCTCTCTGGACAAACATTTCTAAAGTCTTTTTTCGGTGTTCTCTAGGGGCTGTGAAACACATGGTGATTTTTTTAGGAATACTCTTTGTCTCTTGTACTTCTTAAAAGCAAAGCAAGCTGTTCACAGCAAATCTTTTACATGCATTTCAGGGAGTTCTAAGCATTTCCGTGCAGTATATTGTCAAATAAAGGTCTGGTCTTTCCCAAAGCTTCATTTTTTTGGCTGGTTGTTTTGATTGATTTGTATATTCAGAAATTCATGATAATTTCAACAACATCTAGAAAAACTGGAATGATTTCATTGTTATTGCTGACACAGTTTTGTACTGCTTCAGCAAAGACTTTTAACAAAATGTACATTTATTAATTCTTGGTATTTAGCAGCCCCTAACATCATGCTGGTAGTTTTATTAAAGTTAATGGTGATATTTGCAGGATTACAGCCTTTAATTTCCAATTGCTTTTTTGAATACTATAAAAATTAAAGTGTGATAAAAAAATCCATTAGCATGAATTTCCAAATGTTTTAATTCAAAATGCAGTCAAGATTAAGCTTGCTTTTAAATACATATTCCATTGCTTTTAATAACATCTTGAAAATCATTCTATGATGTCTGGATTTCAATTGCAAAGACTGAATTGGAATTCAGTCACACATTCTGGTCTCTGTTTTAATACATATTTTTTGATTTATAGACCAGTCTGAAACACGTTCAGAATTGACTGGAAAAGTTTTTATAGTAAGACTTGAAAATTTGCATATCATATTTGGTGTGTATCACTACACTACTTATTTTGATTTGGAAAAGATTGCTTATCTCCATTACACTGGGAGCCCTCTAGCTTTGGGATCCCGCTTTCTCTGAAACCATCACTTTAGACTGCAACCCTTATTTTGTGATGAGGCTTTTCCACCAGGTCAAATAAATGAATGACTGAGATGCTGATGCAGAAAAATTAAATTCAGGCCCTTTATTCCCCCTCTGTAAAATATGACTTGAAACATGATCCCTGTAGAAGACAGGAGTTTCCCAAGTACTCTCTAAGCAAGTATTTATAGGCAGGGACTCTCCAGATCTGTGCAGAGGAAGTTAAAAGAAAACAGAAATTGACAAACACTTTCCATTCAGTTGGCATTGAAAGAGTGGCCCTGATGGAAAGAAAGGTGGTGGTAATTCTTGGCAGACAATTCTGTCACATGCAGGGTAGCCAGCCTTGGATAATATGGGCAAGGAGTATCAAGGCCTGTTGGGGACAAACAAAAGCTGTTCAAAAAGTCAGGTCTCGTCCTCCCTGGTACTGATGCAGACAAGTTGCTACAAAATTAAGACAATGAATCAAAAATATTTACTTAGGTAGAAAGTGCAGTCTTTCACAGGGCCACAGTTCAGGCTTGCAGGCTCTCAGGACATTTCTGGGGCTGTGGGAGCTTGGCTTTCAAGCTGATGGTTCAATGACCCAAAGCAGGAAAGAGGCTGCTCTCTACAAAGCCCATTTCCTACATAACTGTGGAGCAACAGTCTCATGCCAGTATGGGCACTTGCAAGGGTTGAGCTTTTCCTAGAAAAATCACAGTTGTTCTTTGAGGAAGTTGTGCCAGCTGATACTGAGATGGATGATCTGGATGCTCTATGCACAGGCCATTTGCCAGCAGGTTGAAGACCAGAGACCTGGTGGCTGTGGTGCCCCATTTTGGGGAGACTTCACTCAGACTTCAGCTCTGATTACTGAAAATTTGTCAGAGCAGGGTGCTTCCAATGACATGCTTCAAGTTCAGAACTTGGTTAAGCAGAAAACGCAAATGTAACCAGTTCCAACTCAGGGTTCTTTCCTCTAAGCATAAATCACATATGAAATAAGTGTAGGGGATTTAGGTAACATCTTAGACTGCTTTTATTTATACACTATGGCAAAACTTTTATTTTATTCCAAAGTGTAGCAACAAAGATTGAAAAAGAACACAGCACCGTCTTGCCTTAAGCATGCTGAAGCTTTGTGGCATCTTTAGACTGGATTCTTGGCTTTGGAGACTAGAGAAACCAGAAAGTGTACTGGAAGTGAAGTCAAAACAGCTTGTTACCCAACTTGCTTTTTCCACAAAGTATTGAAATATTAAGAACTCAGGCAAATAATGCTTGGATACAACTCTCTTTGTTTGTGTTGAGTTCCATTTGTTTGTCTGAAGCCAAACCGGGTGAATAATTTTGCATTCTTTATCTTAGCAGTCAATTGTGTGGTTCTGAAATTTGAGTAAGATAAGATCACAAACAAGTAAAAGCATGTGTAGGCTGAAAAATCAATATGTTTCAAAGTAACAGTTGAGAAACAAATTATTCCTGTACTAATAGGCTGAAAACTGGGCTTAGAGATTCTGCTAGAGCTGATAGTATTGCTAACAGTAAAGCATTTGAAAGAAATTTGAGCTGCTTCCATAGTTATGTTAATCATGCCATGACCTAGAAATAAGATGGCCAGAAGACTAAAAATGGTAACTGTTGCATTAAGGATTTTTTAAGCTTCTCAGTTTTTGCATAATAATCAGATCTTGACAACTGTAGCTCTTTTTAATTACTCATCCTGAGGTCTGTTCTTCCCATTTATCCTGAAATTTTCTAATATTTTACTTCAATTATTAAGAGTACTCTCTTGCTAAGATGTTCTTATTTTTCAGTTCAGGACTCAAGGTCATTGTCAGCAAAGAGTGGCAGAATTCCTGCTAACTTAATCACATTCAGATCTATACCATGCCCAACGTCAGAAGCCATTAATAACTAGCTTATACCAACCCAAGTCTGTTCTCTGAGTGATGATACATCTCAAAAACAGTTTCCTGTAAATGAAATCTACATTTCTGTATTTAATTGTTACTTTCTAGGAGTCACTCTTTTGGTAACCTTTACACTTTGCTGAAACAAAACACTCATTGCCCTTGAGAACCACCTGAATAAGCAATACCTAATATACAATTCAAGAATAATCAAAGGCAATAAGTGAAAACTGTAGGCTAGCAGCAACATAAAGGTTCCCTTTGCCACCAGAATCTGCCTTTTCCAGCCCCTGCTTCATCTACAGCATTTAAAATGGTGTAGAATTCAAACACCTGTTCAAAAATAGAACTTCCAGTCTCTGTGTCTGGTACATAATTCACCAGGACAGGACTAAACATCACCCGTTTGTATTTCTATCTATATGCTGAAGTCTCCTGAGTGCTGACTTTGTCCACAAGCAAGCCATACATGTACTGTAAACATCCGTGTATTTATAACACAGAATCCCTCAAATTCTCATCACCTCAGCAAATGACTGACTTTTTAAAAAAGCTACACATGCAATAGCAGTCTCATCCTCTTTGAAGGTATTTGTTTGGTTAACAGCATTTTTGAGAGAAGCGCTGTGTTGACAGGAAAAAGGACAGGTTGTTGAGTTATGAGCCTGTGGAATGATTACAGCAGGGAGGACTCAGCAGCAACAAGTAGAACTGTAAACTAAGATGAGTGTCAATTCAGTGCTTTGATGAAGCCAGACTGACTCAAGTGGCATGTTGAGGCAACCACACAGAGTCTTATCTGCTTAGTTCTACATAAATGTATTAAAATTAAAAAAAAACCCCAACAACAACAAGGAAAAAAACCTCAGAAATCAGCAGAGCTACATCTTCCCAGTGTGGATCATACTAACAGTGCTTAAGATGGAGTTTGGACTAGAGGCCTCAACATGTGAAAAGCTCCCAGTCCAGACTCTTTGATTTTTATGCAATGGGGAGAGCTGCTGATAAAGGGATCTGTGTAACTTAGAAAATCAAAATCCTCTCATGTGATGTTAGATGGCTGAGGAAAGAGTAGAAATGAAAGAAGACTGATCTATTTTTTAACCTGTTTAAGAATGACTGTAAATAGTTTTATCTACATGCCTCTGAAGTTCCAAATTTATTTTCTTAGAAGTTTTTCAACAGCTATGAAATCACTCATTACTTGCCATTACAGTGTAACTTAGAATAATGAATGACCACAGACATTCTAGAAGAAAAGCTGGCCACTGAGCATACGTATTTAAAGGGAAGATTATGACTGGATGGTGAGAAGCAGAAGTTGGAAGGGATCAGGACTGGCAGCAAAGGTAAGCCAGGCAGGGACAGCAAGTGGGACTGGTGCATACAGGACAAAAATGTGTTGTGTGAAGATGAAAACCCTTGTAGTAGTGCTAGGAGCCTCACACATACTGTATGAGAAGCCACTGTCATTTCCAAGGGAGCCGGGCTTTCTAATCTGGAGAAGCCGGAATGAAATGTCAAATCTTACCAAACTTGGCAATTTCTGTTAGAATGTGGCCTGCTCCTGTTCTAGGAGGAGTTGTGGTTTTGTGAATTGATCCTATCACTTACAGGTTAGTAATTTCTAACTTTGTCTTTCCAGCACATTGATAACTTTTAACTCCATGACTGGGATCCTTCTGGACCAGCGACTGGAACTTGTTTAGATTCCAGAAATGGTATCCCAGCCCTTCTGAGGTCCCAATGGTCTTTCAAGTCCCTCTTGTTTTTCTAATCCAAGCCAGGTTGCACTGTATCCTTCTCAATGTTTGCAGGGCCAGCAATCCACAGCCACATACCCTGGGGGGAGAGAATGCACTCCTGGGGAGAGGTTGTGGAGTAGAGATAGCAGGAGGTACCTGTGGAAGGGAGATGGGAGCCAGCACTGGGAAGAGTAGGACTCTTACTCTGCAGGCCTGCTGCCCAAGCCATTCAAGGGTCAGTTCTGTTGTAACAAGCCCATTATCTACCTGATGGTAACACCATTTAGCCTGTGCCATTGGTACCTGGGTTGGAGCTTTAGGTCTAGTCCAATAAAACCATCATGAAGTCCCTACAATCAAATTGATGGCTAAAAACCCCTCTTTGGAGCTGTATTCAAAACAAAAAACACAACATGGCATTAATAAGATCCAAATGGAATTCTTACAGTAATACAGACATGGTCTTTATTTTTTCTACCAAGTTTAATGTGGGCCTGGTTTGAAATGTACTACAATATGCATTACTTGTTATGAATAAGGAAACCACTTATGACAGGGTACCCAATGGCATCTGCCATTACAAGTGACTTAAAAGCATTCTTAAATACTATAAATATCCCAAGCAATTGTGAATTCTGTCTCCTACAAAAACTTTTTATAACATCAGAAGAAGCTTACTTTTGATGTACACTACTGCTGTGAAGCTGGATATGACAGTTCAATGCCAAACTGTGTTTCTAATTGATAAGGATGCAGTTAAAGTAACACCAACAATTGATATTTCCTCATGATCTAAACTATTCTGGAACTATCTGTTCTAGACAACTGTAACAAGTTCAGAGATAAAAGAAAACAAAACCAAAACCAAGCTGAAAAGTGTGACATTAACAGAAATGTTATAAATCTATCATTTTTGAAATTGAGTGCTGAAAGGCAAGGTGAAGTTCACCTTGTACAGATAACATCTATACACCATTTTCTTTGTAAAGTGTCAGAATAGAGAGTCATCTGAATCATCTGATGTGTAACATTTTTCTTATCTTTTTCTGAGACAAGGTGCACATAAAGTGATAAGGAGATGGAGCAAATTAGAAGGTGAATGTTTGAATGTTGAAACAATGAAAAAGGGTAATTTCAAACAGGTACCTGTGTTGCCTTTCAATTTTTTGGTTGTCATGTGTTCATCCCTGTCGCTACCTAACCTTCCAAAATAGGATACAGAGGAAAATCTTTCTTTGACCCAGGGTTTCATGCACCTGCAGAAAAAGAGGACAGAATGTGATCGTTTACATCAGTGAAGCAGCTTTAAACAGGCTGAAATCAGCATCTTTCTCAGGTGTCTTTGATCAATTCCCTTCTCAGTCAAATGTAGAAAGAGACAAGCCTGACTCTGGAGAACATTAGCCATCATTTCATTTTGCTAAGCGAGCCATACAAGTTTATGGTGTCTCTAGATAAGGGGTTTTATGTGTTACCTACTACAATTTAAATTATTATAATCCTATCCCTGCGCTATTCAAGCTGCTTACTGCACTGGCAACCAAACAGGTTTAGTTTGAGGGTGTGAAGTCCTCTTTTTCTCATAACTGGCATCACCTATCTCTTAGATGCACATTGAGCGTTCCTCCCACTAAACATCTGATTGTTGGTAGAGGAAAAATAACATTTTCTTCCTGGCATAAGAAGATTTTATTGGAATGTTTGAATTAATTTGTCTTCTATTGGGAGGATAATAGGGCACTATGAACTCTATACCTTCATTTCAAGTTTTTAAAATAAACAGATGGTAAGAAATGTCTTCTTCTCAAAACCTGTGCTTGGTCCTCAGGTCCATTCACTGCCCCAAATGACTCTTTCTCTCTTTTCTTTCTTCTTCCTTCTCACACAGTGTAATACACAGTTAGTCCCAGGATTTGTTGCTAGTTATAAAAGGGCAAAGGTTTTACATAACTCTAGGCAACAAGAACACAAACCAAAATTTCCATCCCCTTGCTCTAGGCAACTGCTAGACAGAGGGTTGGAGGTTTTGTTCTGTTTTGTTTTGGGGCTGGTGGGGCTTTTTGCTCCTAGAGGCAGTGTCTTTGCTCTTAATTCATTCACATCAGCCTGGGAAAATCACATGTACTGCCTGGACTACTTCTTGCTCAGGCCTCCAGCAATGGCTCAGCCCCTTGCTTGGGAGAGCTGCTACCTCCATGTTTCCAGAGTAACTGCTGTACAAAGACACATAGCTCAGAGCAGACTCCAGTTAGCCTGAAAGAAGAGACAGCAGGGCAGCCAGACGTACAAATCAAGTAGATGACTGTCAACAGATTAAAACTTTTTGATATTGATTATTAACAACTTTCAACATTGTAAAATGTTGACTCCTTTTTATTACTCCACAAATTGTCATTACTTCCTCATCAGACAGAAGCTTGAGAGCATGTTTGTATAAAACAAGCAACAGGAATTCTAAAATGATATCTTGGAGAAAAGCAGACATGCCCCAACCCTATTAGCTATCATTAAATAGTTTCTCAATGCTTATTCTATCCTATCTCCAAAGATGAAGAATTAAAAAACACAAACCAAAACAAAAACCAAAACAAAACAAAATGGAGGATAGGAGAAGAAAGACATGACAAACATTTTGTTTAATTATCTTGGAGTTTGTTTTGTTATTTAAAGAATTAATCAGCTGTTCTTAGCCCAGGGGGAGCATTCTGGTGGCAGAGATTCACTGCAGAGCAGGTCCATGCTTCCCATGCCTTTTGTTTCTATGGTCTGGGAGTCAGAGTTCAGAAGCAGGGAAGTGTACCCTGTCTCAGCAGGCCTAAGCCTGGCAGAGCTGTTTCTGGAGAAGTGAAAATACTTATGGCTGGGGCAGTTAAGCTGGCTCTAGACCTGTTTTGAACTATTGGAATTGTGCCAAGGACCTGGCTCAACTGATAGATTTTGTTTTGAAGTTGCATAAGCACAAACCTGCAAGACTTGATTATTTTTTTTTTGTACAGTGGTGCAGTTCATATAGGATTATTTAAATAGCAACTACAATGGAGCCCATATAACCACCTTTTATTTTACCTTAATTACATTCCTGGGTGCTGCATCCTTGCTTGTTGGCTTTTGTGTTCTGATCTTACAGCTGCTCCAGTGTTTTGACATACTGAGCACCACTGAATTGTTAAAGATTCTGCCCATGTTCCTTCAGAAAAATTTAGATTTTACTCATCCATATTATTTTTGTTGGGAAAAGATAATCAGGTTTCATAATGAGCACAAGGGAAATTTTAGTATGATTGAACTTATGTGGGTAACATTCCATCCTTCTGAATACTTTTTCATCTCACTGTGGACTCTTCATTCAATTTCTTTAGAAGTTCTAACATTTTCCCCCTTGTAGACAAAGTTCAAAGCTTTTCCCTTTGCAGACATTTTGCAAAGGCTTTAAAACAGACTCATCTGGAGAAAATAATTATCTCTTGAAATACATAGTTATTGATTGCCAAAGGAATTAATACATTACACCTAAGTGTAAAGGAAACAGCGTGTAAGTCAGCTGACAGAGATGGATTTTTATCTTCACTACTACTGTAGGAGGGAAACATACTAGGACATATATTTCAGATCGTTTAAGGCAAATCTCCCTTTGGTGGGACAGGCATATACCTACACCAGTCATCTGATACAGAATTAAGCAAAGTTCCTACACAAGCCAAATCCAGATAAAAGGAAAAAGTAGTCTATGCACAAAGCTTTCGCTGACTCATCTAGACCCCTTTTTACTCCTACTTAACTAAATACCTTTAAAACTCTGTGTTAATGTGCGAATGTAGTGTTTACACCTTGTTTCTCAATGTGTCCACCTGACAGTTCTCAGCAGAGACACTAAAGTGATGCCAGAATAACTCTAGTTAAACTAGTTCATGGTCTGGTCTGCATGCAAAGCTTATGATACATCTAAGAGTAGGATTTAGAAGTAGAATGTGTTAAAAAAAAAATCAAGAAAGTTCTGTTCTGCATTCTCTAACACTGTGAAACCGTAACAATTTACAGGAGCTTTTATCTTTCCCTAAATCCTTATGAACTGATAGTTTACAAAATAAAGAGAGAGAAGGAACAGACTTAATTTTAGAACAAAGGATGGTCACATGCACAAGGTCTATACACCATTGAAATATGAATCACTAGTAGATTCATTCTGGTTAACTGAAGAAACAAAGTCCAAATTATTCCCAGGAGCATTTTGTTGTTTGACCCCCACTGGAACTGATTACATTTTATGACTCTCAGCAGAAGGACCTCTTAATTTCCGTGAGGTTTTATATATAGAATGCACCGATGCGAGCGCTGGACCCGATCCGGCTGGTGCAGGGGAGCAGCACAGCCGGCAGTGCTGAACCCAGCACTGTTTCTTACCCTGTTGGCTAAAGGGGTGGCCAAACCCAGCATGCACAACCCACAGGCTTCAAAGCTTTTACCTGGCTTGGAGCCAAGAGACACTTCCTACCCAATTTTGGCCATAAAGCTGGGGAGGGCTTTGGGCCTCCCTAGAGCAGGTGGTGAGCTGCTCCATGGTGTGTTGGTGGTGCAGGCCCTGCCGTGCAGGGGCCAGCAGCAGCCCCAGCGCTGCCTGGGCTCCTGACACACCGTCTGGGGACATGCCGGACAGACAGACGTGTGGAGGAGGCCGAGGGGATGGATTTCCCATGGCAGCCACAGCGCCGAGCCTCCTCCTCAGGCAGCAGGCCTGGGCAATGGTGGCCTCCAGCCCTGCACACCCCTGTGAGATGGTGAGGTGAGCTGTGAGGGCTGTCCCTGCTCCTCAGCCCGCTCTGGTTAAGCTCTAACTGGCCTCCTCACCCAGAGGTGTGCGGGCAGATGCTCCAGCTCCACCTGCGACAAGGCCAGCCCTAATGGGCAGCTGTGAGGGCCTTCCCCTGTATGGCTGCCATGGCCCACTACAGCCACAGCCCCCCGATGGATGTCACAGACCACTAGAGACCCCCGAACTGCTCCTGGTTTAGGCACAAAATACGTGGTTCCTGCAAGTGGTTTTTTTCCAGATCCCACCATTAGTGCCAAAGTCCATCCAAATCCCACTGACAGGCCAGCCTGTGAAATGGTGCCTGCCAGGGTGGCAACGTCAGCCTAACAGAAACAAATTAATGGCAGCAAATAAAACTCTTCTGGCAGCATTTCCTCATTCACACAGTCAGACTGAGATTCACCAGATGAAGAGCACTGCTTCTATTTGGTTCTGCAAAGCTGTTTGGAGAGTCACCACTTTTTGTAACCAGGTTTTACATGAACGTTAGGAAGAATCCATATGTGTTGGACTCAGAGATAGGCTGTACTCACAGGCTGTTGTGGAACTCATTGAGAATCCCACCATGGACACAGACAGGAGCTGTGTTTCCTGGCATACCTTTCCCCTTCCTCCTCCCGACATTTTGACAAACTGTCCTCCTGCCAAGGATATTCTTTTAGATGGTGTGAAAGAATTATTATTGGGGGCAGGGGGGAGGAAGTGTTTTATTTCAACTTGTGTCAGCTGCTAAACATTTTTATCCAAGCATGTGCGCATGCAATATGCACAAGTATTAGATAATGCTGAGGGTTGTAACTCCTTTTTCTGCTAAACTCTCAGTTGCACAACAGGCAAGAAATGGAGAATTGAGGTCATGCATATGCCTTGCATGGTTGAAAACCTATCTCTGAAGCAGGAAATTCTCTCACTGAACTTCACTTTTTTCACAGAGGCATAACACAACCACTCATAAACATTAGAAAATAAAAATCAAGGCAATTCAGGGCAGTAATGGGAAAGCATGGGCATTTTTAAACTTGATCTGACCTTTTAAACCTTTCTTCTTGGTACTGATTTAGTGGGGATACTTACCCGGTATAAGGTGTAAAAGAAATACCTTGCACATTTTCTCCTTTTTTCTCATTATCAGCTGCACTTACTTTACTGTACCTCAAATGAGTCAGTGGTACGGAGTGTAAGTGAAAGTTATTTTAAGGAGGGACCTTGTCCATTGCATCCAATAAGGACCAGGCAGAGCTGTAGATGACTCTTTCTTTTTGCACTAAAGGAAGATTGCAGTTATAACTAACTTTCTGATTTCTGGGGTTGGTATGCTGGTTTAAGTGTTCTTGTCTCTGTAAATCTGGATTTACATGCAATGTTTTCCAACATCCTGTAATTATAACAAGGATGAAAACTTTTAAAATGTATTTTTGGCTGAGATATTTTTGCCAATTCAACCTTAAACATGCATACATTTAGAGATATATTATGATACATTGAATCACTAGAAAGTGTTCCTATAGAACAATAAACTGTGTGGATATAAGCATTTTTGCAACTTTATATCTATGTCCACACTGTAGTCTATAAGTTCTATGTGTGAAGGCAGTCTTAGGATTGCCCTTGCCTTTGCTTTTTGTCTAAGAACTTCTTGGATGACTGGAAATTACAACTGAAATAGTTGTTGCTTCTTAATTCATAAGTTTCTGAAACTAGCAATTTCATTCTATCAATGTTTACATTTTCCTCCTTGCTATGAATGATTAGCAACTGTATGGTAACAATCCAAATAACTTTCCAGCTGTCCTAAGTCTTCCAAAGAGAGCAAGACTAACATACGCACTGGATTTACCACCTTTAAAGTTGTTTCCTTCAGTTCTGCTCTACATGCATGCTTTATATAAAACAGACATATTTATGCCTGTTCTAAAGTGCCTGACTTTTAGAAATGTACTACTTTTTTAGAAATGTTCTACTTTAAGAAATGTAGAAATTCTGTCAGTATCTCACTTTCTCTTGGGTGTGAGGCACCAGCATGGGTATTGTGGGCAGTGGTGTCCACCTAAAACATGTCCATCCCTGGATCTGTGGGAGAATGGAGAATGATCATTTGGGTTGAGCCTGAAGAGTTTTCCTTTCAGAGGATTTCCCTGGAGTATAGCATTCCCCAAGGACTATATTCTGTGGCTGTGAGGTAGTATGGTTGACTTGACTCAAGGTATAGGACTCAGCAGGCTTGGATCCTGTAAAAGCTCAAAATCCAAACTGAAGCTTGTTTTGTACGCAGAGCAAGCTACCAGCTAACTCCAGCCCCCGTCTGCCTTGGCTGAAGTGCTCTGAGCATGAGCAGAAGCATCATGGTGGGGCTGTTCAACCTGTACACACCCTGACTCACCTGTGTGTGGTCAAGTGGGGAGACATCCAGGGTCTTTTTCAGCCAGCTACTCTCTCCTTCCAATTCTGCTCTTATCTGGGATCTACCATCAGAAGAGTGCCTGGACAGTTAACCTCTTTGCCTTAGCTTTGAAGGTCTTCTGTTAGAGATGAGTAGCAGGACAGAAGAAAATAAGGTGGAGGCCAAAGGAGTCTCATATTAAAGGGATAAGTCAGAATACTGGTCACGGTTGTGAGTCATCACATTTGTCAAATGAATGACTCAAAGAAAATCCAGCATGGTCTGTATTTGATTGAGCAGATGTATATGCTTCAGATTGACTCATCACTGTACACTCTGACTAAATAACCCAGATCAGCTACTGGGCCACATGAAGATCTCTTCATGTGCTCCTCAAGAGAAATTGCACTGCATGGGATCATTTCAATGTGCAAGAGGGTTTGTCTAATCTCAGTATTAGTGACAAAAACCCCCACAAAAACCAAAAGCAAACAAACAAATTGGGACTGTACAGTCATATAATAAAATAATGAAGCAACATCCTTGAAATTATTTGTTCTACTCATCAACTAGACAGAGAGGTGTTCAATGTAAGAAATTCAAATAAGATGAATGCAAACTTAGTAAATGGTAGGTTAGAATTATTCAGCTTGAGAGATTCCAATCTTAAATTTGACTGTACAAAGAATATCTTAATCATACAGATCCAGGTTTCAAGCACATTGATTCAGGATATTTAAGTCTATTGTAAAATTGCTCCAGTAGTGACAATGTGCATATGTAGCAAAAATTAACAAATCTGCCCATTATTCAGTCTTCATTCACTCAAAATCCTTAATCAGCCATCATTCATTCTAAATATTAGTTAGCAATAGAAATTCAGCATATTTTAGTGTAAGAAAATTACAGTAGTGTCAATGCTCTATATCCTGTGCACTATAACTGTAGGAGAGAAAACGCGGTAGCAATCCTCTCAGAGCTTAAGCTGGTTTCAGAGACATTATTATGAAATGAATAGTGGTTTCACAACATCATTTTATCATTTTGTAACCAGGTTAGAGGCCAATCATACATGGTCATTGCTGCAAAGTAGATAAGGTCAGAGTTCCTCCCCGCTAGTATAAAGTTATCAGCTTAAATACCTTTAATAGTATTTTCTGAGAGAGAAAAAATAGGATGTGATTAAACTTTAAAGGAACGTATCTCTTAATTTCTAGAGTTGCACAGAAATTAAACATGCAATATCTGTTAAAAGCAGTGAGAACCATATGTCTAAATCCTATTAAACTGTGAAAAAAAATTAAGAATGTGGAATGCCTTTTCACAGAATGAATCCAATGATATAAGAAACATCCCAGTGCTCCCCAAGGGCTTTGTGGAGGGATGGGCTCTGCTGTACTGGGTGTTATTTAAGCTCAAAAAGAGCCAAAGCAGATTCTGGCCATGACTTACTGCCCTCTATGATAGCAACAGACGCAACAATTATGCCTGCATTTGCAACTGTGGAATGCCTGTCTTAAGGTTATTAAGAAACTACCAAAAATTGTGACCACACCAAAAATTCACTGTCAACAGGGATTGGTTCTTTACCTTTATTTGTGATTCATGAAAACAACAGAGTAATGAATGCATCCAGCAGCTGCAGAATAAGGAACCTCCTGTTCTTGTGATCACAGAACTACTTTAAAAGTATGTTGAAATATAACTGCTCAGAATGAAAGAAAGATTAAATGTGTTGTGAAAAATCATGTGTACTTCTTCCATGGCTTCTTTTTTTGACTGAAGAATGTTATTTATAAGTGAGTATGTTATTAAACACTGAACATAGTGCTTTACAGCCAGTAAAAGACAATAGACCAAATGTTACTGTTACCCACAGCTGGAGTGGATTGATAAAACTAGCACATTGTCTTTGTTCACATAGTTTAAAGTCTAAATAAAGATATATGATCAAAAGAGTGAATTGACTTAGCAAGGTGACAGAGAAAGGGCAAAAGGTGAAAAAAAGCTGTATCAGTAAGTTATAAAATGCATAAATAGATAAATATTTTTCTGGGTGCCCTAAGCTTTAAAAAAGAGATCTATGGTTAATGTTTACATTACAGAAATTAACCATTTTCAAAACAGCATTTGGAATGGAAAGGGATGATACTAGTCCCCCAAAATCTACTAGTGCATTAAAATGAGTCAATGCTTGCATATATGTTATACTTCTCCCTTTATATATGATCCAGTAAACTGTGAAAAAGGTAGGTGTCATTGCTATCATGTCATTTGACAGAAGAACTTACTAGCAATCTATCATTTACACATTTTCACATTTATCTTTTCAACCATACGTTTTTTTACCAAAATTATAGTTGAGAACCTAGCATACCATTCAAGGTCCAAGGATGTTCTTCATTAAGAAATCCAATTATTTTTTTTCTAAATTCAGTAAAACCTTGAGAGAACAAAGTGGCAACTTTGCAGAAAAAAATAAAAAGAACAAAAAAAGCAAGAGAGCTAGTGGCTAAACACACTGCAGAATATACTCTCCCAGTTGCATGATAATATAGGTAAAACTGAGTAAAAATTCTCCTTTTGCACTGTTCCAAGTATATGATTTGGACAAGCATTAGTTCTTCCAACATAAATTCAAGTGTGATTTTTAAACTGACAACCCTTTTGTAAAATATTGCATGTGCTCTACTTTTTTCAGAATAACAACAGTCACATATGGAATTATTTTGTAATGGACATAGTTGAATAAAAATTTTGGAGCATCTTTGTGTAAAGCAGCTCCTGGTAGTTTAAAGAGGGGAAGAAATAGGATAAGGAAATGAATCTGTAATACTGGAAAGATCCAGTGAAAAGAAATTTAAAAAAATTTAAAATTGTGGGGAGCTTTGAAGAGGCAGCTGGGCAGGGGTGAGGGAGGCTGCCCCAAGCCTGGGTTGACTCTGTCCCTAGGAAATTGTTCTACCCTTGTAAAGCATAGAGACCAAGTGTTTTATAAGATTTTATGTTCCAAATACAACTATTTTTAAAGTTCTGTGAGTGAGAACTGCAATCTCCCTGACTAGGGAACTATGTTTAATATATCTGTTAGTGTATAAGTCATCTTCTAAAAGGAAAGCAGCTTCATTTTTGCTGTTTTGTGGTAAAATCCACATCAACAACCCCACTGAATGTTACCAGTCATACCATTCCTGCATCTTGAATTAAAACTACTTTCAGTAATTTGTAAAAAAGTCCCAAATTATTGTAAAGACTAAGCATTGTGTTAAAATAGAAGAAATATTCCTGAGGAAGGAAAGTAAGTTTTTTCTGATGTTTCAGAATTATTTTATGTTGATTTCTCAATGCCCACTTAGTAGACATTTAGCTGGCATCATAAAAACCTCTTCTAGGTCCTGCTGACCTTATTGGAAGAAGAACCAGAGCCTGGATTTGTAGATTTTAAAGAACAAAGGTGAAAACTAAATGAACTGCTCCTCTCTGTCCTAAGAACACGAAAACACAGTGCAACCCTATTACTCAGTGAGGATCTGTTCACTGGAAAATCACTGAGGGAATAATGAGGGGGGAAGAACACAAGGAGGAGGAAAAGGTGAGAAGAAAAGAGAAAGAGGGCAAGAGAGAGCAAAGAGGAAAGGGGAATTTGCTTTTGATGTCACAGTTCTATCAGCTCATGCATTTTTCATGGATACCAACTAGTGCTAAAATAATGCTGTGCTGACAATACAAGCATGAAAAAAAGCAGCCAGGTTCCCAAATATCATGATACTGGCTTAAAAAAAAAATTACAAAAATTTATAACTCAAAGCTTTCTTTCCCTTCTAGTTCGTAAGCCTTTTGGGGCTGCCCATTCCAGCATTTCTCTCAAACTTGAGATTTATTATTTTTAAGCTGACCTGAGGTTCCAATTTAATTGCATCTGCTGAAGAGCTTAAAACAAAGCTAAGTGTTGCAAAATCGCTGCAACCCTGAGCTGGCAACACTGAATGTCATAAGCATGGCGTACTATACAGTTTTGAGCAAAGTTGACTAAAAATTACCAGATGTTAGATACAAGTGCATTAATTAAAGTAGCATTTGTGCCCTCTGCTAGAAAGAAAATAAAACCTGAAAGGGAAGCCAGCTGGTAAAGGAAAATAAACTGGTAGGACTCCGGAGTTAAGCTGGTTTGCAGTTCAAGCTTTGTAAACTTAATTTGAGGAAGTGAACATTAACATTTTTCAGTGTTTTTGATTAAAACCTGACCTTTTAAAAATAATTAATGGATTGTATGTATACATTCTTTTAGGTTTTAGTCACACTTGCTACAGCAGCACCGATTGCTGCCTTTACTTGCAGAAGAAGAAAAACCATGCACAGGTGCAGGAAACAGCACCGGACCTTTATTTGCAGGAACGGCATTTTCAGTTGTTGAATTATTTAGGTAGCAGCCTTCAGATATTAACCACCTCAATAGTTCTAAGGACTTTCTGCAGTTACTCTGTAGATTTTTTAATATAAACACTTCACTTAGTTCTGATTAAGTACAATGGATGTGGACTTTCTGTGGTTTTTGTCTCCCAACCTGGCTGGCACTCTTAGGAACACAATTAATTTAATACTCCAGTTTTAATTACCAATGACACTGTAAACGCATTAGTGTTTAAAAAAAAAAGGTAATGAAAACCGAATACATTAATGAAACCATTTAATGACATTTTCGGTGAACTAGAAGGAAAAGCAATGTTAGGGGGCCAACGTACAACCCTCACGCTCATCCTAATTATATACAATCGCACTTTCTGCAAAATACACCCGCACGCCCCCGCCCGCGCCGATAGCACTATGGCTCGGGGACTGTAACTGAGAGCAACGTGCCCGGCCCTGCACTGTCAAACGCCGAAATCCGCCGGGATCAGCCCCGCAGGAGACGCGCCGGGGCCCGGCTCGCAGGGCAGGTACGAAGGGCAGAGAGGGGGTGGCTCCGGGGCCGGCGGTCGCACAGCTGCTCGGCGGCCCCTCGGCACCGGCTGCTGCCGCCGCGGGCGGAGGCGCGGGCGGGCAGCACCGCACGCCGCAGGCTCGGCCGCCCCGCCGAGCCGTGACCGCTGCGCCGGGGTCGCCGCGCTAAAGCCGCCCGCAGCCCGGCCCGGCCCGGCCGCAGCGCCGCGCCGAGAGAGCCGCCTTTCCCCCCGGCAGCCGGGCTGCGCGCACCCCCCCGCACCGGAGGTCTCCGCTGATAATTCAAAAATGGAGGATGCGCCCTCTCAGCCATTAATTAATAATGTAGCTCGCTGTCTTCCTGTGTGACACACGCTGGAAGGCACCGAGCGGCCAATAAAGATGTAGGGGAGAGCAGGGGAAGGCTCCTCCCCGCAGCTCTTCCTGATTGAGGGCTTGAAGAAGTAGATCAAAAACTTCCCAGGAGCCGGCGGGGGGGGCGGGGGGGGCTGAGGAAAGGGAAGAAACGCGGCGAGGGGGACCGCGCTCCGCACCGACCGAGCAGCGAGCAGAGCCTGCGGCCGCACCAGGTGGGCAGGAAGGGAGGGAGCCCCGCAGCCCCCGCTGGACAGGCCGGAGGCCGGGCTGCCCCCCGCGCCGCGGCCGCGCTGTCCCGCGGCGGCGGAGCCCGGCAGCCGCCGGGCCGGGGTGAGGCGAGGCGCGGGGCGGGAAGGGCGAGGACCCCAGTTAGGCAGCGACCCGGCAGGAAGGGAAGGAGGGTGATAAGTGGTCGGCGCTGCCCCTCCTGGGTGTTTGCTTTGCGGAGAGGAGGAGGAGGCGGAGGCGGCGGCGGGGGAGTGGAAGTTGGTGTCCGGCCCGGCGTGTGTGGGTCAGAGGCGGGGGAAAGGGGGTGACCCGAAGGCAGAGGCGCCGCAGGAGACAAAGCGCGGCTGGGGTATCCCCGAGCCGAGCACGTTGCGCGGCTGGCGAGGGGGTTGCCGCCTCCGCCCGCCGCTCGGCGTCATGGCCCCATTGTGAGGCGGGCGGAGGCGGAGGAAGGTGCCGCCGTTGGTCCGCGCGCAGTCCCAGGCAGGCAACGGCGTGTCGGGCACACAAAAGGCTCCGCCGAGCCGCCACCGCCGCTCCTGCTCGCTCCTGCCTTGGCTCCCCCGGGAGGAGGGACACGCCGGGCCCGTTCCCTCCTCCCCGGGCTGGTGGGCGCCTCTGCCTCGCTTAATCCCTCCGTGTTTTTTATTCTCCTCGTACCCTCTGAAGCCGATCCTGGGGCAGGAAGAGAGCCGGGAGCGGGGCAATGCCGCTGCTGCACCGAAAGCCCTTCGTGAGGGTGAAGCCCCCCGCCGACCTCCGGCCGGACGAGCGTGTTTTCTACTGCAGGGTCACTAACGAGATCTTCAGGAACTACGAGTAAGAAACAGCCCCGCGTCGGTGTCCGCGTCCCTATGTCCGTCCTGCACTCCCCCGCCAACCCCCCCGCGCTCCGGCGGCGGCGGGCGGGGAGCGGCTGGAGCCCCCAACCACTCTGACACCTGGGCGGGCGGGGAGGGAGGAGAGGGGATTCCCCGGATCGCTGCGGGGAGCTTTGCCGGGGGGTGTGAGTGGGGGACCGTGGCTGGCGCCGAGCCTGTGCCCTCGCGAGGGGGATGGGGGAAGAGAGGGCGGATCTCTCGCCTGGGGCAGGGGAATCCCTGCCCCTCCTCGCCGGGGGTACCCCGCAGCCCCCTTCGCCCTCGGGGCAGGAAGACAGCCGGCTCCTTCCCCCTTCCTTCTCTCGCTCCTTCCGCGGTGTCGCCCCTGCCCCCGCCGGGGAAGTGAAAGTTGCGCGTGTGGGAGGCGGCGGGCGGCAACGAGCGTCTGCCGGGCTTGGGCTCGGGCTCTCCCTCCCGTCCGCCCCCGCCGGCAGCCGCGTGTCGGCGGCAATCGGCGCTAGGCCGCCCCGCGGAAGGGGCCGCGCCGGGCCCGCGTTCAGCCGGCGCAGCGGGGCCGCCCGCCCGGCGTGTGCCGGTGCCCTATTGTTGTGCTGACGGCCGGGCGGGGGGTACTGGCTGCCGGGCCCGCCGGGCTCCTCCGGGCTGGGCTCCCCGGCCGGCTCCCGCCGCGGTTAACCCCTTGCTGCCGGCCCTCGCCGCGCCGCCCAGGGCCGCGCTCGCCCCGCCTCCGCGGGGAGCTGCGGGCTGATCCGGTTGGAAATGGCCGGCGGGGCAGCGCGGCGCGGGGTCGCTGCACCTGTCCGGCGGGGCAGGGGTCCCGCCGCCGGAGCCCTCCCGTGCGGCTGGGTGGGCGGGCGGCACAGCCGGGGGTTAAACCTCGCCTGAAGCCCAGCGAGCGCACCTGTCACCTTAGGAGCTTTTTTCCTAGTGAGGCTTTTATCGTTTCTTCTATCGCTCTTATATCCTTTATATATTTTTTTTCTTTCCCCCCCCTGTGTGTACAAAGCTGAACAGGATAGGTGAAATTCCCGTTAACGAGTGAAGGCGGATGGCACGGGTAGTCCCGAACTTGCAGCCACTTACTTCACCGCTTGTAAGAACAATGGACAGAAAGTATTAGCAAAACGTTTTTCAAAAGCTGATAAATTACGGATTTTCACCACCGGTCTGATCCAGCAGCATTCCCACCTACAAAAGGCCCCCACATCCAAACTATAATTTTTTTAGAATGTGCAGACTAACGAGGTTAAATCTAAAATGCTTTTCGTTTGCAATATATGAAATAAAAGCACACCTAAATCTTTTTCATGTTTAGACTTGTTTTTGTTGTTCAAATACACTTGGCTTAATAAAATTTTAAAGAAGCTGGATTAGGTAACTTTGAAGGGTAATGCCTTACTTTTCCCTGAACTATATACTCTCAGGGTGCTGATTATGTTGTTGGGAGTTCTGTAAGGAGTATTTTCCTTATAGGGTGTATAAGAACCTAACAAGGGACAGGTGACAGCCTCCTGTTTCTGTAGGAATGAAGTCCCCCTCCCCCAGCTTCTGATATTGCTTTGCTTACATTGATATTGATTTGCTTATTCTGATAAGCTACTTTTCTGGATACAATTATTATCACATCATTAGATGACTAATGTATTTGTTGACACAGGGAAATATGTTTCAGGTACATGTAGTTTTACTAAAATTTCAGTATGGAGAGTATCTTTTTAAAATGTCTGTCTGTCCTCAAAATGTTTGGTGACTATTTGAAGTATTCTGACAGGCATATTTATACTGCAGAGGTGTTGTCAATAAGTATGAAAGACCAAATTCCTTACTTAACCAAAGTTCAGGAATTAAGGAGTAAATTTAGATATGTTCACACAGGCAATCCCTAGAAATGTCAGGAGGTGGTTAGCTGAGAGGTCAGGCTTTAGAATGTGGTATTTGGGAAGACTCCACAGAAAACTCTGCTATGCTTGTTTTTTGTGTATGGGGGTGTGTGTGTTTTTGGTAATGGGTTTGTTTTTGTTGGTTTTGTTTTCTGGCCCTTTTTGTTAGGTTGGATAAAATTGGTGCATTGGATTGAAAAATGTAGTACTTTCTTTACCTAGCAAAGTGTTCTGGCACAGATGGGTTGTAAGTTTAGGTTACTGTTGGTTATGGCATAATCTGCTGGAGAACATAAGGTTGGTCGTCTTTTAGACAGTTTTAAAGGTTTTGATCTTTCAAAACATCGGCTTTCTCTGCTGATTGATAATGCCTTCTGAAAACAGTATTACCTATTTCTTTGCCTAAGCAAGGGCAAGTAGATTAATAGGGAAAGGAAGGGCCCACTTCTTTAAAATTGTATTAGCTGTTTCATGAAAGAAAGCCATTGTCTAAGTCAGACTTCTCTGAATCCACTATTTGAGGGGAGAATTTAAAAATTCCAGAGTCCGACTAGATGAAGAGGGCTGTACAGATATACATGATAATCTGAATTCACCCCCTACATCAACTGCATGAATGCTTTTAACTATTACAAACAGTTAAGACTCAAGCTGGTTTTGTGTTTGTTTTTTGTTGGGTTGTTTGGTGGGTTTTTTGGCAGAGCACAAACTTAGTGGTGAAAAGCTGCTTTCATGCATCTGTCAGCTTTAGTAGAGTTGATTAGAAATCACACATTAGTATTACTCTTTTCTATATAAGAAATGGTTATACTAATAGGAGAAAAATTTGGCAAGAGTAGTATTTTGTAAAGTGACTTTCCTGTAAAGAATGTATTTCCTCTTTAATTCGAAATACAATCACATAATTTTGTAATCCTTTCAGAAGGGAGAGCCACGTCCAGTTATATTTATCCTTAGTAACAGAAACTGGGAAAGCTGATGTTTTCCATGCTTGATTACATTCCTGGTTAGAGGGACAGACCAGCAAGGAGAGTCTGTGGTGTCAAAGTAGAAAAATCAAGTACGGATGTGCATGAGATATATGGAATGCATGAAAAACATACTGAACCAGTGGGATGTTACCACCAGTCTTTGACACCTTGTCTGTGACAGTTAATAGCTGATATAGATGTGCAGAGAAAGCTACTACTAAAGTGTGGGAAGTCCTGTATATGAAGATAGTTTGAAAAAGACAATGATGAGTAGTATAGACACAGTGGTAGGAATGTTTCTCATTCTAGAACGTGATAGCGGGGAAGAGCAGTTTCTCCTCACCTTCAAAACTTAGTGAAACTTCTTTAGAGGCTGACCTGTAGAGTTCTTGGTTACAGTCAAATAGAGATCTTTCAAAAGGCTTTTTAAAAGCACTTAATTAAATTAGGTGAATTTTCCTCTTTTCTTGGAGAGAAACTCATCACTTAAAATGTATTCCTTAATGCATAATTAACCTACAAATATTAAGTAATAAATGTATTTATGATGGTTTTTTGTTTGTTTTGTGCATGATTTGTAATGCAAGTTCTTGACTACTTCTGGAGACCAAGAGTATAAGAAAACTCTGATCCAGAATGGCAGAGTTAGTCTTCTCTGATTACCCTCCTGTGGTACACTAAATTACTTGTTCTAACATATGCTAAGAAAAAGAATGGAAGTAAATATTAGCAATAAATGCTCTTGAAGCACACTAAAAATATAGTCAGTCTTAAAATCAAGAGGAATATTCGGTGTGTTCAAGAAAAAGCCGTAATTACTAGGCTGATTTTTATATCCGTTGCAAATGCAGTCAGCACAGAGGTTGCCAATAATTTATTTCTTGCTTCTGTTAATGACCTGCCTCCTATCAAATACCTACTGAGTAGTGGCATTAAACTACTACTCAATGATTTGCTGATAATTTTACAGTTTGCCTTACCTTGCATAGAAAACGAACTAATTAAATGAAAGAGGCATCCAGCTGAGAAGTTGGTGTTAATTACAACTACAAAGACAAATTAGTTTTTAGTCCATGCTGCTCGAGTAGTTGAGCTGATGTGGACATCACCAGGGTGCTGCAGTTGCATTGGACATCTCGAATGCAGATGCATCCATGCAAGTGACGTTTGTGGATGTGTTTTGTATGAACTTCTCCCTCCATGTTGCCAAGAGCCACAGAGATCTTGAACCAGCAAGGAAGCCCCAGAAACCATAATACCCTAGATAAAGACATAGGTAATGCTTGAGATGTGATGTAGCAGCAGATGCTCTTACTGTTGTGAAGTTAAGTTGGATGTAGAATATGATCAAGGGCATTATTACCCTTCAAGTAAAGGGAAAGGGTATCACTGCTGCTGCTGCCATTCCTTGGTTTGGTAGATGTTGTGTCTTTGTCAAGTGTTTTGTGATAACTGATGTGCCCTGGAGAGAGACAGGGACAGAAGGAGTATATTTAGTGGTATACTGTGGGATTCTGTTTTCTCTAAAACAAGTTAAAGTGAGATCCTTAAAACACTGCAGTGAAACTCTGCTAACAGACTAAGCCACAGATGGTTTTGATGCACTGTAGGTAAAGATAGCTAAATAATGCTTTCAAATGGAACGTAGCTGTTTTTCACACTAATTTTTTTCTTCCCTGTAAACTCACAGGGGAAAAATCCACACAAAACAAAAGAGGAAATGAGGGAGAATGAAACTAGATACACAAAATATGCTCATGTGTAAATAGAACATATTTACTTCAAATATGTTTCAGTTAAAATAATCTTAGCATTTTGTACTTGTAATAATCATGGATTAGGAATTTTTAGAAAGAGGTTTGTTGACTGGGATTTTAAAATTTTTTTTTGTTATTTTTTAATTATTTTTTTTTCTCCTCTAAGTTCAATGCTGCTGCTTTAAATAGCATGACTGCCTGGTGTCCCCTCACAAAGAATAACAGCAGCTCTTAAAGGGACACTGTCTCTGTCCCTCCCTTGCTCTCTGATGCCTCCTTGACTTTTTTTTAAAACTTTACTTTCATAATTTTTAAAAAATTATATTCTGGTACATTTTTTAGTAACTCGTGAAAGTGTTTTTCTATTTCCTGGCTAAAGATAGTTATCAAGAGCCTCTTGGGTAAGTGAGACACAAAAATATATTTAGAAGTGCAGCTGAATGAAGATTGAAGTAAATGCTACTTTATCCATTGAATATCCATCCATAAAAATTACCTTGTTCTAATACAGAAATATTGAAATGTAGGGCAAGACAAGACCTGAAGTGATCATATTTCATCTATTCTATCACCTCACAGAAAAACCCAATCTAAACTCACGAAACAGATTTTTGTCTAACCTGTTCTTTAATATGTTTAAATAAGTATAATACACAATAAAGATGCACAAAGAATGACTGACAGCCATCTGTTCTTCATATCTTGAAGAGTAGTTTATCTAATTCTCTCTCCTTTGTTCTTGTCCTTTTTGTCTTTAGAGTAAGCAGGCCCACATTATCCATATACTGTCAAATATATTAAGTAGATAGCAGGATAGCAGATGATATAAAAATCTGAAATTCTGTAGCTATTAAATATTATCCAGATAATTTATCTATCCCTTCCTCTTCTGTCCTTCTTGCAGCTGATGGTTCTTCCTAAAGCATATCTTGCTCAGAGGAATACTGTGCTCATACAGAAAGGATTATCTGAGCCAAGACCCTTCATTGTCCTCAATCTGAAATTTCCATTTTCATTTACAAAATGTTATGGTTCATCTGTCCCTCTGCAGTGAACACTGTCATCTGCATCAGTGTCACTGATGAACATTTGCCAGCTTGGGTTTGCAGGGAGACTGCAAGAAAAAACTGACTGTGAACTGTCCAATTCTCTTAACCTCATTGCTAGAAATTATTTGAACAGGTCTATCCTTTTAAAAATGGGAACAGTATGGTTTAGTTTTGGGGTTTTTGTGAAGGGAATGAAATGAAACTTCAGTATAGGCATCTCATGTAGCATGCAATTGACTGAAAGTACTGTGTGCTTTGAAATAGCTGTGTTGGACTGACAAAGCTTTCTGAGCTTGGTTTGTCATGTGTATTCAGTAGTTATCAATACTAGTCCATTAATATTTGTAAAGGCAAGTAAAAGCATTGTCTGAACTGGGGCATATTGAAAGATTGCTTTGCTGTCTGATCACTGATCCATAGTATATGATATGTTTTAACATGGCTTTGTGAATTGATGCATCATCTACTTCATTTAGAAAATGTTTTAATAAGCTGCTGTTCTTCTGACACCTGTCAAAAATGGACAGATTTTGACTAATGAAAGCTCTTCATTCTTGATTCCAATATAATAGCTAGTAAGCAAGCAGTAACAACAATGCAATTTTAGCCTTAATTGGAAATGTGTGGAAGGAGGAGAATCAATATTTACTAACGGAACAAGGGAGGAAAAGAATCTGTAGGAAAAAATATTTCAGTGCTTTTTTTGTAAGAGCTATGCAAACAGTGAAGGAATAAAAACTATTTAGAGAACTACTTGACATTAATTTTTTACCTCTCCCATCTTCTAGTTTGTGAGTTAAGGCACTCAAAATCTGGAACTTATTCAAGTTGCAACATGTTTCTGCGATCTTAAAGTTATTTCGTGTTTGTACAGTTTTAGGCGCTCGTCTTAGAAATATTTGTGGAAATGGGGGAGATGTGAGTATGATATGACACCTATTAAACCCAGTGTGATTATTATTATGCAAAAGGCTTCTTATACATGAGTATTTGTTTGCAGCATGTCTAAGTCTTGATTCTCTTACTGTAGTCTGTAATGAGAGGAGACTTTGGTTGTACAATAGCAATTTACCATGCCTGAAAAACGTCAAGTACCCCTTGATATGTACAAACTGTAGAGGAGTAGAGCTGCTTTTGCATTTCATGCTGTAAAAGATATTTGCAATTTGCTGCTATATTAAATGTGAGCAAGTTTAAAATGTTAGTCAGAACTCAACTGTTTTCTTTCTTTCTTCCCCCTCTGACCTTTCTTCCTTTCCAGTGATTTTTTTGAGCGCACCATTCTTTGCAACAGCCTTGTGTGGAGCTGTGCTGTCACAGGTAAACCAGGACTCACATATCAGGAAGCTCTGGAATCAGAGAAGAAAGCCAGACATAATCTTCAAAGTTTTCCAGAAGCACTCATCATTCCAGTTCTCTACTTGGCCACCCTTACCCATCGCACCCGCCTGCATGAGATCTGTGATGAAATCTTTGCTTATGTCAAGGATCGGTATTTTGTTGATGAAATAGTGGAAGTACTTAGAAATAATGGTGCAAGGTAAGTATATTTAAAAATACTAATTTTTGTTTGTGTGTGCATTTTTGAACCCAAACCCCAGGGTAATAAACTCCATCAAACAAATACATCCAAGTGAGGTGTGATGCTTCAGTTGGCGATACTATTACTGCGCTTCTCTACTTTAATTAAGAGCAGGATTGTGTTGCTTGCTTGATACCTTCCCTTAGCTTTGAAGTAGCTGTGGAGATATGACAATGTTCTCAGGTCTTGACACTGCATGTTTTTTGGTCTGTGTAGTGGATTTGCAAAGGAATGTTGGTTTTTGTGAAAGGTGGTTTGTTTGTAGAATAAGATTTAGTGTGAAATTAGGGGAAGATACAAATTTAAAAAACACACAACAGTTTTCATGAATCATTCAGAATTAATGGCCAGGCTACTGAAAGCTTAAAATAACTGATAAATGTTGGATTTTTATTTCTTAGGGAGTGCAAAAATTGTGACTGCATTTTCAGTGAAGTTGGGAATTAATTGTATAATATTTATAATAGTTGATTATCTGGAATTTAGGTTGATAGGGGTTTCTTCCCACTCAGAGTTAATGTTATTCTTACTGATGTATTTACTGCAAATGTTTTTATTGTCGTCTTAGACTGATTAAAACCTTGGAAGAATTTTAAGCTTCAGATGCATTCTTTCTCATATCATTGGTACATATGCTCTATAGTAGAAATAAGCTTGAGTCTTTGTTTAAAGCAGCTTTTAGGGGAGGTCTAGAAAAGGTTCATATTTTGTCTAAATGAGTTTACAGTTTTACCTAATTGAGGCTTAAGATGTGAAAAAAACATGCTTAGCTTGGATGTACCTGCAGAATGGGTGCTAAAGCCTTTGTGGGTTCAGCTGTTGCTGCTGGGGTTTTGTTGCTTGTAGGGTCATTTTATTTTGCTTTTTTTCAGGAGGTAGGTGACAGCTTACACTTCAGAGTAGAAGGCACTCCTCTGGGTAGCCTGATACTTAGTGCATAGACTGGTGTTTGTTGGGTGATAGGAGCAGGCTGGTTCAAAATGGTCATTGGAGAACAGTTATTCTGTGTCAGTTTTTGTAGTGGCTGATCCAGATATTATTTATGGCAAATTTTGTACTACACCAGGAAGAAAAATCTCGATGCACTGCAGGAGATAGCTGTAAGGGAATTGGTATGGTTATGTACATAAGGTCAGTGCTTAATAGAAAAGCTTTCCTTCTCTTCACTGCTCTATTCTTTTCAACCAGTAAAGTGCCAGTCTGCAAAGCCAGGATGAGAACAACTTCAGTAGGGTTACTGCCTTCTGTATGGAAAACCTATATCCAAAGTTTCTTTCTCTCTTTCTCATCTTTATACTTGTCAAATGACTAGACTCAGGTTTCCACTGGTATTGCAGTATTTTGCTTAGAGAATGAGGTGTGTGTTTGTTTCATTTGTTATTTAGGAACCCAAATATTATGAACTGTCAGTATTGTTCAGCTGTTCTTTTTCTTCTGCTCAATGAAATGCCTTAGTATCTTCAGATGTAGAAAACAGTTAGTTTCCAAAATAATAGCAAAAAAAATTATTGTTCTTCTAGAAGTTTTTTCCCCTCAAGAATAACTCTTTCTATTACTTTTCTAAAATATTTGCATGTGTGCATTGTAGCTTTCCAAACATGTTTCCAAAGGTAAAGCTGTGATACCACCTTAAGAGAATGCTGCGGGTTTGTTACCAGCTTTTAATTCAACCTTCTTGGTTATTTGAACTTGTGTTGAGATAAACACAAAATAGTTAGATGTGCATGTTCTACTTTCACTGATCAGTACATGTATAGGATAGAAGTTAAGTTTCTTGAGCCTCTGAGATGGATACCTTTCAAAAGATTTAAAGTTTCAAATAAAATTTATTTCCATCACAAATTAGCCTGCTAGAGTTTGTATGTTTTAAACTACGTAAGTATAAATTGGTGTAAAATGAAGAATAAAAAACTTTCCTTAGCTGATTGTATGCACCTGATATTGCAGACAAAGGTATAGCAGGGTACTAGTTCCGACCTTTAATACTAAATCCAGGAAACACTGCAAATAGCATGGTAATGCAGAGGGACTTTCATGCTCAGAGGTACATAATTAAAGAATACAAAGTGGGAGGAGGTGAGGTGTAGTTATTTGTGTGCCAATTAACAGTTGACTTTGCCCTGCATTTTGAAGTACTGCATTGGGGATTAAGTGTACCAACTCACGTTACTTGTACATAGTACGGCTTTCAGCAGAGCCATTTGCAGCTATGTTTTTGGGATCTTTTCTAGAAAAAGTTACTACAGTCCATCTATATTGTAATAGCATCCTATGAGAGCAACAGAATTTGGCAGATCATGAAAACCCAGTTGTTTTGTGGTGTTGTAAATTCTTCCGCTGTTTTAAAGTTTTTTGCACATGTAATGTCAGCAGGATTTTTTGGTTTTCTGAGCTCTGTGCATCATTTAATTCCAAGCCTACTACATAATGCATATGTAACTAAGCCTTGTTCAAACAATTTAAATATTGATATTTTATAACTCCTGACTTTGCATGTGTAATATACTCACAAGATAGACTGCAGCTTTCTAGATTTTGAACAAAATAAGCATTAGGAAGCCCAATCACTAGAAGGCTTAGCATTTTGGCTTAGTGGCTTAGTATAAATGTTTTTTATCCTCGAGCATATGAAGTTGTCTATAACACTGCAAGAGATGACAGCTGATTTGCAAAGAGAGGACAAGTTCTTTGTTCAGAGTCTAGGAAGAT
Organism: Molothrus ater; assembly: GCF_012460135.2. NCBI lineage: Eukaryota > Metazoa > Chordata > Aves > Passeriformes > Icteridae > Molothrus > Molothrus ater. The sequence continues at coordinate 37,419,468 of NC_050483.2, read as the reverse complement.
GATGGTTTTTTTGATTGTATGAAACCTGTGTGTTCTGGTTTTTGCAGAGTCTAATGCTCCATTACTTTTTCTGGTCTTACGTCTCTTCTGGTTTCTAGCCTTTTGCTATGGTGCTCAGTTTTGAATTTGGCTAATTCTGCCTTGTTACTGAGGTCTGGTAAGAGGAACTCAGGAGAGTTTGGGATATACTGTCCTCCTCTTGTTTTGGTATGTCTGGTGTCTCCAACAGCTGTTATCAACCAGAAACAAATTGCAGAGATAGCCCCCCCCCCCCAATCCTATCATATGCCTTGTTCAGGTGGTCTCTAAAAATTATGGGTGCATTTTGGTAATCTGTTAGAAGCAACAAGGAGATAATTCTGCTTGCTCTTTAACCCTTTCAAGTGATGTATTGATTAAAAATGGCCATCTTTCTTGGTTTGGCTGACTTTTCTGGCCAAACTGTGGCTGACTTTTGTCCAAAGTGGCAGCTGTGCTATGCTTTCAAACACAAGATGCTCAGATTTCCAGTTAAAGAAACGTAGGAATTGTGTAACAACATTTTCCTAATACTACCTTCACCAAAGACAAAATTACTATTTGAAATATTGGTCAGAAACATTATAGAATAAAAAGAAAACTTCATCTGAAATTAAGTTTGAGTTGCTAAAGAATTGAAACTAGTTGACATTGCAAAATATTGTTCATTAGAATGTCACATTGCAGTTTATGGAAAGTAGTTTATTGAAAAAGGTATGGAAATTATTTGAGATTTTATTGGGGGGAGGATTAGAGCAATATTTCATGTTAGCCATAGTCAATTAACATGTAAAATAAGCAGCTAAGGTTTTAGCTCACTCTTTATTGAGGGAGAGGAAATATGTTGGTCACATTACTGGAATTGCTTCCTATATTTGACATTCAAAAGTGGAAGTTCAAGACCCATCATGTACCTGTTGGTCTTTTGATTTTCCTCAAGGAATAGTGTCTCTTGCAGGAACCTGTCCATTTGTTGCTGTCTTAGTACTGTGTTTTATTATTGATACTCGAAACTAGTGAAATTGATTTTTAACATTTTGGCATCTGAAGACAGTTACCTGAAAGCTGAAACTATGTGGTATGGAAGGCCTACCTGAAAATAGTAACCTCAGCTAATGCCTCAGACATACAAAAAAAAAAACCTTCAACAGCTTAACTTGCTCAGCAGTAAGACCTGTTCTTTTCTGCCTAAAATCAGCATCATGCTTTTTGGATTTTACAACTGTTTTAATTTGTTGGAGGAAAAACTACATTTACAGCCCATGTAAACAACAAATTGTGATTTATCATCAGTATTCTGAGTCTGGGTGCTATCACAAGAAGTAATGTCCTTCTTTATCAGGATATATAAGTGAGCAGTTTGATAATTAGTTAATTAAACTATAAGCTTTTGGTCTGACTTGAGCAGTGAGGAGATCTGACAACTCTACTTCCACTCTTGAAAATAGCTTATGTGGTGATGTCTTCCCTTCCCCATGTGGAGGCTGGAGCACAACTGATTCTTGTCCATTAGTTAGTATGGCACTTAAGTAAAAAGTCAGCCACTTACAGACTGAAATAGATGGCTTAAAGGTCAGTGTGTAAGAAGGAAGAAAATAATACAGAAAGGAATATCTTTTTTTCATTGAATTTGACCACTAGATGACACCACTGCAAAAGAATACTTGCCTAATGTCTGTGACCAAGCAACACCAGAATGCTTTTAAAAATGAGCCTACTTGCAGAAGTAGTAGATGATGTTCTGTTAGGAAAATTGCTGCATCTGATCATACATTTGATTAGGGTAAGATCCTTTCTCTGCTTTGAATGATCTGATGTTGACAATTGTCAAGCTGCAGGAAACAGATAATCAGAGATCAAACTTCTTTTAACTCATCAGTTGTTTTCACTGGTGTCCCAGTGCTTTAGGAGTGTTCATTTAGGAGTGGATTAAGCGTTGCATTAGGCCAATTAAAAGATTTGCATACTGTTTTCATCTCTGTAAGTCTTAAATGGGGCACAGGAAGCATGTTGCTGGTCAAGACTGTAGCTGATAAGGAGTTAGGATGGTGGAAGATAATCCTTGCAAGAGATGAAGTTATAGCTAATTTTCCAACTTTTCTATTCAAACTGGCAAGTTGCTTATATCTATCTGTCTATATCTATATATCTGTAGTTGTCTTCTGAGTGCTAGGATGAGTTATTATATAATAAGACCACTAGGTAGTGAGTGACAAAGTGTCTTGCATGTTTAGACTAATGAGTTACAGAGAATTTAAATTATTTAAATTATAATTACTAATTGTGTGGCTTTTTAGTGGTAATGCTTAAACGTAAGTTCCTGTACGCAAAGGAAGTTTACTACTTTATTTTGAAAGGTAAATTTGAAATTCCAGAAAGTATCAAAACTAGCATGGTGTCTGTGAAACAGCATCTCTGATAGTACTGGAGAGCAGCTTACCCTATTCATAATGGAAACACAGTATGCATTTTTTCAGCATAGCTGTTTAAGGATCAGTCAACTTCTGGCCTGGAAAAATCATGTTTAACGAATTTACTTTCCATTGCCCTTAAATCCTTTGGGATGTAAATGTAAATTTTTTGACTATTAAATATATTTGTATTTGAGTAGTGGAAGCTATGAGATGATGATATATGGGAAAGAACCTGCAGCTCCTTTCTTATGGATTGTTAAAACAGCTGTTACAACAATTGGCACTGCCAGTCTCTGTTAGCTCTCATTCTCACATTCTCTATTTTATAAATATAAATTCAAAGGTAAAGGTTTTGGTTTGTTTTATTGCTTACTTGTTTTTAATGCTATGAAACAAATGCTGGGCAGTCAAAATGATACATATACCAGTGTAGTACTGTCCTAATTCTGCAGGAGACAGCTGATACATCTAGTCTGTACTTGCTCTTTTCCTAAGCAAAACCGTGTTTCTTACTAGTTTCTTTGAAACATACAATCTTAATTATAACTTGAATAAAGATGCTAAAACCCGAAAGCAGCAGCTCTTTCTGTACTTTAGGAATCCATTATGTGCATAAAACCTGTCTCCTTGTTGTGTGCTTTTGTTTGTGTGTGCATTAAACAGTATCAGTTAGCTTAGTAAAAGATGTCACTTATTCCCCTCAGATCTTGTCTTTTACCTCTTTAATTACTCTCAAGCGTATGAAAACTGTTAGGACGAGGATATGAGTGACTGCACTTACTTGACATTTGCTTCTTAAAAACTTCCTAAAAGCTCACAAAACAGAATGGTGCTATAGCTTTTTTTGGTGCTTTTTAGCACTTGCTACTACAGCTTCTTGTATTACTCTTATGGGGGTTTCTGTATTCAACTAACTATATGTTTTTAGAAAAAGTGTGCTTTTTTAATTTTGGCATTTGAAAAACACTACTTTCATTTGTGTGTCTTAAAAAGTGAATTTGCTTCTGATTCACTGATCATTGTGGGTTTTATTTTAAAAGCTGGCTTCAAAGTGTTGCAGTGTTCCCCCACTGTCTCATTTAAAACAGCCATGTGCCATCCAAGGGATAGTTTTTGTCTACTTATCATAAAGCATAAAGAGACACATTTACAACTCATCTGAGCCTTCAGGGTATCTTGTTTTTTTGACTTGAAATGGGGACGTAGCTGAATACCAGACTATTATTTCTGTCAGAGTAATTAGTGCCAGCCAGATCAGAAGCTGGTGTGCAGAATGCTCAATTGAGGAGCTGTGAGAAGTGGTTTCTCCTCTCAGAGCCTCTCTAATGCCAGCCTTGGTTGGACGTAAAGGCCTGCTTGGGAAGGCCTTTGGGAAGAACTTTACTGGGAAGAAAAAGTGCCAATAGTTGCAGGGTCGAGGTTTTTCAGATGGTATCCTGTAATGGTTTGGGCCTGTTACATAGTAGAGTGCAGATTCTCTTCTCTTGTTTAAACTGTGTTCTTCTACTTCTCCAGCAGCAGTAGATGGAGATACCTGGCCTGTTGCAACTCCTAATAGCTTGTATGTGTATATGTCTTTGTGTTGCTGAGATGAAGGAAAGAATTTGTTCTGGTTTGTTTCATTCTAAAGAGGAAGGGAAAAGGCTGAGGAGTATCAGGGAGTGTGAGAGAAAACAGACTGGTGGAGTCACATCCTCCAGCCCCTGAGAGAAATGCAGTGGATGGAAGCTTGGCAAGAGTCAGAGAAACTCTGACCCTCTCACCAGCAGGGAGAAGGGGGGACCTAAAAGGTATGGGTCAATGGAAACAGGTCCCTGTCCAGGGAGATAGGACAACTCCCCCCAGCCTCCCCTTCCTTTCCAAGTGGCCTTGCAGAAAATGTATGAAGGTCTGCAATATCAGGGTCAGACAGAAAATAGTGGGGATGAAGTTTTCTCTTGGAGCTTGCCCACAACAAGTCAGCCAGACGGATCACAACTTTGGGTGTTAAGAAAGAAAGACAGGTGATTGTAGGTGATTCCCTTTGCAGGGAAACTGAGGGCTCCATATCTGGATCCATTCCACAGGCAAGTCTGCTGCTTCCTTGGGACTTGGGTAAGGGATGTCATCAGGAGACTCCCAGGACTAAGTGAGCCCTCTGATTATTACCGACTTCTAGTTGTGCAGGTTGGCAGTATCAAGGTTGATGAGAGAAGTCTCATGGCGGTCAAAAAGAACTTCAGGGCACTAGGGCAGCAGATTGAAAGAACAAGAGCACAGGTGGTGTTTTCCTCAAATCCTTTGGTAGCAGGGAGGAAAATGCTGAAAGGAACAGGAGAACTCACTTGATCAACATGTGGCTTAAAGGCCATCAGTGGTGTTTTGGCTTTTGCAATCATGGGACAGTTTCTATGGCACCAGGCATGCTGTAGACAAATGGGGTTTGCCTGTCTAAAAGTCCATGAGTTGGCAGGGATGATTGAAAAGGCTTAAAATTAGGTTTGAAGAAGGAAAGGGATAAGACCAGGCTTGCCAGTGTTGGGGGTGAAATCAGTAGTCTAGCTGAAATGCATCTATATTATACTGACTCAGAAATGTGTGAGCCATGTTGGAACATGCAGTGTTAGGGAGATGAGCCAGGGTCTCCTAAGGTATTAGAAACCAAAAGGGTTTATAATAATAAACCAGATAATATAATAACCAGAGAATTATCTCTTAAGGAATTCAGGGGTGTGCTCCTCTAGGAAGCTGACAGCCCAGCTGAGGGTGCCTTTGCATCAAAGCACACAGCATCAGCAACAAACAGTAGTTGGAAAGCATTTTGCTGCTAGAAAGCTATGACCTTGTTGCCATTGCTGAAATATGGTGGGACAAATCCCATGACTGGACTGTGACCATTGATGGCTACAGGCTGTTCAGAAGAGATGGGAGGAAGAGAGGAGGAGGGGTTGCCCCCTACATCAAGAGGTGGATTGAGTGTAAAGAGTTGTCTCTGAAGAACAGCCATGAGCAGGTTGAAAGCCTGTGGGTAAAAATCAGACACTGAGGCAACAAAAGGAAGCAAGGTTGGTAACAAAGGTTGGTAACTGCTACAGACACCCCGATCAAGGTGTCTGTATTGACAAAACTTTATTGCTTTGTCAGGAACTATTGCTGACTACAGGAACCATTGCACTCACAGGCTCTTGTCCTTCTTGGGGTCTTCAACCACCCTGACATCTGCTGGAAAATAGCACAGTGGCCTGGCTGAGTAGGGACCTGATGTTCAAACTAAAGAGCAAGAAGCAAATACACAGACAGAAGATAGGACTGACAGGTGACCTGGGAAGAGCAAGGCAAAGCTGGAATTGAACCTTGCAGGGGATGCAAAGAATAACAGGAAGGGCTTTAACACGTGCATTAACCAGAAACGGAAGGTCAAGAGGGTGTAACCCCCTGATAAACAGTGCTGGAAAACTGGTGACAATGGATGAGTGGAAGGCTGAGGTAATCAAAAACTTATTTGCCTTGGTCTTCAATGGCAGCCCCTCTTCTCCCACCTCTTGAGTAAATGGACAGCTCTCCATCCTCCTCTGCATTTATCTGTGGTCAGTGTTTGTAACTTGCATATGCCCTAGTTCTCATCTATCCTTCAGTGAGCTGCTTAAAGTAGGTGATAATAACACAAGCTTACCCAGCATTTCACATTGGTTTAGGGATTTTTGGGTTTTTTTTTATATATATACTTTTGTTTAGTTTTTTATTAGGTAGTTGAATCCAGTTTCATGACAATTAATAAATGAAAGTGATTGCCAGAGCTGCAAAAAACAAGCACCATGTATGTGGCTGGAAAGAGGAGTGGCAAAGGAAGATCTCCCCATTTGACAGGAGCCATTAAGTCATCTCTGCATCTTGTGGAGCAGCAGGCTCTTCTAAGCACAGCCCAGAATAGTTTCTGCAGAAGAAGACTGAGTTGGGTTTCCTGGGGAACTGTCCTGTGCCCCAGTCTGTAGTCCCTAGCCTTGGGTTGCTGGAGTTAGTTCTGTTCTTTTGCTTGTGCAGCTGACCAGCCCTACACAACTGTAATGGAAATCAATGGAAGTTCTCAGACTTCTTCATTTGAGAGAGAAGATACATTTTAAAAATAAATTATGTTTGTGATACTGAACTCTGGCTTTGTGTTGAAAACCTTTGGACTGCTGTGTTGTTCTTTCTTGTTTTGGTTTTTTTAAAAGAATAAAGATAAAACCATAAGGCTAAGCGTTTATTGGAGCCCTTACTATAACAGACCTCAAAGATCTTAGTTTCTGAGCCTAACAAAAATTAGATCTGTAAGCATGAGGCCATCCTTTCAATGAGCCAGAAGACCCCACTGTTGATAACAGCCTGTAGTGCAGAAATAGGTAAGCAAAATTGTTTTAAGTAGTGTCTGAGCTAGAGTTGCTGGGACTGTTGTGTGCAAGTTCCTAATGGTTCTATTCTCAATTTATTTTGAAAGCCTTTGGCATTCACTCAGTGTGACTGTAATCTTTATTGTAATTTGAAAAAAATGCTTCCTGACCGATGGGGATATTTCGGGTACATATTTATGTACGTTGATGCTGCTGTCTTTTTAGATTGAGTTTTAGATTGAGTTGTCCCCAAATCTTATTTTATGGGAATAGTGAGCATGGTTTGACATAAGCTGTGTAAAGATTTTGAAGTATCTTTTTTAGGAAATAATTCAAGTAGTATCTTCATTTAAATGTCTTGCTTCAGCTTTCAGCTATGTTGTTTTATGTGCCTTATAATATAAGAGTTGTTGTGAGTGAACTCATGGAATTGTTAGGTTATCGAGAAGAGTAGACCACTTGCACTAGAAACAGTGTTTTTGCCGCTTAGTCCAGGGAATTGGTGCTATTAGCCATGACTTGACTACAAGCTAAAAAAATCATTCATAGATTATTTATTTAATGCCAGAAGGAATGGTTGCATCACTGTCTTTAATCTCCTGTCCATCAGTAAGCATTAAATTGCACAGGATTGTGCTTTTATTGCACCAGGTAATGTGTGTTTCACTTGATTCCTTCCCCAAAGGTTTCTGGTAATGATTTGAATGGCATAGAAGATGGAGTATCACTTCCTTTCTGAGATAGCTTAATCTGTTAGTCATTCTTCCTGCTGAAAAATAAAGGGGAAAGGGGCGGGGGTGGAATGCAGCTGTTATTGGGGATTTGGCTGCTTATTGAATCAAGCATATAGAATATGTAATTTCCATTCTTAGAAAAAGAGATGTGAGGCCCTGTAAATTACGGGGCGCTCGATGGATGAGCAGGTAGAGCCAGTGCTGGAAAGCCCCTCGGTGAGTGGAATATGAAGTGTTTTTGTGCGGGAGGACGGCCCGGGCCGGGCGTGCGCTGAGGCCTCTTTGTCAGCGGGGGCGCGGGGGCCGTGCCGTGTGCGCCCCCCCTAGTGGGGAGCGCCGGAACTGCACGAGCGTGTCGGCAGCCTCCGCTGGTTTCCGTGAGAAGCTGAAGGTGTGGCTTCATTTGAGTTGTACTCGCTAGGAAATGCATTTCATAATCTGAAACAAAACTAATTCTGCTAAGAAGACTTTTTTTAGGAGATGATCTTTGTTGGATTTTAAAACACCCAGCCTAATAATACACATTCTATCATGCAGTTGGTTCCATATTCCATAGGATGAAGAGGTAACTGTGATGTTCCAAATAGTGGAAAACCAAGTTACTAATAATAGACTTTACTTAGAGGACTCAGAGTCTGGTGCTGGGCCAAGCCTTAATAAGCCTTGTTGGACTTGGATTGACTTTGTGAGCAGTCACCAGGTTCTACCTCCACTATACTTGGACACTCTCGGTTCTTCATACAGAATCCATTTAGATTTTTTACAGTTAATAAGCTTGGTCTCCACTGTCTGGGAAGACATGTCTTCCAGACCAGCCAGCTTTGGAAACAAGATAGGCTGCATTGGAATGGCAGTGTGTCTGTGGCCAGCAAGTCCAAGTGGGCTCAGGCTGCCTCTGCATGCAAGCAGCTCTTGTGTCCCCATGGACACTGTAAGGATTGGTCATATTGTTGTCTCTAGGAGTATATAAGGATGTAAATAGTTTTGTTGGTTTTTTAAAATTAAATTATTGTCATATTTTTAAATAACTTGCTGGAGCATCCTGGACCTCCCTTCCTATTGGAGAGAGCAGCTACAGAGTCTAACTCCATTACTGATCCTTGATAATGTCACAAGAATACTACCTTGGATATTTTAATGTCATTACGTTATTTTAATTCTTTGGGGTTTTCTCAGGTTACCACCATCTTTCCTTTCCCTTTTCTCTATCCCCAGTCTTTTCCATGTGTGCAAGTTTTTGGCAGTACTATCTGCTTGCAGAAAGATGTGTTCAAGAAATATTTTGACATTACTTCCTTTTTGCCAATGTTCAGTTCAGAAAGAAGAACATCTAGAATTTGTCACGGATTTTGTGAGGTTTATTTGTTTTTAGCCTAAGTTCGACACCACTAGTTCAAGCCCAGAACTTCGTGTATTCTTCATTTTACATATTTCAAGTGGGACTGCTTGGTGCCCTGAGAAGAAAATTATTATGTGTTCTTTTCCTCCATGCTTTGAGCTTTTAGTGGTAGAATGTGACAACATCCATTGGCTACAGCAGTTAATTTTCATGAATCAGACAAGGCTTTTGGATGTTAAACTAAATAATAGGAACCATGGAATTCTAGAAAGGGGTGAAAGTTTGTGGTTAAGAACCAGCTATAGTACAGTTACCCAGCATGAAGTGTTGATTAATCCTACTTTTTGATATGTAGTTAATTCTCCCTTTTATAACTAGCATTCAGGATGGCAAAGGAATAGGCTTGTTTTGTCAATTGTGTGCATGCCAGATGGAGCCTTAATATGTGTCAGCAGATAAATGGGCCATTATTAAGATTAGATGCATAATGATCATTTCAGCCTTGTTTATTTAGGTCATCAACAGTAGTAGATGATGATCTCTTACAAGTAAAAATACTTTATGATCTCAAAATCTTTTGCTTTTCTTAGACTGCTATGAAAATAACATAGGAGTTTTGTTGTCTAGTTTTAAAGTAATACATTAAGTTAACTTTTTAGTTTACTTAAATGAGAACCGAAGAAAAACCTCAGAACCACAAGTAACTTGATTTGTTTCTTGAGAAGTGAAGCTGATGGCTGTGTAAGCCGATGAATTTGTCCATTTATTAGATGGTGCTTACGAAATTGATATTTTACCTAGTTATTTCAGTTCAAGGCTCTTGGTTACTTGCTTACTAGACAGTACAATGCTCAGTTACGTATGTATTCTTAAAATAACATCTGCTACAATTTTAGGCTCCTTGTACTAGCGAAAGACTTTTGCCATTAATAAACGTCTGTGTTTTATTGCAGGTTGCAGTGTAAGGTTTTGGAAGTCATAGCTCCAGCCCATCACAATGGAATGGCGAATGGGCACACCAGCAGTGCTGATGGGGACACCATTGTCATCAGCGACAGTGACGACTCAGAAACGCACAATAGCTCTGCACAAAACGGGTACAGGATACTTTTACTGAGTGTCATTCTGACTGGGTGGGAATGAGATTAAAGCTAGATGTGTCAGACTCTGACTGAAACAAATTACTTGATCTGTATGGATTGTGAGCGTTTAGACAGCTGAAGGTGACAAGCTGAACCTTCTGAGGTGCAGGCTCTGCTAACGCACCAGAAAACTGCATTATGAGAAGTGCAATACCTACAGATTAATCATTGTTTATCTCTTTGCAATGACAGTGTTTTTGCTGAGCGATGGTGGAAGAGCTGTGTGTACCTCTTTGTAGTTCTCTGAGCTGGGACATCTGTGCTGCTGTAGCAGAAAGTGCAGCATGTGCTGCAGTTGTGCAGTTTGGTATCACTTCACTTCCATTATGGGGCTCAGAGTTGAGATTACTGTATGACAGGAGAACACGCTGTACTGGAGCTCTCTGAAAAGTCTTCCCAGAGACTTGTTGTGTTTGTGTCCAAAAAACCAAAAACATAACAAGCTTTCTTCATTGTGCATGTGTCCATATAAATATATCGTTGTATTTGATGGATTTGGTTATGATGTTAGGTGTAGTGAAACTGTGTGTCTTGTCTTGAGGAACTTCCTATGGGCTGGAGTAGCCTAATAACATTGAATAGGAGAGCTTCTTGGTTGTAACTGTGTTGTTTATTGTGTTGGAGTGTCCCTTTACTGAGCAGTAATTGAGCCTATCCTAGCAGTATACTGAGAAGAAAGACTTCTATGTTTCATAGGCATGATGATGAAAGAGGAGTGTTTGAAGTGGGCCCTAATCTAGGATCTAGCAACATACAGGCTTTGCATGAACTGTTACTGACTTTAAGATGTCACATGGATGCAGAAGTTAATCTTGTTGATTGCTTCATGATGAAGTCATGTCCTGACATGCCTAGAATAACTAGGGTAGAGCTCCTCACTTGGTTAAGAAAATAACATGGGATAAATAATTTTTAAATTTCTTTGCTGTCTCTTGAAGGCAGTGTCTGAGTTGTTCATGAAGATGTCCTATGTATTTGAGGAATGAAAAAATAAATGCATTTTCAGTATTCCAAAAGGCATGTGGCATTTGAAAGGAGGTTATTGGAATTAGGCAAGCATGCACAGAGCTGACTGTAGGATTGATCCATTATAGTGCTGTCACTTCCATGCATGCAGAGCTGGTGGTAAGACTAAGTCTTGCACTCCCAGTCAATCTGTTGTTCTCCCCAGCTGATTAGTTATTTTGACAATGCAGAGAAGGGAGGGAAAATAATTTCTTTCTCTTAGAAGGGGAGTTCTTGTGAGAATATATAGGCTTTTGAAGCAGTGTTCTGGGACATATCTAACATTTATGCTGCAAGTTAAATTGCAAACCTCTTGTGTCTTTAAAATGCTTACTGTAACTTTTAAGTGAGTCTGTTTATAACAAATGTGAGAGTGTAGTAACAGCAATTTTCTAGATATATTCTGGGTATATGCAGACTTGAAAAGTATTATTTGCAGAATGTGTAAAACCTATCTGTAAGTAGAGCATTGTCATGAATTTTTGTATGCTAGCATATAAGATTCTTTGTACCATTGCTCAAAACAAATCTCACTGAACTGAATGACATGGTTTTGCATCCCTAGTCTTTCAGAGACTGTATTTTGCTGTTCATGGAGGACTTGCATATGGAGAGTATGTATGTTAGTCACCTTGGGACCAATGTCAGATTGATATGTGCAGGACAGTTCTGCCTCAGCCTGCACACAAATCTCCAGGTTTTGAGACTGTCTTTGTGCAAAGCTGCAGTGCTGTTAAACAATGGTACAGCAGATGCTCAGGGTGTTTGTGAGGGAGGGGGAGGGGAGCACAGCACAGATTGATGGGCCATCTGCAAATATTTTTCCTAAAGAATCTGTGAGGCTAGAGAATCTTAACTGAAAATAGACGTCATTAGAGATCTCAGCCTTTCTGTGACCCTACTCCTCCTGTCTGTGTGGGGCAGAAATAGCTGTGTAGTCTATACAAATGTTCCTGTTGACCTTTTCTGTTGTGTTTTTCAGTAAAAGTTGGGGTGGTACAGGAGAAAGAGGCTATGATGCTCTTACTTTCCTTCAGAAAAACAGGCTGTGCTCTAAGGCCTGGCTTACATAGCGAAAGGTAGCAAATCTTATGAGTTCTTAAAACATTTCTGCTATGCCCTGGGAGCCTCTGGTACCATAGGATAGTGGTCACATGGAATAGTAGTGTTCACACCTTAAACTGATAGACTTTTAAAGGTAAGGTTGAACTCTTGTGTTGGCTTTAGCACTCAGCAACAACCTGGAGGTTTGAGGGGCTTTTGCTGCCAAATGCATACAATTCAGCTGCAACTTAATTATTCATGTCATTCCTTTTGTCAGGGCTGTGAGTAGTGTGAATCATCAAGAATCATCAGAAATACTAGAAAAAAAATTATTGGTTTGCTGGCTGGTTTATGACAGTAAATTTGGGTGTTTGTTCAGTTTGAATTGAAGATTAATTTTGGGGAAGGGCTAATTGTTTCTGCAAGTTTTGGGATATAAGAAGTAACAGTTTTTGGAAGTAATGTCAGTGTAACCTTACTATCCAGGGCTTTTAGCATCTTCAGATGAGTTTTTAAAATTTATTTGGAGGAAAAAAATTATTAACTGGATACGTCAAAATGTGGGCATAGCTTGTCATCTTCAGTACAGTAAAATCTTTCTTCATATGTAATTCTTATGTTTCCTTTCTTCCTCTTTCATTCCTACATTGCTTGAATCCAAGAATAATAATGATGGGTAGTCCTCTTTTTATGTTATCAGGAAAAACCAAAGTACCTGGATCAAAGGCACCTTAAAATCTTCACCAAAAAGTTAAAAGTCAGGATTTTGTTGCAAAGTGCTGTTGTGTTGTCCCTAGAACATTGTTCTTAACAGTTTTCAGGTTGCTCTGTTTTGTTGTTGAAAAGACTTGCAGAAAATATTTGCAATTCCAAGTGGGCAGTTGTTATTGCTCAGTACAGAGTTCCTTGTCAGTGGCAACCTGCAGAGATGTCAGAGGCAGCCATGCCATGGGGATCAGTTTGCTGACAGGTTACCTGTGCAAGGCTTGCACTGGAGCGTGATGAGACCATAAATGATTCTGTTATTTACCTAGCATTCTTCAAGGGAGTTTTGTCCATTCCCAAATTTAGTGAAAGAGATAAAAAAGCCACTGCCTTTTTCTGGAAAAGTGGGACAGCAGTCATTTTAGCACTTCAGGACAACATTCTGGATCCTCCAACTTCAGTATTTTTTGGTGCAATTTTTTGATTTCTGTTAAATACAGTAAGATACAGGTAGCTGTGGCAAGACTCAGACCAGATGATGCAGATAGGTGTCCTGGACAAGGTAATTCAGGAGGATAAGGTTGAAGGAGCAGGGTTTATTTAGCCTGGAGAAAAGGAGGTTCAGGGGGGACCTTAGCACTCCCTACAACCACCTGAAACCAGGGTGTAGTTGATCTCTTCTCCCAGGTTGCAAAGTGACAGGATGAAGTGGCCTCAAATTGTGCCAGGGGAAGGTTTTATATTGGATAATAGGAAAAATTTCTCCACTGAAACATCAGGCATTGGAATAGGCTGCCCAGGGATGTCATGAAATCATCATCTCTGGGAGTGTTCAAAAGGCCATGTGGATGTGGCGCTTGAAAATGTGATTTAGCGATGAGCACGATGGGGCCAGGTTGGTAGTTGGACTCAATCCTAGAGGCCTTTTCCAACATTAACAATTCCATGGTTCTAAGGTCTCAGGGGTTACTTAGTACTGCTCCCTTAGTACTGTGCTGTCAGAGTGTAGCATAGCTGTAGTGTAAGAAGAAATTTATGTTCAGGTCATGTGGGCAACATGCCAAAGTAATTGAAGGCCTGATGGGATTATTACCTGTCAGTGGTTCACTATAACCTTATTAAAAATGCAAGATTCTCACACAAGTACTAACCACATTCACTTGACTGCAGTAGAAACTATTGTGATATGGGTGAGTCAGTTGTAGTTTTTACCTACTAAGTTACAGAATACTCTGTATTTTTTCCTCTGGATTTGTGTGTCAGAGCTGTGCTGAGAAGATTTTTGTAAGGGAACTCTGCTGTGAAATGGATCTAACCCTTGCTAATTCTAATGTGTTTTATATAATGCTTTACAAAATAAAATATAATCAAAAATAATAATATTTTTACGCTAAAGCTGCTAGATAATCTATATAATTTTTAAAGATTGCTTTGTGTGTTGAATTACCTTTTTCTTCCTCTTTTGCACTAAGCAAAATTTTTACTCTAAATTTGGCAGAGGATGTCGGGAATATATTTACTTCTTTGGATAATAACGAGAAACTCAGAAACTAAGCAGAAAATTTAGTGTGTTTTGAAATTACATTTGGGCTATTATATATGATCCACTGAAATTGAGAAAGATTTACACAAACTAAGAAGAAAAGATTAATGATGAAGAGTTGAAAATTTCATTATTCTTTGGGCCCTGAATTTGATTGCAGACAGTATTGAAGCTTAGAACCTATTCAAAATGTGTAAATAAGCTGATAGACTTTTGATTTCATATTGGTACTCTGATGCCTTTTATTTTGTATCTGAACATTGTGTTTGGGCCATTCTTCAGCTTACTAGATGAAAGGCCTGGAAAGGCAATGGTGTGTGATGAGGTGCAAGTTTGTCTTTCATACTATCCAAAAATTCCTGGGGACAGCCTTTATTACTTTAGCTTTCCTGTCTTAGACTGAAGGTGGTCATGGAAGACCATGTCATGGTATGACCAGAATATGAAGGCTCTTCTAACAAACTTATGTAAATATGTTAAATTCTTGCCAGTGGATATACTGGATTACAGTTGATCTCTGTTTTGCTAATATGAATGGCTGGGTGGACTTTTTTCTGTTATATTTCTTAAACTGTGTTTGGTCTGAGTGACTCAACTTTAAGACTTCAGCTGTGATGTACATGAAGTATCATGCAAGACACCGCATGCAAATCACAGCACTTACCTGTAGGTCTAGTAGATATGTTCCTGTTTCCAAGTCTGTCTTTTTTTTGTCAGTCCATTTATTATTAACTATGCTGATAATTTAATCATTATAAACTATTTTTCTTGAGAACTTTGCAAATTATTCTCATCTGAAATGACACTAATGGTGAATAAGTACTGTTTTGTTTAATCTGTAGTTAATAATGTATTTATTAGACATTGGAAGGTTAACATTTCTTGTATTTCTCTTTCACAGAGTTAGTGGGGGAAAAACAAGAATTGTAGCAAATTTTATTTTCAGAGCATTGCAAAGTACAGTTCTCAATATCATGTGCATGTTTTTCACAAGGCTAAAGAACAGCAAGTGATGTACTGGTTTATTTTTTCAAACTCCACCTGAAAGCATTTTGTAAATGCTGGAAGGACTGACAGTGATGAAATGCATAGTTTTAAATCTCCTAGTTCATCTACATAGCTGCTTCAACTTTCCTTCTTGATGAAATAAGACGATGACTGAATTCTTCCTGATAAAGCAGTACAAGTCTTGATTACAAATTGTCACCTCAGGAGAAGTTAGTTCTGTTGTTTAATGCCAAAATGCAACATTATTTAAATGAAGTCTTATTAGTTCAGCTCTGTTCATAAATACATTACTCTTCTTAAAGCATATTGTCTATGGCAGAGCCCCTCTCTTTCCTGAAAAGGAGTGAATTTTGGTAGCACACCAGAACCTGGGTGTTATCCACCTAGGAAGAGGTGTAACAAAACAGTTAATGGTATGTTAAAACTGAAGAAATATTTTCCATGGGGGGGAAAACATCCAGGTCTCTGTAGGAATACCTGTAAAAGGGAAGTGCACTTTGGCTAATAAAGCATGTAACCCGATGAGCATTTATTTTGAAGTGTAGATATGTTATGGTTTCTGTTACTTCCTGTTATTTTATGCTGTTGGTAAAGTGTTTGATTTGGTTTTTTTCCTAAAGTGTTATTTTGGAAAAATATTTTAGGTGTTTTTTACTTGTTTTGTAACACAATTGGTAGATCAAGGACTACTGGTTTTATTAATTTTATTTATTTCTCTCTTTTGGAATCCTTTCTCACCAAATTTTCCTCCTTTTTCCTGTCTTCCTGTTACCATCATGAGTACTTAAGAGTATTAAGGAGACAATTTTCTGAAGTGTAGGGATGTATCATTACTTGTCTCTCTCTCTTTCTTCCTTCCCTTCTTATCTTCCATTTCCTTGCTAAGAAAACATCCCTCATTGTTCTTCCTGTTCCTTGCAGGAACTGGTTTTAATGCAGATTTAAATATAGTAGCAGAAAAGTTGGCATAAATTAATAGGCCCTCTTTGGTCCTGGTGGAAGTTACAAGTTGGCTGTTTTTAAGAAGTCCATTGTATAGGCATATAAATATATTAAATGTGTAAAATATGAGGCTGATGATACGTGAATGTAAACTTTTAATTTTTAATTTTTTTTTCCTAGGGAGAAGAAAGCCATAATTGATCCTTCTTTGTTCAAATACAAAGTCCAACCTATTAAAAAACATCTATATGAAGCTGTTATTGTTAAAGCATCTCAACTAAGGTAAAAATTAGTATGTGGAAGTTAAAACTATACTTTATAACTGTGAATTGTGTAAGATTTTTTGATATAAAATGACATTTTAAAACAATGTTAGAGCTCTTAATTAAAAGCACTGGAATAGAATACTGTAATACAGACCTTCTGTATCAAGGATTCCAAGCTTTGCTAGCATTAACACGGTACCACCTTCTTGCAGGTCTCTGCTTTCATTGGCACACAGAGGAGACCTGCTGTTGTTGTCTGCAAAAATCAGATTAGTTACCCAGTGTGCAGTGAGCCAATAATTACACACTCAAGAGAGACAGAGGTTTTCATTTCACAAGCCTAGGGGATCAGTGGTATTCCATAAATCGAGCATGTTTTAGCAAGAAAAAGATTGAGTGTTCATTGGCTATAAGTTACATAAGTTCTCTTACTAATTACTTTTCTATTTTCTATTTGTTAATTATTCCAATTAATTTATTAATTCCTACATCTTATGGTAATTAGTCCACTTGCTCAGTCTTTCTCTTTTGAGTCAGCGAGTTTCTTGTGTCAGTGGTCCTGAGTTGGTGGCCACAGATTTTCCCCTGCAGAATTACCTTTTACTCAGTTGGAGCTGGGTTGGTATAGTTGCTTGGTTGGGTTTCCTTACCCTGGGAATTTTGCTAGATGTCTTTGTGACCCTTAAATTCTGTGTTCTTTGTGACCACTGTCAGTGGGCATTCTTATTCCCAAGCTTTGTTAACCTCCCCGCAGGTCTGAGACCACTGAAGTATGTCCAGCCCTAAACCTTAACAGGGCAATTCTACCAACAAATAATTTATTTTTCTAATACCTGGACATCACTTATAGTAGCCAACAACCAAGCTCTCCATTTCATGCATTAAATTTCCATTTGTGTTGATTAGGCTTGAAAGTATACAAAGATCAAACATCAAAGAACATCCTTTCTTAAGGAAATTTTAATATATTCCACATTTTGCAAGACTGTGAGTTCTGATACCTTGGCTACTGTTGTCATTGATGGAGTAGATGGAAAAGAGTGTTTGAACTCTAATAACGATAATAATGAACTATTGGTGTTGTGAGCACTCTGGTAGCATTGCTGGTTTGAAATGTTAGAGCAGACACTGGCAATCAGATTAATGTAAAATGGAAGGGTGTAGAGGTTTTGCTGCTTAAATAGCAAACTTGTCTCAAATTTAGTTAAAATATCTGTTTAGAGTAATTGTTTAAAGCATCCAGTTTATATAAAGTTTTGATGCACAAACTTCAGTTTATGTGATTACAAGTCATTTAGTTCCAGCACAAATCAGGATTTATTTTTCCATTAACTACTCCTATGTAATGAAGCCTTTTCCTTCCCATGAAGTAATGCAGGTTCCCTGGAATGCCAGGAGCCAGTAGAGTGCACACTGTCCTGTAGAAAGGAGTGGCATAGCTTGACTGAGAAGTGTGTGAATTCACCTTGTCACTTGTTGGCTTGCCTCCCAGCTTGAGAGATGTGAATGCTGCTTTCCTGCTGTCCCTGTTTGTTTGTTGTCCTCCCTCTCTTCTGACACAGTCAGACTTGAGTTTTAGTTAGGAATTTTAAGAAGTATTTGGAGGATTTACTGTGGATCAAAAGGGTGTTTATAAAAGAGGACATAACAGAATCTTCAAAATAAAAATTGCAGATGCATAAACCAACTCTTTATGTACTACTTGTGTTTTGTTTTATTCATAAGGAAAATTTTAATTCAGTTGTGCTTTCAAAGAAATATAATTAAGAAAATAAGAAAAAGTTCAATCACATGGTCTATCACATGTATTCTTGCACATACTTTTGGCAAGAATAAATACTTATTAAATACTTAAATACTAATTAAAGATGTTAGTTGATAATACTACCTTTCTTTCCTAATACAGCCGGAGGAAACATCTCTTTTCTCGTGATAGACTTAAACTTTTTCTGAAACAACACTGTGAACCACATGATGGAGTCATTAAAGCTAAGGTAAGCAAGAAGAAATAATTTATGGGATAGAATATTGACACTATTTAGTATTTTTTTGCTCTTCTCTACTAGCTGCTCAGAGCTCCTTTTAAATACTACGTCACAGTTAGGTTTTTGTAAGTATAATATACTTTTGATTAGTCTAGGACATGAATTGTTTCCATTCTTCAAGGTATGCGGCTGATACTTCCAAGTTGAATAAAAATGAACTGGTTTTGTGTTGGTACAGTAAACCAATATTACTCTGTTCTAATTCTTTAGCTGGAAAGTATTTTATAATAGATTGAATTCAGTCTCCGTATCTTCAGTGAGACAGGTACCAGAGTTTAGGTGGCTGGAATGGATTTTTGATAAGGCCTTGGATTTTGGTTGTGCATGTGTTTGTAATTTTAGATATATGGTGATACTTGGAACAACTCAGACTGAAGTTCACATCTTAGTGGGCACCAGAGGACTGAGAATTTGAGCAGCTTTTCGCACAAGGCAGCAATTTCTCTTGCCTTGCTTGTTGTACCACAAGAGATCCTGGACTCCTTCCCTGTGTATTGCAGCCTTGACCCTGAAATCCTTGCTATATTCTTGTTTTTAGAAAGTAGCAGGGATTTTTATTATGTCTGTTATTTTCTCATACAGCTGTGTAACTGCTCATTCTGCACAGGAAGGCTCGGACAGATGAGAGTCAGTGAGAGTCTTGCCTCTGAAAGTTGTGGAAAATAACAAAGGCAATGAATTTCTAAATAAATTTGTAACTCCTAAGAGTCTGTCTCTTCCAAAGAAATGGAAATAGAAGAGAATAGAGCTGAAAGGGATAAACCACCCCATTCCTTGGGCTTGTTAGTGGTCATTTTGACCCAGCTCACTGTACCACATTAAGGACTAGTAATCTATTAGTGATGCTTTCTGAAGCCTCAGGAAAATGGTTATATTCTATATATGTTTATTTGTCACCTTGTCTTTATTTGGGCTTTCTGTGGAGTGTCTTGTCCTCTTGCTCATTGCCTTGCATTTCAGTTATGTTAACATGTCCTGTTTGGAATGTCTCCTTTTTATCCTCATCTGTATTGTCCAATAAGGGCAGGCTTCCTGAAGTCACGGTTGAGAAAGTAGACTTGAAAAGAACCTTTGACAATTTGGAAAAATCTTCCTCTAGAAATAAGTACCTGTGTAATAGAGAATTATGTAACTCTTCAATAAGTTAAGTTTCTGCTTTTATCTGTCAAAATTTATTCTTGACACACTTCAGTAACATGCTAAGAAGACACTTATGAGCTGTGTTTGCTGAAAGGCATGTAAAGAAACAACATCTTACCAAATGAAGCCAAATTCTAGTTTCAGATGGGTGCTGCATACATTATTATCATAACTTGGTAGATTAACTCTTCACTTACACTATTTCAGAGATTTATTTCTTATCCTCAGTTAAGTAGTTGCGGATATGGTTGCTCCTACTGTCTTCTTTTGTGAATTAATGATTGATTAGTTACCTTATATTTAGATTATTTAGCTTATATTTTTAAAAAGGTAAGAATTTCACCATGAATATCTATTTTCATCTTTCTTACTAAGGCAACATCAATTGAAAAATATAATCTAGCAGAACAAAACTTCTCCTATTTCTTTCCTGATGAACCACCCACGTTTATCTTCAGTCCTGCAAGCAGACGGCGAGGGCGACCTCCAAAGAGGGCATCTGCAAGTCTTGTAAGTAATAACAATTCTAATCCTGGATGAAGACACATCAGCATAGTCTAGGAAGTACTCCTATTTGTCTGAGTTTTCAGATCATTTGAAATACAGGGTTGACATTGTGCTTCTTTTATTTTGAGGGCAGTTGGGATATATTCCACAATTGCTTTAAAGTAATTACTTCATAGTCAAGCTGGTAAAAGGGATCATAATTGATATGTTATCATCTTATTTTTGTTATTATTTCTGGGATCCCATAAAGAAACTAATTTCTCAGTGTGTTGTGATGACAAACAGAACTTTTCCATTCTGGGATTAATAAATAATTTACTAAAAAGCTTTAATTGGAACTCTCATATAAAATTATGTCACTTGCCCTCGGATACAGGTATGTCACTTGCCTGTATTTAAACACTGAGACTCTTGGTCACTATTCTACTTTATTGTGTTCTACAGAACAGTTGAAAAATTTGGAATATCTTTTGCTGGCCATTTCACTGTAGTTGTTATGCTCTTTTTTTTCCTCTCCACCTCTAAATTCTCTATCAGGAGGACAATATTAAACCTAAACAAAACACCCCAGGAAATAAAAGTAAAGTATCAAGGGAAAGAGCAAGGTTCCAGAAGCAAAAAGAAGATGTGCAGGCCATAGGTAAGTTGAAGTTTACTCATATGACCAGTAGAACTAGTTTTTGCAGATTTGAGAGCAGGCCATAATTAGGGTGCTTTTGGGGCTGTACCTTTCAAAGGGAAAATGTATTAAGAGTGTACTGCCACACCACTATGCCAAGTGCTTCTTTCAATAGTTAGCGTGCTTGTTTCCTGGTTTTATTTTTTTTTCCATGTTAGTTGATTAAACTGGGGAAATGTAGGAAGCTTGTGGCCCAACTGTGTTGATTTCTATCTCAGATAAATAAAGAGCTAAATAATTTCTTGTAGAAGCTTGGCTGGTGAAGTCATGTGTAAATTTTACCAGCTGAAGGTGTATCAAAGCACAAATGTGCAACACAAATCCGTTAGTTTTTCCATTTATGCATTTTCCTCATACAACAATCTCAAAATTCAAAAGAACTGAAATATATTTTGATTTTTTTGGGGGGGTTTAAAAGATTCAGAGATTTTTAGTTTGGACTGATTGAATTATTTTGGCTTAGTTTTAACCTGTTCCCGATCATGTTAAATTTGATTTCAAGTAGGGTAGTAAGGGGATCCATATGCCTTTTGTTTGGGTTTAACTAGATAAATTGGTATGCCTTCTTGAGGACAAAGTTGTTATGCTCTTTTTTTTTCCTCTCCACCTCCAAATTCTCTCTCAGGAGAGAGGTCAGACAAGGACGTATTCTTCTGGATTGTAAGGATTGCCTTTCCTAAGGGAAGGCTTTCATCTGTGGAAGTATTTCAGTGAACTTTCAGTTCCAGCCTCTCATCTTCTTGAAGACAGAATTTTTTAAGATGGCAAGGATATTTAGAAATTACCTAGTCCAGCATCTGCTTAAATAACAGCACAGTTGTCTGACACTGCTTTGGGCCTTTCCTTTATAGCAGATGGGGACACTAGAATTTCATGGGTTCCATTAAACGTGTGTGGCCATGTTCTTGCACAACAAGCATCTATTTGTTCATGTGCTGGGAATGACAGCACAGACCGACATAACAACTGATCAGTGTCAAAGCTGCTTCCTCTCTTGTGTGGACAGAAACTGCAGCTTCTAGAAGGGTAGTTAAGACACATTTTCACAATGTGAAAAGGTAGCAAGTTACCAAGTACCTTGAAAAATTAACCTTCTGAGTGTGTTGAAAGCCCCAAGGATCAGCTTCACTGCATTTGTTAGCTGAATTCATACATTGCTGCTATGTGCAGTAGCTATCTGTAGAAGGGACCTAGCCCATTTTCAGAATGTTATAGGAAAATACAATAAAAGTTTTTCTTGTTAGTACTCTCCACTTGGTAAGAGTGAGGATCTCTTCATTTCATTCACATATGATTCTAGCTTCCCTGTTTAATCAGTTAAAACAGTAAGACCCCCTTTTATTTGTTAGCCTGTGTGTGGGTTGATGGGTGCTATCTGCCCACAGAAAGTGGAAATTTATATTCTGTTCTTCTTCTACACATGACTGCAAAGAGACCTGCATCTCTTCAGGCAGTAGCATTTATTATTATTTAAAGTTCAGCTTAAACTGTGTAACTGAAGTAAAATTTGAGCAAAACACACTGAAATACTACATAGGTTTCAAATGTATTGACTTCAGTAATTCAGTAAGAACTAAATATTTAAAGATCACTTATTTAAAGGTTTTTACTATCACAGATATTTCATGGTTGCGTGCCACACCTGGTTGTGACATGCTTTTATTAACCAGTCATTACTAAATACGTTGCTGTAATTATATGTTCGAATCAGTTCTCATCTTTATATGTCAATTGATAGAAACCAATAAACAAGTAATAACCTTCTGTATACTCATAAAACCAGATATATTTAACTTTATTACCTGTTGACAACTTCGTAAAACATGTGTAATACATAGGCTTGAAACTCTGATTCTGTAAAAAACGTCCAAGTGTTTAAATTTCTGGTTGGTGTGGAAACAATTCAGCTTTCAAAACCATATCTTTCTGATATGGTAATTATAAAAATGCAGTCTATTTATTGGTTAAAACTAAGGTTTTACAAAAGAAAAATAACTCAGGTTTGTCATTTTCCTTTATAGCTTTTGAAAAAGCTAAATTAAAACAAGAGAAGGCAAATGCTATAGAAGCTAGGAAAAAGGAGAAAGAAGATAAGGAAAAGAAGAGAGAAGAATTAAAGAAAATTGTGGAAGAAGAAAGGATGAAAAAGAAAGAAGAGAAAGAGAGACTCAAAATAGAAAAAGAAAAAGTAATGCTTTTGAAGTATCTGTGTTTCATATAGGAACAGTATAATGGCTTTCTAGTATAATGGAACAGTATAATGGCTTTTTGTTTCTTAGTCTCTGTTTGAAGTTATTTTCCATTAATCATTCTCAGTTTCTAGAAATGCACTTTAGAAAAATAGGCAGTTACAAGATTTGATGATGGATTGTATTTCTGGTTAACATTCTCTATAATTTTAGTTTACCAAAAGTTCATTTTGAATTTGAACTTACTTCTGAAGTTATGTGGTGGGTTTAGGGGTTTTTTTTTGCCAATAATGCATAAAACTATTTGATTTAATGGTTGTCTTCTCTTTGAAGTATCTGTTCTGCATCAGATTGACAGCATATCTAATGGTTGTAGGTTTCTGTGTGGATTTTTTTTGGATGTAAATTACTAAGTAACTTTTTTGTCAAGTTGAATATGAAGAAATTAAAGATTCCACTATATTTTACCACAGTGACATTCACTGTGGTTGAATGGATGTTGTAGATGGTCTTTTTTGAGGCAACGTTCATCAATGTGTGTAATTTTTGATATTTTTTCTTTAGCCATTTCAATTAAAAAGAAAACAAAACCCAAAACACCCCCCCAACAAAAGCAACAACTAATCCAACAATGTATCACCTCATTTAAATATGTTTGCTAGTATCATTTTATACAAAATAAAATTAATAGATTACTCCATTCTAATTAAATGTGATGTTTTACTTTTTAGTGTGATTGAGTAGTTAGTAAATGGCGCAGTTTTAGAAACTGCAGTAAGACCATGTAACAATATTTGTATACAATTGTGACTGTTTTTTTCAGGAAAGAGAGAAGCTGCGTGAGGAAAAAAGAAAATATGTGGAATACCTCAAACAGTGGAGTAAGCCTAGAGAAGATATGGAGTGTGATGACCTTAAGGTATGATTGAATTTGGGATAGCTGAAGATTGTAGTTTGCAGAGTTCCCAGATGGATTAGATTCCCTAATGCAGGGACAAATATAGATCTGTTTGGAATGCTAGAAGCTGTGAGTCACCTGCAGTGTGTAATACATATTTCCCAGTGGCAATGCTAATGGGATCATCTGCATCTGCATTTTCAACCTCCAGAAAAGCTTTACAGCCTGTGCTCAGTCTGCAATGGAGTATGTTCAATGTGCTGGCATTACTGAGTGAGGGGTATTGAGTATACCTGATTTTTCTGTGAAGAATGCAAAATGAACTCACTTATAAAAATGTGAGTTACATAAAAGATTTGAGTAATGAAAAAACTAAAGTTTTGGCTGCAAAAATTAGAGAAGATATTGTCTTGTTACTTCCTGAGGCATTCTTTTGATTTAAACTGTAGTAATATAATATAAATATCATGTTTAATTAACATCTTTCATGATGATATTGGAAACCTGTAGAAAGTAACAAGAATTTGCTTCTCAAAAAACTTAGTATTCACACAGGAGTATAGTGTGGCTGTACACCACAGAATATTTTCTAGTGTTACATGTTTATGTATGCTTTACTGGGACTCATTCTGGCAGGGGGTAGCAAAAGGAGGAAAATAGTCAGAAACACAAGGTTGAGAGTTTGAGGTACACAGAATTGTAACAAGTGCAAGGAGGGCAAGTGGAAATAAAGGAGAGTGTTAAATGAATTCAAATGAAATCACTGATTGGGAGGAATATGAGAGCTGAACATATTTGCCAGGAGAGCTGTATGGCCATTGAAGATGGGAGTGAAAAGTCCTAGCTATGTAGAAAGGGGAAAAGGTCATTGCTGAAAGGGGAGAGCAAGCTGTGAAAACAGTGCTGCTGTATTTCTACTGGAAAGAAAAAGGAGGGGTGGAAAAGCAGTGTCATCACTACACTGAGACTCTGCTGCTCTACTCACCTCACTCTGTGCCTGGTGCAGCCTCACCTGGAGTACCGTGTGAGGTTTTGGTCACTGCAATAAAACAAAGACATTAAGCTATTAGAGAGTGTTCAAAGGAGGGAAAAGAGGATGGTGAACGACCTGGAGAAGAAGCCATATGAGGAGGGGCTGAGATCACGTGGTCTGTTCAGCCTGGAGGAGACTGAGGGGACCCCTCATCACAGTCTACAGCATCCTTGTGAGGGGAAGAGGAGGGGCAGGCACTGAGCTCTGCTCTGTGGTGACAGTGACAGGACCCAAGGAAATGGCCTGAAGTTGGGCCAGGGGAGGATTAGGTTGGATATTAGCAAAAGCTTCTTCACCCAGAGAGTGGTTGGGCACTGGAACTGGCTTCCAAGGGAAGTGGTCAAAGCACCAAGTCTCTGATAGAGTTCAAGAACCTTTTGGACCATGCTCTCAGGCACAGGATGGTTCACATGGATGGTTCTATGCAGGGCCAGGAATTGGAACTGAAGGTCTTTTTGATTCCCTTACAACTTAAAATAACCTGTTATTTTGTGATTCTGTGAATTGACAAGATTTTAAATAAAGATGAGTTCAGGTGGGGACTGCTTTTGAAAAGATTCCCATCTCTGGAAATTTATGAAATATCTTACTGTGTTCTTTTGAAGCACAATATTTGGCTTTCTTCTTTATAATATTTGTGAACTACCACATTTGTGGAAAATAGACATAATTCTGAAAATTATTCAACTATGTGTGCTAAGAAACAGTAAATGAAGACAAATCTTGAAGGATTACATGAAAATAGTAATTTCAAAAACAAACGTGATGTTAGGCACCGTTATCTGTGGTTTGGAGGTGGTGTCTCTGTTAAGTGGTCTTGTTATATGGTTACATCAGCTCCCTTTAATGTCTTCAGCTACCATAAATGCCTTACAAATGCAAAAAACTCAGTGCCAGAACACACAGTTGTTAGACATGATCTTGCATATCCTAGTATTAGAAGGGTGCATTTTACGTGAACGTGTTGGGGTTTTGGTTTGCTTGTCTTTGCAAGCAATCATAAGTAACTTCTAAGAGTATGTTTATTTTGGCTTGTTCAGACAGTTCAGGAAAAGGAAATTCAAAACTCTTGTGAAATAATACAGGTATAAAGGAAAAAGCTTGACAGTCAATGTTTTTAACTTGTAGTGGGATTAACTTCACTTAATAAAGATTCAGACTTCATGGACATGAGTAAACTTCTTTCTCAAAAATTTTACATTCAGGTTGCATGCTCTTCAGTTTCCAAAGTTAATACTATCACCAGTGTTACCATGATAACTGATCATGTGTCACGCGGGACTCATTTTAGTAAAACACAGAGAAACTCAACTAATACATTCCTTAGGATAATAGTCTCTTTGCTTTTAGTGACTTGTGTACTTTGCACAAACCAAATACTGTATTAAGTGGTCCCATTTGGTTTGCAGGAACTTCCCATTCCAGTGCCAGTGAAGACGAGACTTCCTCCTGAGATCTTTGGTGATGCTCTGATGGTTTTGGAGTTTTTACATGCTTTTGGGGAACTTTTTGATCTTCAAGATGAATTTCCTGAAGGAGTGACTTTAGGCAAGTTGTGGCTTATATGGCAAGGTGCCCCACTTCGGTGGTTTCCTTTCTACCAAACAACCAAACATCTTTAGTGTGCACAAGTACCACTGCTACAGAATTTTCTTTGTGGCTTTAATCTGTCAGTGCCAACACGTGTATCAATCCAGTTTTCAGTTTGTGGTCAACTCCGAGGGACTTGTAAAATCAAAACTAGTTTTGGTGTACAAGTTGTTATTCTGCTTATCAGAAAATCTACCTGTACTTTTTTCTTGCAGTTCTCTATTAAGAAAACAATGTTTGGTCAACACTTTTTCTGGCACCATCATTCTAGGAATATATGCAGTAAATTATGGAAACGTAATTTAATTATCATACCTGAAGGGAAAAAAAAATGTTTTCATTCTTCAGTACATAATTTTTTTTCCAACTTTGCGGCAAAAGTGACGCTTCTTAAACTTTATTCACAGAGGTTTTAGAGGAAGCTCTTGTAGGAAATGACACTGAAGGCCCACTATGTGAATTGCTGTTTTTCTTCCTGACTGCCATCTTTCAGGCAATGGCCGAAGAGGAAGAGGAAGTGGCCAAAGATCAAATAGCTGATGCTGAGACCAAAGGTCAGATCTTTAATTTTACTGCTGAAAACCTGAAGTTGCACTGGAATTAACTTTAAGCTGCATGATTTATGGCACTCCTTTGTTTAACCTTGTCTTATTATGCATGGATATTGTATGTAAATGGGCTTGCTTTTTCTCTTTAATCTGAAATTAAAGCCTTAAACTGGGCATGGACCACAGAGTCTGGGGGGAATAGAGAAAAAGGAAGCTCATTGTTACTATGATTGTGTCCAGCAAAGCATAATAAGCTTTTAACAGCATTGCTTGTGTTCTGGAGGTGCAGGAAGCATCTTTACCTTCCTCCTCTTCTCCAGCACTGTTACATATTTCTCCTGAGGGTCAGGAAACAAGTCATTTTCCTAAGTCTTCTCAAAGATATCTGTATCTAAAAAAATCTGTACCTAACTAGATTAAAAACTAAAACTCCCCAGCACAACTGTAATGGTGAATTAAATATTCATTGTCCTTCAAGGCTTGAAGTTATGCATCCACAACTCCTGGATACTACCATGTGTGTTCTTTCACTAAAGACTCTCACAGTCACTCTGATTTTGGTCTTTCCTCTAAAGCTGATGTCCCCATTTTTAGAGGCATTCAGTGTATACTAACCACTGATCAGAAGGAAGTGCAGGCTTTGTTACAAATTTGTAGTCCTGTGTTTATGGACTGCCAAATTTGCTGACTAAAGGAGAAGCTTTGACCCATCCTACTAGCCTTTATTTTATTAGAGGTAGGTACATAAGAGCACTCCCTCTTTGAGGTCAAGTGAATTCCATGGTGCCTCTGCAAGCCAGGTGTGTGAGTTAAACAAAAGTTCCTTTAATCCCTCCCTTGAAGATTGTTTATTTTCATGCTTAAGATTGATGTCCAGTCTATAACTTATATAAAGCATGGACACTGTCTTTAATAACAGTGGCTTCTCTTGTTAATTGAATAGAGATTTGAGACGGTGTTAGTAAATTTAAACTGTATTTTAATTACTGTTGAATTTAGCTTTTAAACTGTATTTGTTAACTACTGAGAGTATTGCCTTGGCAATACAAACAAGGAATTACAATCAGGTAATAATGGAATAGTTGATTAGATTCTATATTATTTGTATGGCTGATCAGAAAAAACAATGTAACTTTAATATTTTAATTTGACATAATGGGGCTGATAATTGCAATAGTCTTCCATTTTGTTTCTAGTTTAGCAGAGTTGTGGGGAAGGCACTTCATTTATTGTGTTTTACTTGCCTCAGAACTTTCATTTCTTGTCACTCTTGTTTAGACATCTTCTTTCCCATAAAAGATCTACACAGTCTTGCCTTTGTAATTCTGGCTAACCAAACTAGCAGTAGTCAGCATGTTTGCTCAGTTAAATTCTGTACAGGCAGCGTTTCTGCAACAGGGAACACCACAGATATGTGGTTTGGGGGTGTACAGTTCTTTCTCAAAGTGTGTTATATAGTTAAAGTGAAAGGGGAGGTGCAGAAATGCATTTTGCTGTGTCTAGGTGACAGTTTTCAAACAACATCCTAGAGGACTGTTGTGGATTTGCATTTATATATTGTTTGTATAGTTTGTGGTTTTATTTTGACTTGGTGACTTTAAGTGCTTAATAATTTGGATTTGAATAAAGTGAAATTGTTGAAACAGCATACGTTGCTGAAAATACTCTGCCAACCCTCTGGAGAAATACCTGTAAGTGCTGAGGAAACCTTTGTTTAAGAAACAGGAACTTGCTGTTTCTCCCTTTCACTTCCCTGCTTTCCTGGTCAGTTTGCTTATGTATGATGGTCATTAAGTGCAGGTGCTTGATTTGGTGAAATATGATTTATTTGTAATGTCTTAGTAATTATGTTTGTGCAGAACAGGCTGTATGTGAGTTATAGATAGAAAGTGTATGGTGATAGCCAGTATCAAAATACATTATTGGTTTGAGTTTTGCTTCCTAAAAACAAAATTATGATAAGAAAAACAGTTTGTTTGAGGAAAGGAAATACAGGTGTTCTTGCATTGCTACTTGTCTGCACTTTCAAGTGTGTTCCTGGATTTGTTCTTGCTGCCTTTAATGTTGCCATTGTGCATGTTCTGCGTGTTGCGGTTGCTTTAACAGCTTAGATGTTGTTCTCCCTATATATAGCATGTGGTGCATGTCCTTAGCTTTTAGATGGATTTTTTTAGTTGCATTTCAAGATCTGTAAATTTTTGTCTGGATGTTGAATTGAGTTTTGAATACATTGATGCATCTGTAAATACCATCCCTCTTTTTGCTTTGTCTGCAATTCTCGAAACGCAGCTTCCTTTCCTCCCCTTCACAGTACAAATTTTAATTTGCACTAGAATAAAGTGTTTATTTCCTTAAAGATTTAACAGAGGCTTTGGATGAAGATGCAGACCCCACAAAATCTGCACTGTCTGCAGTTGCAACTTTGGCAGCTGCATGGCCCCAGTTACATCAGGGTATGTGTGGGTTTCACTTCTTGTTTTGTTACTGTTATTATTTTGCTCTGTATTTTGAAGAACTATTTTTATATTTATGTACATTTAAATATCTGTATAAAATAACTGTTCATTCTTCTCAACTGTAGGCTGCAATTTGAAAAGCTTGGATCTTGATAGCTGCACTCTTTCTGAGATTCTCAGACTTCACATTCTAGCATCAGGTGCTGATATAACATCAGCCAATGCAAAATACCGTTACCAGAAACGAGGAGGGTTTGATACTACTGATGATGCTTGCATGGAGCTGAGATTAAGTAATCCTGGTCTCTTGAAGAAACTTTCAAGTACCTCAGTATATGATTTGTTGCCAGGTAATAAAAGAATACATGTTAGGGATTATTAGATTGCTCAATAAGTGATTAATTTTGCAACTGCTTTAGACCAATAATGGTCAAAATTAATTGTATCATAGAATAATCGAGTTTGGAAAGGATCTCTGGGGGCTTTATGTAGACCAACACTCACCCCCTATGCTTCAGTCCCCACAAGCACATCCCACCACATCAGAGATTGCAGTGCTAGGCAGTTTCATTACTTCTGAGTAGCTTTTCTTTCATCTCATTTTAAAAATGTCAGTGTTACTTGAATAAGGGGATCTCTCTGGAAGAAGCATTGGCGTGTTTGATTCAGCCCCTGCTTTTTTTTCCCTGTTTGTATTTGGGTCTTTTGTTCGTTATTTGGAAATGGAGAAAAATTTCTGTCAATTCTTCCTTTGTCTCTACTTTGAAGATAATACTGCATTTTACTAATTTTGGTGGTAAAAGTTAATAAATTAAAAATAAAGGCTTGTGTCTGTGAACAAAGCAGATATGCTTTCAGGAAATGTGTCTGCGTGTGCTACAAATGTTTGTTCACTTGTTCTTAAGTGAGAACAAATCCAGTTTGGAGTCTGTAAGATTTAGGCTTATTATCAGTTACATAGTGAAATATAAACATTGGTCCAAATTTTATTAGGAGAAAAGATGAAGATCCTTCATGCTCTCTGTGGGAAACTTCTGACTCTTGTTTCCACTCGAGATTTCATTGAGGACTCTGTTGATGTGCTACGACAAGCAAAACAGGAGTTCCGGGAGCTAAAGGCAGAACAGCACCGCAAGGAACGAGAGGCAGCAGCAGCCAGGTAGAACTAGGATATGGAAAACTAAAGTTTGGTGCTACAATTGAGATTATTGTCTCAGCTGCAGAAGGCATATGAGAAACAGTAGTAATGTTTCTGTTCTATGCTGGTTTCCTGGGACAGTAGACAGAAGTGAAACTTAGTTGTGCTAAATGTTGTTGGGCTAAATGTTGTTTTCCCATATTTCTATTTTTGGATGATGTTGTAGTATAAAAGAAAACTATCTGGTGGACAGACTAGATATTAGATTAATTGCAACTTTTTTTTTATATCCTTCTTACTATTAGGATACGTAAGAAAAGAGAAGAAAGGTTAAAAGAACAAGAGTTAAAAATGAAAGAGAAACAAGAAAAGCTGAAAGAAGAGGAGCAAAGGATTCCTGCTGTAGAAATATCTGTTGGGTATGATACATAGTATTACTGTGATGTATAACATAGAGCACTTGTCAGCTTTGTGGCCAGACCTCACATGTGTAGTTTCATTGACTAGATCATATACAAAGCTATATTTTAAGAATATTGTCCTTAATGTTGATTTTATTTTTCTTCATAGTGGTGTAGAATTGGTAAAAAAGTTACCTTGTAAAAACTGCCTGTTTTTCTCTAGGAAATTAATTATATTTGCAAGATGAGGCATAAATGTGTAACAAGCATTTTACAGAATGGTACATACCTTTTGGGAAGGAAACTTTACTTAGACATGAGAAAAATTCACAGCAATAGAACTACACTAAGATGTCTCCAAAAATGGTCTGATTATAATAATAATACTCTTCAAATGAAAGTGTGGGCACCAAAGAACAGGTTTTAGTCCTTAATATAGAACTTCACATTTACAGTTCACTGGGTTTCTTCTGGGCTTTAATATAGTCTGTGATTTACAGTTGATTTTTTAAGAGCATTATAGGCATTTTACCAGTTAAGTACTTGGGAGATAAAAGTACTCTTTGTGTCAAAGATGCCATGTTTTATTGTGTCTTTCTTATGGTTGGTTAGTCACAGTTTGTTTATTTTGCTGTGTCAGTGAGGAGGAACGGGAAGAGCTTGATACTAGCACAGAGAGCAAAGAGATGGAACGTAAAGAGCAAGATGTGGACACAGTCACAGAGGATGAAGAAGAGCTGGGACCAAACAAAAAACGCCGGAGAGGTAATGCTATAATGGATTTGTTTGTGTGCCTGTGCACCTGCATGCATGCACCTGGCAAGCTCTTGTGTTTCATAGTAAAAGCATCGATCTTTGCTGTAATTTTCTTTTAAGGAAACAAACCCACACTAGAATATGATCATAATGGGCTCTTAAGTACAATGAGCCAGCCTGGTGTAGTTCTAGTCAGCTGTATGTTCTTTCACATTTCTGTTTCTTCTTGTCTTCCATACATGCTGTGTGGATTCCTCTGTTGTCTAAAAAATGTTATGGTGTTGCCATTACAAGTACTTGCCCTCATAGAGAGAGTTGTAGGAGTTTCATCTAATAGGATATGGTATGGGTTTGATATTTTTAAATTTTTCTTTTTAGTAAAGTGCAAAACCAACTGATATTTCAGAAGAAAACGTTAGATCATGCATTTAGGTATAGTTTTCCTTTGTTAATGAAGCAGCATGCCTCCTATACAAGAATAAAACCAGACTTATGCCTAGATTTAATTTTCTCAGCAGTGTGCTAGTAGGAACTGCAGTGCAGTAAATGGTGCTGCCTGCTGTTCCTAACTAAACATAGATGTCACTACAGGAGGAAGAATTGTTGATGGCTTTGGGCCGCTAGCTCATCTTTGTCTTTCTGCTGGGTAGGCTTCATGCTGGTGTCTGTGCCAGTGAAAGTCCTGGATGATTGTGGACTTAAGTTGCAAACTTGTACAGTTCCTAACAGTACCTGGGAATTCTGAGTCATTGGGTAATACAGGCTAACATGTTTGTTAGAGCTTTGCCATGAAAAAGCAATGAGATCTTAAACAGAATTTCAGGTTTCTCAAATACCCATGTGTGAAACATTGCGACTGGATGACAAACAAGTGTTATTATTTCATTCATGCAGCTAAGGAACTGAAGGTCACACTGGAAACGCGTAGAACTTGAGTGTTGACTGCACTTTTCAGGTTGCATGCATAAATTATGAGACATACTGGTCTAGATGACAACCAGGACTTTAATATGTTGGTGTAAACGAAAGATGTGAACTGAAATGTTTTCAGCTGGTACAAATTGAGGGGGGAAAATAATAGTAAATACTTGATCAGTTTAATTTTTAAATGTAAGATGCCTGAGTTTGCTATATAAGCTGCTATGTAGGGATTGTGGTCTTTCTTGAGACCTTTGGTGGTTTAAGATCATCATTTTGAGTATGGTAAATAAAGTCAGGATCATAGTTTGTATTCAGTACTGAAATTGCTAGAATTCTACTTTATATAAGATGTTTCTCTTACACATTTTTGCATTCTTAAAATTTTGGTTCTTTTTGTATGATATTGAAGATTACAGTGTCAGTAAATGAGATTTGGTCTAGTTTCTGCAAAGAGAGGATGTATTTAAAGTGGTTACCTGTTCTTCAAGGGAATGGGGGTTAATCACTTGAGTTTTTCTTTTATAAAACCAGTATTGTCTCTTGACTGAGCTGATGGTCTTTGACAGTGCAAGTTTGGATAACCAAAAAGGGACAGAACTAAAACTTGCCCTTTACTTGAGTTTTTGGTTTAAAAAATTTGTGAATTAATTCCTATCACACTTCTTTTAACTTAGGAAGGAGAGGGCAAAATGGATTTAAAGAATTTACAAGACAAGAAGAGACCACTTGTGAAAAGAGCGAACCTCTTACTGCTGAAGATGAAGAAGCTTTAAAACAGGAACAACAAAAGAAAGAGAAGGAACTGTTAGAAAAGATTCAGAATGCAACAGCCTGCACAAATATCACCCCGTTGGGTCGTGACCGCCTGTACCGACGCTACTGGATTTTCCCTTCTGTTCCTGGATTGTTTGTCGAGGAGGACTATTCTGGTCTCACAGAAGACATGTTGTTGCCTCGAACCTCTTCCTTTCAGAATAGTGGACAGTCTTGCACAAATGAACCTCAGGTATTCAGTAAAACTGGAGAGTCTTTGAAATCCTCTGAATCTACCTCCAATATTGACCAAGATTCACGTACCAGTGTTGTCGTAGAGGTGCCAAGGCCAGTATACAAACCAAACCGTTGGTGCTTTTACAGTTCTCGGGAACAACTGGACCAACTCCTAGAGGCTCTCAATTCCCGAGGACACAGGGAGAGTGCCTTAAAAGAAACTCTTTTACAAGAGAAAAGTAGAATATATGAACAACTAAGCAGTTTTCCTGTGGAGAAATTCCATATTCCAGGTAAATGAAAGGCTCTTGGTCTTAATTTGATTCTATGGATTAAATTTCTATATAATATTATAGAAATCTCTAGTTCTAATTTAACTGTAATTTCTAGGGTCTAAGAATTATCCTTAAGCTTTTTTTGACTCAATGGAAGACAAGTTTGGTTTTTTCCCTGCCTTCCATTTCTTTTTTCATCCTACTTGAGAGACCTTTGTGGTATTTTCTGGTGTTTCATGCTAAAAAAAAAAGCAATAATTTTTCTGTGATCTTACTGCTTAGTAAACCGGGATTGGCTTTTAAACAGACAACTTTAGGAAGTAATTTTAGCTTTGGAAAAAGATTAACTGAGGAATAAAAGTTAATACATGTTAAAAAGCCATGTAGCTGGGTTGGTTGTTAGATGGATTTACATCTGTGCAGTGGCATTTTGTGATATTATTCTTTTCTGGGTTTTGTTTCCCTTTTCTTCCTTTGGCAGACACTCAGTGCAGAAGGAAGCAGCAGGATAGCAGATGTTTTTATAGCTTTTTAAACATAGAAGTGTACTGAACACCATCCTAGACCTAGGGTTTGGGGCTGTTTCCTTTTTCTCCTAGCCAAGTATTTTGGCATTTATTGGCAAGGCATTGGCTCCAGTCGCTGATAAAATTCTGCACATACAGCTTACAGCTGGCTTGCTTATAGCATGTTGGTGGGTAGACAGTGTTACCAAAGTGAGACTCCCTAGGGTGATGTTTAAGAAATTGCATTTTATTTTTAATTATGACAAATTACCTTGAGGATTTGGGGTTATCTGTATTGGGGCAAGGGAATATTATTCACAGCAGACACAAATTCTGTTTTCCTGGAGTGGGTATGCTAGGACACACTGTGAGCACATCAGATACTGCTAAATTTATGACTGATCCACCATCTCTTTTGGTGGAAACTAGCACAGGACAGAGTTTTTGCATAGTGATTAAGCTTTATTTTGGGGCCTTCTTTCTATATTGGGTTCTTTTTTATGCAAATATCTGTCATCTTCTGATACGTTTTGAGTTTTATGTGTGGTTCCTTATTTTCTTAACCCCTGCATCTTTATCTGTGTTTTGGGTGTTGCTTTCTGCTCCGAATCAACTTGATGTCCATAGTCACAGATTTTTCTTCTCTTTTAATTAAGTTAGAACTGTTGAATAATATTGATTTTCATTTAAAAAAAAGAGAGGCAGCTTTGAACTTCACTTTATTAGAGATCAAGAAAATTCAAATGCAGTGGTCCAATACCAATGGTGCCACACCACTGTGTGATAAGCAGGGATAAATAGCCACATGTAGGTGTACTGGGTTGGGAGCTTTTCTGCTGTGGACTCCTGATGCTGCCCTATTGCCTTCACTCAAATGACTTGTAGGACAAGAGGGATTCTCCTGCACTGTAGGCTGCTCTTCTGCCTTTTCAAGTTCCTGCTCAAAAGAGCATGGAAGTAAAATCGGTATGTGCTGTTACTTGATTTTATTCCAGTATCCACTAAATTCTCCTTGTCAATTATTTGAAAAGCAGTTGCTGCTTTTCTAGTTCTGCTCAAGAAAAAATACTGCATTTCTTCTCTGCTTTTAAACCAAAAAAGACTTTTCCCACATCCAGGCAGTAGAGTTGCTAGTCCACATTTGAGAGTATTTGCATGATTGCTTTCAGTTACAGGGAATTCTTTCAGCAATTTGAGAGCACTTTAGAAATTCATCCTGTGCTTTCTTAGCAGCAGCTTTATTTATATTATCTATTAAATACCTCTTAAATTGTTGCATGTACCTTCTTATCACTGCACTCAAAGGTTTTAAGGTAAATCCTGTGAACAAAAATGTTCAGCACCTATGCAGACTTGCAAGCATTAATTTAGGATTTGGGCAGACTTTCAGCTCCTTCCTGTGGCTTTTGAGTTTTTGCATGAACTTTGAGTTCTCTTGGGAGTAGGTTTTTACTTGAAAGCCCATCATCATCAGCTCTCACCTTATTTTCATAAATTAGCATGTTGTCTTGCTCCTTTTTCCCTGCCTTTAATTAGAGGACACAGTCAGTCTTGTCTGTGCCTGTATCATCTTATCTTTTTGTTTTGTTCTAAGGTTAGGTTTTCAAAAGAGATTTTATCTTGTCTTGTTCTGTTAGGTTTTATGATTTTCAATTGCACATGCTTATTTTAAGTGTTTCTATGATAAAGATACACGCGGGAAAGACAGCTGAAGAGTTCTCTTGTAAAGTAGGAGCAATCAAATAATAGAAATGTGACTTTATTCTCTCTCTTTTTGTTCTCCTCCTAAAGTAAGGTTGATGTTACTTATCTACTATTTTTGAAAGGATTTTAAGACAAAAGATCTACTTTTAAATTAGCGAGGGTTTCTCTCATGAGTTGTTATGAGTGGATTGCGATCCTCTCTATTGGCCATCTCTTGGTCATCATTACCCTGCCTGGCTGAATCAGATTCCTTAGCTGGCACAGATGTTGGTGTTGGCACCTCGTTACAAGAAGGGAATTTTGAACCCATGTATTCAGCTTGTTCTGTCTTGTACTATTGTTCCCTCTGCCAACAGCTGCTTTAAAGGAACAAGATCTACTAACACCAAATTACTTGCTGTTCTTGCAGAAAAACCTCAGAGTGATGTCAGACCTCCTGTAGGAAGGGGAAGGATGCAGAATGTCCATGATGGATCTCATCCATCTGCAGAGAAGCAACTTGAACTGAGACTTAGGGACTTTCTTTTGGACATTGAAGACAGGATCTACCAAGGAACATTGGGGGCTATTAAGGTATTTGTAAATGGTAGAATGTGGGAACTTCATGGTGCCATCAAGTCTGTAACTTAAATGAGAACTCTTGCATGCAATGGTTTTACTGAAAGCATAATTAAATTAAATGTAGATAGTAATGGGTACTAAAAGCTTGTGTCCTTTGATTCTTTAGAAACCTCAAATTTGTATATTTGCTTCAGGTTACAGACAGACAGGCTTGGAGAGCAGCCCTAGAACATGGGCGATATGAGTTTCTGAATGATGAAAACAAAGAAAATGGCATTATTAAAACTGTGAATGAAGAATCTGAAGAAATGGAAACTGATGATCATGATAAGTTTATTGTGAAAGACAGGTAAGAGCTATAGTTTAAATAATGGTTCTTCTCTCTGAGTTTTATAGCAGTGCTCTGGCTTTGTTTGGCTGGGAACTTTTTGACCTTCAAGTTATTATTACCCTCAAATTCTTCTACATGGTGATTTTTAAGACTGTGTATCTTAAAAAGCAGGATTTTACTTTGGTTTATAGTCTGTAAATGATGCTGTTCTATTACCATATAAGACTAAGGCACCAATTTCTACATCTTTCAGTATTCAGATATTACACTGCTCAAAGTAAACATTAATTATCAAAGAAGGAACATGTGGATTCATTTTGAAGTAATATTAAATGCAGGGAAAAAATTACACTGGCAATTGATGATGTGTTTCCCAGAAGAACCTCCCCCTCAAAAAAACCCCAAACCAAAAAACCCTCACACAAACAAAAAAACGTCCAATAAGACACAAAACCAAAACCCACCAAACAAAACAACAAAATGAAAACTCTTCAATTTCTGAGAAGAGTATAGGGGTATTGTAAAGGAAAAATGGTAATAGTAACAAATCTCTGGTTGAACTGGCCTGTTCACTTACCTTGTGAGTCATGGTTAGAACCACTGGGGCAACAGGCCATGGTCTGGATTAACTTTAAGCTTAGCAGCAAAATGGAGATGTGATCTTACAACTTTAGGAATGATAATACTTCTGTGGAGCAAGCTGCAACATAATGAAGGAAGGAAACCTCAAATCCTACAGTGTTGTAGCTGTAAAGTGTTTTGTGGTGTTTAGTTTTTAAACATTTGAGACAGATGTGGCTCTCTGATAGCAGTTCTTGTTGTAAATCAAACTTGAGAAATCACAGAAATGGTGAAGATTTCCAAATTCTTAATTCTCCAAAGTTGCATACTTGTCAAAAATAAATGTCTACCTTAATATAGTTAATGCATATGAAATTGTATCTCTTGATAGGATGTGAATATTGAAATACATCAGGAAAAAAGATTCGAGACAGTCATTGTACTAACATATTGTTTGCCTTACATATTTTGTGAGGCATTTCTGCTGTTAGACTTCTATAAAAGCTGTATTTCTGAGTGGACTAATGAATGCTGTGTTGGATGTTAGGAATTTGAAGTTCTTCAGGTATTTTTCTCATTTTATTTCAGTTCTCATTCATCACTGTGAATTAGAATTTTCCTGTTAGACTCTGACTTTGAGTCAGAGTTCTCTAGTTCCATGCAAAATGGGTGGGATCATCTTTTATATTAATTATGCAGTATACAGACATTTGGTTCCTGAAAACCACAATATAGAAGTATTCCACTGTTTTAACTAAGAAGCTGAAATTTATCTGTTTCCACTTAATGTTGGGTACTTGTTCCATTGCCAACTCTTAATTCAACTGCAGAACTTTGTAGCTTAATTTTTTTCCATTTGATACTGACTCCATCAGAGTTTCTGAATAAAGTCTACTCTAATAAAGTCTTGCTTGTTAAACCAGAGTATGGGATTCTGAAATCATGTGACAGATTGCTTTTGATGTGGGGCTTTTTATCCACCTCAGAGCAAGTGACATCTCATTAAGACCTTGGAGTTTGACTAGTGAAATGTAAATAACACTGCAGCTTTCTTTCTGTTTGCTTTCAGGCTCTCAAAATGTGTGTGACTGCAAAATATAATGAACAGCTTTTAAGTGTGAAAAAAGAACAGGGACAACCAAAAGCATTGCTTATTCACGAGAATAAGGCAGAATCCAGACAGTTTTAATTAGTTAATTTTTTATAAACCCCAAGTAGAAATGGAATTTTACTTTCAGTAGTGTGAGCTGCTCTCCTACACATTATTTAATGTTTGTGGTTCAGAAAGATTAGCTACATTTTGAAATTATTGCTTAGTCTTTTGGTCCTGTTCTGTTCTGTTGGAAAACTGCCTCTTTGGTGGTCTGCTTGTTTTTTGTTTGTGGGGTTTGTATGGTTGGTTTCAGGGGGTTTTTTAGGTTGTTGGTTTTTGGGTTTTTTTGTATTGTTTGGGAGGTTTTTTAACCACCCTTACATAAGAAGTTAGTATTTTATAAAGATCCTCCAAGCATGAGGACGTACAAGTTAACAATTCCTGATTTACATTTAAAAATTACTTTTTTTTTTTTTTTTTAATTTTCTTTTCAAAAATCTTTTGAATTGTAGGGATCTATGTAATTGAACTTCTGCAGGTGGATGTGTTCTAAAAGACTACATTTTGCCACTGGAAGTGTTTTCATTGAAGAATTGTTGGGACTACATTCTTCACAGAAATCTATCATAAACTAGCTGATGGATGTCACATCAGATTTTTTGGAAGTCTGAGTTGTTTTGAAATTTGTCATCCATATTTCTTGCAATTTATATAACTGTTACCTAAAGATGAATTGTCTAGATCAGCCAGGCTAGCTGAGCAAACATAAGCATTAGGATAGCTCATCACACTGTGTACTATCTGTTCATGTCAGTAATCCATGTGAGTACGTGGAGTTAAAACAAGAAGCTTCTGTAGATACATTTGCAAGAATCTCTGGTATTAACTTCAGAGACTTCAAAAGATAATTTAATACATTTCTCTTTTAGACTTGTTGGGTTAAAAACCGAAGCGCCAAGTGCTGCATCAACAAGCACAAGTACTCCTCAGCCAGTCAGTAATGTGGTCCACTACTTGGCATCTGCACTGCTTCAGATAGAACAAGGAATTGAACGCAGGTTCCTCAAAGCACCTCTTGGTAAGTCTCAGAATTGAAACTCTGTCTCTAGTCTTGTGTAGGATTTTCTAACTAACAAACCAAACACATCCATCCCAGCACTGCAGTAATACCCCTGACCCCTAACCCACTTGCTTGTTTTGTAAGACTGGATGCTTTAGAAGGACATCTTGGGGAAAAGAACAAAAAGTTAACACACCCACATATATATTGATATATATATATATATAAAATGTATTAATTAACAAGCAAATTCTTAAATGCATGCTTATTGAACATAGATTTTTTCCAGTGACCTTGCTTATGTGGTGCTACAGTTATACTGATGCATTGGCAGACAAAATCTACCCTTAGGCAGAAATGATCAAGCTTTCTGGGGGAACACTATAGTTCAGAATTACTGTTGAGGCCAGTATATCATGCAGTTCTTTTGTTTGCTTCTTTTTATACCGTTTCAATGAAAGCAATATAGACCTAGTTTACCTGGATCACCTTGTTCAGCAATAACAGAATACTTACAGTAAAGTGTAGGAAATACTTACATTGCAGACATTAAGATTCTCTGGTTTTGTGTTTGTGCAGTAAAACTTGGAAATAAAAGGTTGCAAGAAAAATTTAAACAAAAGTAGGATTACAGCTTGACTTTGACACGTATTTCTTACTTGGCTTCCTCTGATGAGGCTCTGGAGGTGAGAGAGAGGATCCAAAGTGCATAAAGTCAGTTTGTTTTCCCATGATCCCTCAGGTCTGGATTCCTTAGGATCCTTTTGCAATTCAGAAGTGGACTTTGATCTTAAAGAAATGTGTAAAGGTAGTTCCTCCTTCCCAAGGTGGCTGTCTTGGTCAGACTTCCTGTCTTGATGGCACACTGGGGATGAGCTGTGCTCTGTGCTTGCTGGGCTGCTTTACCTCTCACCTCTGGTTTGCCAGTGCAGTACATTCCAGAGCAACAACTGCTACACTCTGGTAGACTGATACTCTTCTGAAAGTCACTGTGTATAAAATCCTTCTGCTCTGGCAGACTCTGCTGTAGTAGTTGAAGACAAAAGTGCAGGTTTTGGTGTGTTAACACAAGATGTTAGGTACCCTGTTGCGCAGTTGACCTGAAATTTTTTCTGCATCTTGGCTGCTCCTGCATGGAGCCTGCTGTCTGGGTATCAGTTGCCACTGAAGATGGCTTTAAGCTAGATTTGTGCCAGAGACTGACACCGTGGGCATGGGTTCCCTTCCACAAGCTTTAGATATCAGTGTGATGACCTCTAGAAGAGGGAAGTGCAGCAAATGATTGAGATGAAAGGGGAGAGCACAGGAATAGTTGAAACCGCAGCTGTTTAAAAGCTTTACTTGGCTGAGTGTTTGGTCAACTCAAATATGTCTGCACTTTCCAAGCCAGGCATGATACAGCTTATTTCCTGCTATATGACTAGATTGCAACCTGTGCAATAGTTAATTGACAGTGCCTCTAGCATTTGTCCTACTTTTCATGTACAAGTTGTAAATACATTGTGCATTATGTGCCTCCATTTCCATACAAGGTCTGTGAGTATTTTGCTGACAGCCCCTTGCTGACAGTCATAAGTTTACTATTCCCCTAAGGGGAAAAATATGGTTATTAGCAGGCTGTGGCCATTGATCGTGCATCCTGAGTTAGAGGAAAAAGACTAAAAGAAGAAAAATGCCCCAGAAGTATTGGAGAGAAAATTTTTTAGCAGTCTTCTGTCTTCTTTTTGGTCATTTCAACTCTGCCATAATCTTATGTTGGTTCATGTTTTTGCCTTACCTTTGGAATGATGGTGGGTTGGCTTTTTTTTTCACCTGGAAATCCTGTTCTCTTAGGTGTTTTATACTGAGTGGCAAAGGGAGTATATAAGGAAAGCAAATAGATGTGTTTTGCATGTCTTAAATCTCTGATGTTTGTTTACTGTAATTTGCCTGTGGATCTCTTCTGCTGTGAAAAATACTACTGCTCTAAGATGACAGTAATGTATAGAATAACCTACATTGCTGAGAAGCAGGAAGGATCCCAGGTGTCCTCTGGTCTGGCTTGCTGCCCTAATCATTAAGTGACAGTGTCAGGTTCCCTCTTGCTTTTTG
Organism: Molothrus ater; assembly: GCF_012460135.2. Classification (NCBI taxonomy): domain Eukaryota; kingdom Metazoa; phylum Chordata; class Aves; order Passeriformes; family Icteridae; genus Molothrus; species Molothrus ater. Next base: position 37,377,486 of record NC_050483.2, on the reverse strand, counting down.
GTGCCAAATGTCTCATGTTTTCAGTTGCGTAATGGGCTGCTTTTAACAGGAGGTGAATCTGAATGAAGGCAAGATTGTGTATGTACAACAGACATAGAAAAGTTCCCTACTCAGCTTGACAAGGTGTTTGTAGTGCTTTTAATGACAAGTGGACACTTGTTCTTCAGGACTGCTGTGTGCTCAGAGCTGTGATGCATTTTTTCCCCGACCCCTCTAAAGTGTGACCAACAGTTTTCTGATGATAGAAATTAACTCCTAAGTTTGTAACCACTGGGGTTTAGTTTGAGGAGTTTTTAGTTTTGTTTTACTGTTCTTATATAGATTACTGTGTCTCTGCACTCATTTGTTCTGGGGTTTTTTCCTAACAGGAGGGATTTTTTTTAATAGTTGTTCGAATTATTTAAGGTAAATCCCCCCCCCCACCCCTCCCGACAAAATGCCTTGTATATCTGTTTTTCATGTTCAATCTGATAATCCCAACTTTTTTGGCTGATTGAGTTACTATTGAAGTAAAAATATTGGAAGTCAAGCAAGTGCTGGGAGTTCTGTTTTTGTAGCAGTACAGGGGGAACACTTGCAGTAAAAAGAGTGCCCTTGCATTTCTGCTTTAAACCACACTGAAAATGCTCTTTGTCATTATTTCAGTTCTTGCTTTCACTGCAAAGTTTATTTGCCCTCTCTATCCCTCCCTTTACTTTGCTCTGTTCCTATTAGGGAATGGAGCTATACTTAACAGTTTTTAGTTTTCATTTATGGCTGCTAGTCCTAAAGCCAGCACAGTGAAATTCCCTGCAGTCACTGGCAGGTTTATGCTGGTGGCCTCCAGGGTGCAGAGCAGACAAAGGGACCCAGCACAGCAATAAAAGGACCAGCTGCTCCTCTCAGCTCCGTTTTTGTTTGAGGCTCTATCAGGCTGCCAAGAGCCTTGCTGGTGATTCTGATAGGTTTAGAGTTGAGGTGCATACCAAATGTTCAAGTGGAAGAGCAAGAAAAGACTGACAGAGAAGATAGCGATGTGAAAAGAGATCTGGAAACCCCAGAAATGGCCCCTTCAGCCTCACAGAGCTGCTAGATGCCCACTAATCTTCTGTTGTCTGGTGATGAAATGTAACATGATTTTAATTGTATGCATTTCTTAATTATGAACTGTCTTTTTGAAATCTTTTCATTAAATATTACTATGAAAATTTGGTTTTTCTTCCTTCAGTGCAGCCCAAGGTAATGTTACAGGAGACTCATGGAAGGGAGGGAGTGCAGTTGCAGTACATTGTTTTCCTGCAAAATTTTCAGAGTTAAGATGTAAAAAAGCCTTTTTTCTTTTTTGAATAGTTGTTTGAAGGAAACTCTGAAGTCCTGCTTCTCAGAAAAAAATTGTTTGAGAAGGAAGAAATACAAGCAGTTTTTATTATGAATTTTGCTTCTTTTTTGACATAAATTGACTCTTCCTTGCATTTCAAAATACTTTGCAGTGCAGTAATAGGTCTCATCATTCCTTTTACAGAGATGTGAAAGTTGAGGTATAAAATGATGAAGTGATTTGGTTGCCCTGGAGTTCAGTGAGGCACGCACAAAAAAGTCTGCCTTCTACACTAGTTCAGGACTTCAGTCATTTAAGCATCCTTCAAATTTCCATGCAAAAGGTTGGATTCTAATTCATGGGAGCACCTTTGAGATTGATGGAGGGAACCATTTGCCTGCTTTGTAACTTGTGCCACACACTCCTTGCATGACAAAAAAAATCCAAACCAACTTTCTTGTTCCTTTTTGCTTGTCTTTATTCAATTCCTTTCTTTTTAGATTTTATCTTTGTTTCCTGTACTCCCATAGCTGTTTCCTTTCCTATTTATAATTGTCCTCATAATAGCATCAGACATCTTCCAACAGTATCCTAGGATATGATAGGTATATGCACAGACTTTTTTCTTATGCTTCCATTACTTCCCTGCAGAGTTTCATGAGCAGAGGCAGCAAAGGTGGAAATGGGCTTTTTTATGATACAGAATTTTTGTTCACTCTTCAGAGAAGACAGTCAAAGAAGGTGCCTTGTAATTGGAGCAGATGAGGTTGACCATGGCTCTTCCTTCCTGAGAGGTTAATTTAATCATTTTAATACTCCAGAACACACCTGCATAAAACCATCCAAAATACATTGTTTCAAGTGGACAGATGAACTAATTCTCTTGGTCCTTGAGAACTGTGCCCATAACATGGCTACGTTTTTTAAGCTGAGGAGGTTTGTGGTACCACAGACCAAACAAATTGTTTGCTGAGAAAAACCTGTGGTTAGTATCTGCTCCTGTGGCCATTTGCACCAGAGTTGGACAGAAAGGTAAGGCAGGGTAGGATTCAGAGCTTTTAGTTCAAGCATTCTGTTTGTAGTGGGAGTCAGAGTAAACACTGGGATGGGCAATTCCTCCATGCACAGTACTCCCCTACCCTTCACTGTCTGCACATATTGAGAACCACTGTTCACTGTTCAAGTCATGTTTTTAGACTACACATTTATGGAATATAAAATTAATTAAAAAATAATCTGCCATGCTTCAAAAAGGTATTTGAAATAACTCTATGAATTTAATGTTAGGTAATGCAGAAGATGATGAAAGGCACCACTGGGGGTATAAAAGGAGGAAGAGAGTGAAAGACAAGACTAGTCAGAGTGATGGTAAATTTTAAATGTTACTTGTATTGCTAAGAATTAGAAAGCATTGAATATTTTATCAGGTTTTCTTTTTTTATTGGTTTTTACTTAATTTTGTAGCTAGTTCCTTACATTGAAGGTATTGAAGCCAAAGGTTTAAGCATGAAACAAATATAGCTCAAATATTTAAAACTAAGAAAAAGGTTTCTGCAACCAGAAATAAAGAACTGTATTTTTTTTTTCACTTTGGGACCAGAATCTGCCTGTTCACATAATCCTGGGGTTTTTTCCCCCTTTCTTTTAATGTCCCCATTTTTTTTCTGAAACTTGACTGCATTGTGCAACTGCATATCCTTTCTAGAAAAACTAAAATGGAAAACCCTTGCCTGAACTCAATTAGCTATTGATAGATGAGTGCATAGATCTGTCAAATGACTTCATTTGCATTGTAGCAAGGCTTGGAGGACTTAGCTGACAGAAGGGTATCCCACTGCGCGGTGTAGAGCTGCTCAGACACAAAGAAAGAGGCCATTTCTCCCTCTGAGTTAACAATATAAATGAGAAAGATGATGGATGGAAGAAAAAAGTGTTATTCTTATTTTACAAATTGGGATCTGAAACATTGAGTGTTGTTTGGCTTGCTTGTTTCAGCAGCAGGACATACTGAAGCAGGTTGTGGTCAGGAATTTTCATCTCTACTTGCTCTGCAAATTCACAGTTGCAATATATTTGTTTTGTTGTGTGATGAACTATATTGATAGGCCAATCCAGGCTGAAAATAACCTCCAAATAAAAGTAATAATGCTCAAGCTGTCATTGTTAGCCAAAGAAATGCTTGCCAGACTATATATATGCTTAAGATAAAGTGTCTTTAAGAGTAAGAGTTACAGTACAAATCTGATTTAAGCAATTTTCATTTTCTTACTGAATTAAAAAAAATACATGGAAATATACTGCAGTACTGTGAAAAGGACCTTGTCTACTGTCTTCAGAAGACTGAATTTAACACAGCAAGCCTAAGATCTAAGTACTAGAAAATGTTAGGAAATACAGGTTTGCAGTTCAGGAGTGGCTGTATTTTATTTATGAAGCTGTGTTGCCTGTTTATCCTCTGCCTTCTCCCATCACTTCTCTTGTGCTGCTTGCTGCTAATGCAAATGTATGCAAGATTAGACAAATCCTGGCAGCCAGTTGATGAGAAGGCAGAAGGGCCTTGCCAGGAGAGCAATTAGTCTCATTTTTGTTCTTTCATTTTATTTGTTATTAGATATTTTCTCTTGTAGTCCTAGGAATAAATCATTTGGCAGACAGGTGCATCACAGGCCATTCGTGTGCCCGCTGTCAGTAGTCCAGCAGGCAGGGTGGCATTATATACTGGAGTGCATCATTAATCAACTGAGATCACTCAGTAGTAGCTGGACTATCACTTTTAGAAGGGAAGTCTGCAGACATCTCCATAACCACAAGCACTGTTGTATGGTCTCTTCCTGTCCTCAAACCCTCTTACTTTAAAATGCAAGAAATAACTTTTGGCTTCAATAAAGAAACCAGCTTCCTGCTCAGGAGCAGCAGTGCAGGGTGTCATTTATACCTTCTATTTTCTCTCAGGTTCTCAAACAGCCTGTTTGCTTCTCTAGTTCCCAGCTGCCCATTCCCATTCAGTACTGTCCCCCTCGTTACTCAGTGTGTGTGTTTGCGTAGCTGCTCCCATGGCCTGGATTGCAAACCAAAACTATTTGAAAATACCATCTAATTTCTCACCCTTGTTCCCTCCCCCGTTTATTTTTAACTTAATTAGAGACTCAGGTGTCACTTGGTTTGACACTTGATGTGTACCACGGGTCCCTCCTGTGTGTTACATTGCTTAAAAGGTATTAAGGAAACAGTTACATTTCATGCAGGTCAGTCATCCAGCCTGGTCAGCCGCACAGAGACGCAGGTGCTTGTGAAGGCAGAGTGAGTGCAGGGCAGGATTGAAGGCAGTGAGGCATGGGCAGAGGGCTGAAAGGCTCTCTGGTAGATCGTACTGGAGCAAGTGTGGGTGAAAAGTGCCCTTCAAGCTGTTCTTTGCCAGTGAAGTTTCAGGTACTTTCTTTAAACATTGTGGGATTTCCAGATGTAAATACAAAGGAAGGTAAATTGGATATGTGATCCTTTTTTCATGATCTTAAGTTATGTTTTATACTTTATAAATTGAATCAAATTAGGTTTCGAGGTTCATATCTGAGTTTACTGTCTTATTAATGACCTATGTATGTGCAAGTTCTAAGCTTAATAGGTATTGAAGAGTAAAATACTAAAGCTTCAGCATCTTGGAAACTATGTAGAAAATACTCCAGTACTGAAGAGATAAGACAAAATTATTTTCCCATTTTGCTACTTGCTGTCTGTTTGACAGAGTATTACCTCTTACTCTTGAATAACCTGGATCTTTGAAAAAGAAGTTTGATAATTCTGTGCGGGTTTGTCATTTTTCTTATTTTTTTAAATCCCCTTCTCCAATGGAAGATGCCAGTGATGGTGGACGGTCCTATAAAACAGTTCTGGATCGCTGGAGAGAGTCACTTCTTTCTTCTACCAGCTTGTCCCAAGTCTTCCTTCACCTGTCGACGTTGGACCGCAGCGTCATCTGGTCCAAGTCCATCCTCAATGCTCGCTGCAAGGTGTGCCGGAAGAAAGGCGATGCGGAAAGCATGGTGCTGTGTGATGGCTGCGACCGAGGCTATCACACCTACTGCATCAGGCCCAAGCTGAAGGTACCTCAGGAGAAAGGACTGCTTCCTTTTCACACAGAGCTTGAATAGTTCTTATAATGCTAATGCTTTTTCATTTCCCCTTCTGTTTCTAGGTCATTCCTGAAGGAGATTGGTTTTGCCCAGAGTGCCGACCAAAACAGCGCTCTAGACGCCTCTCCTCCAGACAGAGACCTTCTGTGGAAAGTGATGAAGAGACTGCTGAGCAACTAGAAGGGGAAGAAGAGGCAAACTATGATGAGATGGGACAAAGTGAGGAGGAGCATTATGAAGAAGAGCAAGATGAGGAGGATGAATCGCAAGAGGAGGAAGAGATAAGGTAAACAGACTTGTTAAAATATCACCTTGATCGTTATTTGGAGTAGTTGTTCACATAAGCATGTATCTTGAAACTCTAGTATGAAAAAAATGTTTATTTTTAGAAAAATGGCAGCTTGTTGCAAATTTGGCCCTTACCAAAAGATTTAATACTGAATACAAAATAGTGAATACAAAAGCTAGGGCCTCTGGACTTGGGTTCATTTTCAGGATAAAAATTCCAGCTTTGAATGTATGGGTGAGAGAAGGCCATCTGAGCTTTATTTCTGTACAGCTGCTGTGTGAATGTGAAGTGGAAAGAGTTTCAAACAGTAAAGGTTTTCTGGAGAAAACCCAGAGTTATTTTTGTCCACTTTTGAATTTTTGAGGACTAGATGCATACAGTATTAGAACATTAGAGAAAACAATCCATTGGAGGCCACAGGACATTGGGAGTCCCTGAGGACTAATGCAGTAGCTGTTTAAAAAAGGCCAACAAACAAACCAAACCACCTTACCCCCAAAAAAGCCCCCAAAACCATAACAACACCAAAACAAACAAAACCCAACCAACCAACCCAAGAAAATATCTTTGAAAAACAGCCGACCAAAAAACACTATACAATCAACTAAATAATACAAAGTGATAATTTCAATAAAAATTTTATTTGATGCACATGTCAACAACATAAAAATTGAAGGACACTTTTCTAATCTCAGAGTATTTTTCTTCTCTTTTTTGTACAGTCTTTTGAATTGACTAAGGCAAGCAGCTCTGACAGTTGAGATTCAGTAGTTGGAGAGAATGTGCATGTCCTTGGGAAATAAATTTATCTCTGGGATCTTGTCTCTTCCCTGTAAAGGAAGGGGAGTCTCAAATATTAGTTACAAAACCTGACCAGAGCATAACTCGTATAAGTAGCATTTTACAACTGCTGCTTTATTTATCTGGCTGATAATAATGTTCAGAAATTTTAGTAGCTGACATTTGCTGTGAGAAATAAGTGATTTAAAGAAATTGATAGCTGCTCCAGTTAATGTATTCTTATTGCATAAGCTGCAAAGGTGATCATAATTCTGAAAATTCCTTTAAGGTATGTACTCCACATAATATTTCACTAAGAGACCCCAGAGGAGTATTTAAGATAATGGTAATTTTGGGTGACTGACTGCATCAGGTTGTAAGCCAGCTGCTTACCAGTTCAGCCTTGAATGGCTGGGTTTTTTAAATGCTGAATTAGAAAACAGGGAAGAGAGACGCATGGAATTTTGGAATAAATAAACATAATTGTTCACTTTATAGCCCATCAAAACAAGGAAGATCTCAGGTCAAGTTTCCATTAAAAATGAGAGCAGCCAAGCTCAACAATCCATTCTCAAGTCAGAACAGCCAGCGTCAGGCAAGATATGCTTCTCGGAGCCAGCCAATTGAATCTTCGTCAAAAACGACCAGAAGGGGTTTGAGAAACATAAAATCAGCCTCCTCAGCAGTGACTAAGCCCACTTTAAGATTTCACAGCCGGACCACTCGTCAGAGCCAAAGTTCATTACCAGCAGATGTTTTTGTGGAGCTACTCAGTCCTCGAAGAAGACGGAGAGGACGAAAGAGCGCTGAGAGCCCACTGGGAAGCAGCCCCTCCAACTCCCTCGGGTTCCGAGTTGTGGATACTGCAGAGCCCGCTGAGCGGCTCAGGAAACTGCCAGTTGCTGCTTCAAAGCTTTCCCTTCCTGTTGCTGAACCCAAGAGAAGAGGCAGAAAACGACAATCTACAGGTTAGAGAAATGTGTTTATCACAGCAAAATCCACATTCTGTTCCTTGATAAAATACTTGCGTGGTAGAGCATGGAGATCATGAGTAGTGGTTGAAGGCAGTTTTGCCACTTCCAATGAGACAGTTTTTCTTTCACACTGACAGAACCTTAAAATTTTCAGCCATCTGAGATTTATTGTATCCATATTTGAAATTTCATATTTACACACAATATGCTCTATAATAAGTGGATTGAAAGTTTGGAAGTGCCTCAATCCACGCAAATGGAAATGCTTACTTGTAGCTTTTATGATTTTATTTTATTAAAGAATTAAACAGTGAAGAGCACATATAGAGGGAACGTAGTGAAATTGGGAATATACACACAGAACAATAAACTGCTTCCAGAAGAAAAATGTTGTCTGCCTGGTATAGGACTAACGGTGTCTGTGCTTGTTAAAGTAATATTTTGATGGTAAGGAAATATTTGGAAAGATACAATAACTTTTAAAACAAAAAGGATCCAGTGTGAGACTGAAGAGCATAAAAGAGCTTGCACTCCAGTGTAGCAGCCTTGTATTCTTCACCATTTCTGTCTGTCACTATTCAGAATGTCTGAACTTTTCCTTTAACTACCCTGCTGACTACTCTTGAAAGCAGATAAAACCAATCTGAATAGAGGTTTTTGTGAAAGTAAAAGTTAGGAGCAGCAGCTTATTCTTGTATTTCTCTAACAGGGCTTTTCTTCAAGTGTTTAACAAATTGTTTTAAGATTGAAATCAGTGAAAAAAATCACGTCCAAAATTAATGCAATGGAGGAGGCACCCAGCTAAGGCCTGGTACTTAGCATTCTGTATGACAAGAGAGACATTTTAGTAGTAAATGACAAGACTGGAGTATAGTTACTACTTTAGGTCAAACTACATGCCTTGTGCTTTTAAACTACAGTTTTAGTACCCCAAAATAATGGTGTTTCAGCTTTTTATTAATTTTTTTAATTTTATTTTATTTGTCAGGCTTTTAATCTTTATCTGGGGGGATGTTGGGTTGGTTTTTTTTCCAGAATCATCTCCTCCAGTATTGAGCAGGAGAAGTTCAGGACGTCAGGGCGGAGTCCATGAACTCTCAGCTTTTGAACAGCTGATAGTGGAGCTGGTGCGGCATGATGACAGCTGGCCTTTCATGAAACTGGTTTCCAAAATCCAGGTAACTGACACAACTCTAGAGGCAGCAGTAATGGCTGAGAGCCCTGCTTGCTGCTGGTAAACCTGGGGAATTTACAGCATGGTGCAAACGGCAGGATAGAGCCAAGCAATGGGATTCAGGAGAACTCTTGCATTTCAGCTCAGATATTTGGTGTCAGAAATAACTTCCACAATTTATGTGGTATTGGCAAAATTTTACATAAACTTTTCACTGGGCATTTTAAAATGTGAAATGCTTTGGTTTTAAAAAACCCAGAGTTTGGTGTTTGAGGCTCTGCTAAAACTAGCAATGATAGCTGTTTAATAAAGACCTGAAATGCTGAATTCAGAGTCACAAATAGTTGGAGGGGTAATCTCTCTGGACAAAGAGAATGATGTACAAATGTGAATGAACAAAGTAAGCATAGAGAGGAGAGGAATTTTGAATGAAATGGAGAATAGTGACTGCCTAATAATAGACTATTGGAATTATGTTGGGAAGGGCAAGAATCTGGTGAATGCAAAGAAAGATGGAGAATTCAACTTAGTTTTGGTGCTGAAACTAAACTGCTAGAATTCAGTGCATTCTGGTTTGCCTGAATCCATCATTAAGGGATAGTCTCTATATAGTTGGAAGGAGAAATCCATACCAGACCCAGATTTTCTTCATCATGATAGATATTTTGGTTTAAACTTTTAGCTGCCTTTAAGACAATGTAAAGGATACATTGAATGGGCAGTGCACAGCAAGCCAGAAAGAGAAAAATACTTTTCTTTTTAGTAATTACATAAACAGCACTCCTAAAGGAAAAGGAATGAAAAATATTTCAGTTTAATTCTGTTTCTTTACTGATTCTTCCTTTAGGTTTGTTTGCAGGTTGCAGTTGATCTAGAGTAAAATTGCAGGCCATAACCAAAACTTTGGTTTTAAAACATACATGGTAGTGCATGTGGGTACCTTTCCTTGGAGGAGGGAAAGGCATGTTTGGATCAGATACCTTTTTCTTTTGCTTCCCCCACCCCACTTTGTGAGACGGGCACCCTAGACTTGGTGCTTACTGGAATTCAAAACTGGATCCAAATGATCAGTACACTTAAGGGTTAGGCAGTCCTTTTCCTCCCCTGACTCTTGATCCCATAGTACTTGCGTAGAGTCTCCTGCTTCCTGCTCTTCAACACAAGTGAATGGAATCTCTGAATTTTGAATGAATAGTGGTGGAGTCAAAATGATTATTACTCATGATTAAAGAGCTTTTAACATTGTAATATATTGCGGGAAAAATAAAAAATTTAAAAGATTGGAAATAATTTTTGTACTGGACAGATGGGAATAGCTGGAACAGCACAGTGCTTATCTGCTCATGCAACTTTCTTATAGTTGTTCACAGGGCATTTAGGAGTAGATTTATTTATTAAATTGCTGGCTAATGTTTGTTGTAATCTGCTACTTGAATGATAGAAAAAAAAAAAAAACCAGTGCCTGAAAACTAGTATTCAGTTCAGGGAATGAGGGTAGTTGTGTAAGACTCCTCTGTTTATTCAAAAGCAAAATATAAATGCCTTTTGCTAATACATTATTTGTTTTAATGTTTTACATAGGCAGAATTTAAGCTTCCCTTTGTTTGTCCGTTGATCTTTTTGTTTGAATTTTTTCTTTTAGGTACCAGACTACTATGATATAATCAAAAAACCTATTGCCTTAAATATAATCCGTGAAAAAGTGAATAAATGTGAATATAAGTTAGCATGTAAGTATTATTTATTGAAAGGGGTATATTGTACCATGTTCTCTCACTTTAAATCCTTGTCCTAAAATAGAACTGTGTTGGATGATTAGAAAGCTGAAATTGTGTTTGCTTTGGGGTTTTGTGGTGTTTTAGGTTTTTTTAAAAGAGCAATTACTAATATTTTTTTTAAATAAAATCTGTTGAACATAGTTCCTTTCCTACTAACATACATGATGGATAGATAAGAAATGGGCAGCTATGAAACCTCTGGTTGTTCTCAAGCCTTTAATATCAAAGAGTGACACTGATGGAATTATTAGAAAAGGTACTGTTGTTCCTGTCTCTGATTTGTATTTCCTGTATTGATAATCAGAGAAACTGAAGAATGTTGACATGGAACAGCACCGATACAAGGATAGAAACTCGATACACGTAAAGACGTTTTTGTGTTGCGGCTCTGCATAGGATCACTGTACTGATTTATTGGTGTCATACTGTTTGTCAGACTGCTGATGACTTGAAACATGCTAAATTAACTTATTTTATTCCCTAGCTGAATTCATTGAAGATATTGAGCTGATGTTTTCGAACTGCTTTGAATACAACCCTCGTAACACAAGTGAAGCAAAAGCTGGAACTAGACTTCAAGCTTTCTTCCACATTCAGGCTCAAAAGCTTGGACTTCCCATCACATCTGGTAACGTGGACCACACCGCTCCCGCGGCGAAGAAATCTCGAATCTAACCTCTGCCTTCCAAAGGAGTTCTTGAGGGAATTTATTACATTCATTAAAATGGATTGTTAAATTACCCAGTCGTCATGTCTATTTAAAGCAATAACAACTGTTTAACCACCTTGAAGTGTGGCCTGCACTATATTCTCAATATAATATTAAGCACTCAGGAGAATGTAGGAAAGATTACCTTTGCTACAGTTTTATTCAGTGTCTAATAATTTTGATAGATGTACTGGATACAGTACTGGTTTACAGAGGTTTTGTACATTTTTAATACATTCATGTGTCCAGATATCTTCCAGAAGTACTTTGTTTTTTCCTGCACAAAATAACGTTGTTTCATCTCTAGATTTTGTAGGAGCTGTGGTATTGAGGGCTTTATCAACTCAGAGAAAATCTTCTGCTGTAGCACAGTTGAAGAAACTGTGTGTGTTGTTAAAACTTGTTTGAGCATATCTTCTCAACACTAATGAGTACAACTGCATATCTTTTCAAGTACTGTACCAGTGCTGGCTGGAGGTATTCGGTCTGAGTTTATTAAGTAGATATTTATTTAGCATTCAAAGTAATTTGTGAATTTGTTTTGTATTTATAAAATTTGTACTTGGGGCAAAAAAAAAAAAAAGTCCCATAACTTTTTAAATTTTGGAGGGTGGGGTTTTGTTTGTTTGTTTGTTTTTTCCCCTCTGACTTGATGATCAATCAATAAATACTTTCTTGTGTCCCTGGCAGTTCTTCTAGCAATGAGTAAATTTGCAGGACTGTACTCTTAAATTTCTACATTCAGCTTTGGAAGTGTACAAATAAAATGACACATTTTTTCAAAGTATGTTGAGTTTGGACTTCCTCTTGAGTTGTACTGCTGCACCAGCCTTTCCATTAATTTCTGAGGACAGTTTGCTGGAGGCAACACAGCAGAATGTGGTTCCAGTATGAGTACCCCAGCCAGCACTCTGGGCAGCTGCAGCCACTGTGCTAGCTGGTCTCTGAGGTATGCAAGTGTCCATCAGTTTGTCTGGAGTAACGTGAGTAGTGTAAGTTGTATGGATCTTTAATTTGCATCTCTACTGTGTAAAACTCACAGATTTGTTCAGCTGACCAGCAGCTTCTTTAAAGTATCCTTAGTATGCTTGATAGTTTTATTTTCAATATTTATTAATGTAAATTTATTAAGCTCAGTTTGAGTTAATAGGTTTAAATCAGTCCTGTCCTCTTGGAGATATGCCATAATCTGAGAAAAAACTATGGAGTGGAAGTCTGGGGATAGGAAGGAGCTGTAGGAAAAACAAACATGAGGCTTGCTGCTGCTGCTGCAGCATCTTTCCCCCTGTGTTTATGCAGCTTGTGTTAAAGGGTTAAAGCCTGAATATGCTCCTAACAATTACTTGCTATGTAATTGTGGGCTTTCTTTGGCTGCTGTAGTGCTTACCTTGCCTTAGAGGTGTGAGAATGGGCATTCTCTTGAGTTCAGGGAATGGGTGGTGGTGGATAGGAGACTGATCAGTTCAAGTGTTGCAGTTGTGGGTTGGTGATTTTTAAAAATAATTTTTAAAAATTATAAGAATGAGAAGAGGGAGGGATGTTTTAGAAATGTCTGCTAATACTTCTGAGTTTCTGTGGAGCTTTCCACAGAAAGCTCTCAGTTCAGAGCTGACATCTCTGTCTATATTTAAGAGACATTTTTTGTTCCCACAAAAGAAATGCTCCCAATAAAGAATGCTAAATTCTGCAAGGAATATGAGCAGCAGAAGACTTGGTTGCAGGGTGTAAGCTGTACTTGGTACCCCTGCATCTGTCCAGTCCTGTGAGGCTGTCAAAGTCCTGACTAGTAGGTTGCACAAACAGTTGTGCTCATTCTTGTTCACGTGAATAATCCCCATTGACTTGAGTGTGAATACATTTTGAGGAGGGGCACAGTGAGCTGAGTAAGTCTGTCTGTGGCAGATGTAAGTTAAATAATTTCTGTTCCAAACCTACTCCCAGCTGTTCATTCCTATTTCCTTCAATAGCATCCCCTTAACAATGCAGCTATAATTTTTGGGTTTGGATAGAGCAAGTGGGAACAGTCCAACCCAAATCTCTGCTTGACAATGGTGTTTGTATGCTTGTGCTCAGCAAAGTTACTGATTTCCCTTTAAGTTTGCAAGCCTGAGGCCTCACTTACATACACTGAAGGTGAAATACAGGAGGTGCTATTCTGCTTTGAACAGCTGTGCTCAAAATACTCTGTCTGCCATATGTGCAGTTCAGCTCTGACTGTCCTTGGCTTTGGTGGTGCTTGTGAGGCACGAACCAAGTCCTCAGAGCAGACTGCCCGGTCTGGTACTTTCTTTGATGCTTTTTCAGACTTCAGTGATGCTTTTTCTTAGCTGTGTCAGGACATCTTTTTTATGGCCTTTGGGAAAGGGAGGTTACTTCTATCTCCCTCCTTGTCTTAAGGGCTGAAATATTCATGCTCCTCATCCATCTTTTCCCCCTGAAAGTGTGTTACCATGATCAGCCATCCCACCTGATGTTACCATCAGAGTAAGATCTGTACAGTATCTGTCAGGGCTTCAGGCAAGTTTTTCACAAAGGTGTCAAAATGGAGAGGGTGAACAGCTTCGTTTTGGATTCAGACTGATGAGGCTGTAGAAAAGAGGCAGTAGGCTTAGTTGAGTGTAAGTGTAGCATCAAGTGTAGCATCTGTGCTCTAAGGCATTTTAACAAGATACAACAGTGAAAGTCTTGCCCTTCTTGGTAGCTTCCATAGATCTTAGCCCTGGCATGTATCCGGATACTGCAACACCAGCTGCTTTTCCTGCTGTGCAAATTCTGCCCCTTTCATTCATTTCAGAGCTGAGTAACTGCCCTAGGCAATTTCTTCTGATGCTTTTTTGTACATGACTCTTCAGTAGCCGTGGGACCAGTCCCTTTGGGCTCTCAAAAACTATTCTCTTGGAATAGTTTTTGAGAGCCCAAAGAATCCAAAGGATTCTCTTGTCCAGGGAACACCAGAATTTCCTCAAAGAAAGCTTGCTCACCTTCTGGCCACCACAGGCTACCAAAGCTGCAGAAGACCAATCCCCACAGTGACTGCTGGTACTAGAAGCAGCCCTTCCTACCCAAGCAGGATGAGGTCACAAGGTGAAGGCCACTTCAAATGCTGGCTGTAGCCTTCTGTGGTGGTTGCAGTCAAGCTGATATTGGCTGTTTAGGTGTCAACACCAGCGTAGCTAGGACTTGTTGTATCAAGTCCCTTCACCTGTATTAGGAGGCAGGTGATGACCTTGACTGGCATATCCAGTGTCAGATTCACCTGCTGGAAGTCTGATTTCTGGAAGTCTGTAACAATGCTGGAAAGCTTGTGTTGCTTTGGTGTGGCAGCCCATGATAGATGTGAGCTAGCACTCTTCTTTGTGAGGGGTATGAGTTGGGGCCAGTGCCCCAGCACCCACTACTGGATGCCTCTTTTGTGGAGGGTGAGGTTTTAAGGACTTAGCACAGAGCACTTAAACTAGTGTTAACAATAAAAAAAAATATTATCTTAGCATAATCTTAGTAAATAGGGGCATTAGAAACCAGTACGTAGCAGCTGAAAACCAGTTTGAATGTACATATATAGCTCCAGGGAGGCAGACCCTGAACAGCCCCACACTGCAGTCACCAGCTGCTCCAGAACCAGCTGTCCCTGCATCTGTCACAGTGCAGAAGTGAAGAGCCTTCCATGGACATGTGCAGGGAGCAGGTCTCTGGGGACAGCAGACCGTGCCAGAGTCCTACCCAGCACCATGTTTGTGCTGCACTGGTAATCTGGTGCTTTAGGATTTAGGAGATTACATTTGTGGTTTATGAATCATTGATGTAACCACTGAGTTAACCCTTACCCTGCAGTGATCTTTCTCTTCCAAGTTTTATCTGTTTGTATTCAATAAATAACATCTAACACAGGTCACGTTACCTATTGGGGATCCCTGTTGTAACTGATCACAGTGATTCTAGATAACACTTCTTGAGGCTAGCAAGGACTATTTCTGCCCTCAAAAAGCCTTCTCACTCTAAAGAAGTTGCCAGTGTCCAGACAACTGCAGGAAGTTTCTTGTACAGCATTTGGCTGTAACTCTGAGAGATCTTTCCCTTGCACTGCTCAAGTGCCTTGATCTTCCCAACAGTGACATAGTCTAGTTCTGCAGGGCTGCTCCTGGTGCTTTACCCAGCCTGCTGCAAGGGCATACTCTGAGATTTCTCAGCCTGCTACCAAGTGATGCATTCTTCCTCCTGCCCTTAATCAGCTACCCACTTCCCTTAATTTGGTGCTTCCTTAGGCAGTGCAATTAAAAGCTTGCCTTTGAAGTGCTCAATTGAGTATATGTCCAGTATCAGGCCTGTGTAAAAACTCCTCATCTCCAATTATCACCAATAAGAACACTTCCCATTTCAGAGCACTCAGGTTTGAAGATGATATCTGGATGAAGACTGATGCAAAAGGTAAAATAATTTGTGCTGCAAATCAGAATTATAAATGCAGGTAAATAAACTGATTACCTTGTTTCCCAATAGGGATGCTGATGTAGCTCCATCCCTAAAACACGTTTGTGTATTTGTGGATGTATTAGTATATACTTAGGCAAAGTTTGGGATTTTTAACTGCTCTAAGTCACTGACTATTAAAACAATGGTTAACATTCATGAATCCTAGAACTTAAGAGAATGGCTTGGGTTAGAAGGGACCTCAAAAAATCATCTTGTTCTAACCCTGCTGCCATAGGCAGGGACACCTTCTATTTGACCAGGTTGCTCACAGACCCATCCAATATGGCCTTGAACACTGCCACAACTTTTCTGGACAACCTGTCCCAGTGCCTCACCAACCTCACAGTGAAGAATTTCTTCCTCTTACATAATCTAAACCCGCTCTCTGGTAGCGGGAAGCCATTCTCCCTTGTCCTGTCACTCCATGCCCTTGTAAAAAGAGCCTCTAGCTTTCTTGTGAGCTCCCTTCAGGTATTGGAAGGCATTTTTTGGACTGCAATAAAATGCACATCAATACAAGCTACACCTGAAGCGTTCTTGGGGCAGAAAGCCACAGATTGCATGTGTTTTCCAAAAAGTGCACTGAGAAAAACTTTAGGTTTGTTTCTTTACCATAATATATCAGTTCCTGGGTTTGTAGTGCTTCTTTCCTGGAAAACTGCTGAATTTATTTTAAATATATATTTTTAAGGTGCAACTCAACCTTTAAATTTTTTTAGAGGTGAAAGAAGGGAAAAAAGTGTTCCTGGGTCTGCAAAGACAGGGCTGTATCAGCGGCTGCCCTGTGAGTGGCTCTGGGTACGCAGCAGCCGGCCAGGCTGGAGGTGCTCAGCCCACACCATGTCCTGCAGCCTTTGCCAGAGGGGGGAGAAGGCAGCAAAGCTCCAGCATTCTGCCTGAGCCTCCCTGCTTGCTCACAACGTTTATCCAGCTGTTCAGGTCACTCGCTTTTGATGAGAGAAATGTTTGATTGGGCCAAGTTTCCTACAAGGATGTTACATGACAGCATACTCTCCAAAACGCTGGCCGATCGCCATGCAAGATCAGCTTTCACTTCTGTCTTCTCTGCTGTTGTTCGTCTCTTTCCTTAGATTGATTTCAAAGAACCATGAAAGAAAGGGTCTTTATTTGAATAACACAGAGCTGCTGCACCAGCACTGTGTCACAGCATCGTGGTCTGGGGTTATTCTGGTGCTCATGCTGCCCAGTTTAACCATGCCATGTGGAGGGCATGCTTGTCCCAGAATTTCCCTGTTACAGGGTTGGAAGGAATCCTCTACAAGGATTACCTTGCTCTGCTAGGATAGCACACAGTCCAACTTCAGCTTTGCCAATTTGATAGTCTTGTCTTACCAATATATTTAGGATTTATATTGATAGTTCCTAGGGTAACAGTCCTATAAGAATGTGTATTATAATCTACGTGCTTTCCAATTTTTCTCTTTCGAGCGCTCTACAGATAAAATTAGCTTGGAGAGGAAAGGACTTTGAAGAGACAGGCAGTGCTGTGGCTCATCTGCTGTGAATTCTGTGTTCAGAATGGCAGAAATGGGAGCCAGGATGTTAAAATGTTTGGGGTTTGGATGGCAGTTCTGCATTTGACACTGGGCAGCGTGGGGCTTCACAGTTGCTTTTCATGAGCATTCCTGTGCAGATCCCACCATCAGTCACATGCTGGGCTCTGCAGTCCTGGCACCGATGCTGCTGTCACCAGAGGACACTTCTGCACTGACCGACAGGCCCCACGATCCAGCAATGGTTATAAATATTCCTGGGCCTCAGTCATCCTAAAGCCCATCCTCAACCACCAGAAAGTGATCTCAACTCATGTATTTAGCATGTTAGGCTGAGCTAAAGTTCTATTTTTAGATTGCTGTCTGAAAAAGAAAAACTTTGTGGTTTTAAAAGGCACCATCAACTTTTTAAGCACTGTATCTTGTGAGTGGGCTTTGAAATGCTTGAATAGGTTTAGACGGTGCATCTTTTGGTTCCATAGTTGTTGCTTTTAAGAGGTTTCTTAGAACCAACCCTTGAGGTCAACCTTCATCAAACATCTGTCCTCCTTTTTGTCTGACCTTTAAAACTTCCAGTCAAAACAGGCCATTTGAATTAATCTCTGCCATGTTCACACTTTAGTCATGGCTTTATCTACCTCCTGGAGAGTATTTGATCCTTTACTAGCGATTCTTTTTTGTATTTAAAAGATGTCTCCTTAAATCAGACCTGCAATACCATAGAAGTGCTGATCGTGATTAGAAACAGTCCATTTTCCAAGGACTTTATTCCAACATGATGACAGAACCCCAGCAGGAAAGGAGGCACAGAGCAATGAAGGTTAGTAGCAGAATCAGGCCAAGCCTGGAAGACTTGGGATTAATGCCTGAAAGATCTGTCCAATCTGTGTACAGTAGTGCTTTGCACTTGTCCAGCACAGAAAAACAAGGATTCCTTGTCCTACCAGGAGCCCTGTCTCAGGGGCGGCTCTCCTGTAAAAAAGAACATAACAAAATTGAATCATTATACACGTTACGTGCTAGCCAGCACCAGCAACTCAAAGGTCTGCACGCACCTATCCTAAAGGAAAAGAGCTTTTGGAAACCATTGCCACTTTTTCCTGGAGGTGCACCAGTTTAAACTGTGCCATCTGCTGAGATGGCTGGCTGGCTGTTTCCTAACTTTTGGCAGCTGTCCTGCAAACCAGGCTGAGGCTGTTCAAGAAATGACCCTTTCCAGCTGTCATGCTTGTCTGCTGAGAGGAGTCACTGCTCTGTGGCTCAACAGGTTTTCAGAAACATAAACAAGATGAACTCACTGCTAAGAGAATTGTAGATGCGAACTTCAGTAACACTACTGCTGTCCTTACTCCTTCTTTGTGTAAGATCTATTATATTTAGATACTAAATATAATATAATATGTAATAGAATATAATTAATATAATCTTGTGAGCAAAGAACCAACAGTTGAGCCACAATACAGAGTAAGGAAAGAAATCACACTTTTATCTCTCTTCTGATTTCAAAAAGAAACAAAAACTTCTGCTTCTGTGCTGTGGTAAGTCTACTAAAATCCTAGCATAAGAGGCACCAGAATTTGACTTTCTAAGCTTGAGGATAGAAACTTGGAGACTGCCAGCATATGGACTATCGCTTATTTTGTAAGACATGGGGAAACTGTAAAAATTGCTGAGTGCTGTTTATGCATGTGCGTAGCAAAAGGGCACTGCAGCAGTTGGAGACACATTTTGTAGGGCATAGGGAATTACAAAGGCTAGCAGGATAAACAGTAGCAATTTCTTCTAGTGCTACAAGTGTGTAAACCCTTGTAAAAGTCGAATATGTGCTCATTTTTGTCTTCTGTTTTTATTAATAAGGCTGAGCGAAGTTTCCCTGTATTTTAAACTGTAGAGGAATTTTTTGTTCTGTTCTGCCATTATTTTTCATGTTTCTCTCACGAGACGAATTTTTATTTCCTTTTTTTTGCTGTGTTTAAATACCATCCCTAACACGACGTCATTACAAGACATAACATTTTAATTAAATCTCTCTTTTGCTGTCCATTGACAGGCCCGTGGCTGCCCGGCGTTGTGATTCAGTGACACGTGTGAGAGGGGGAATTCCACCCTGCCCCGAAAAACATGCGGCTGCTGCTCCTCAAGCATCCTTGCTGGGCTTACGCTGGTGCCGCTCCCTGCTGCCTCCTCCTGCCTGCCCTTCCGGCATACGGCATCAGGTCAGCTCGTCCAGGGAACGCGGATGGCTGACGAGCTTTACAAGCGAGGAGGGGAAAAAGGAGCTTTTCCTCGGCCGCATCCCTGCACGGGCTGGAAAGGGCCTTCCCCACCTGGCAGGAGAAGAGGCTGCTTAACCCAAGTGAGGCATCGCAGCGCTCAGGCCGGCATCGCCGCCCCGGGACCGCGCTCGCCGCCCCTCCCGGCGCATCCCCGCGCCGCAGCCAGCGGGGCGGCGGCAAAGGCTCCGGGAGCCCCGGGCAAGGCGGCGGCAAGGCGGGCAGCGCTCCCAGCCCTGGGGCAGCAGCTGGCAGGCCGGGGCTGCGAGGCGGCGGCGGCGGGAGCAGCCGGGCCGTGACTCAGCCCGGGAATTCCTGGCACGGGCGGCCGCGGCTCCCGGTGAGGGTGACGCAAGGGGCTCGGCGCGCCCGCCCCGCCGCGGGCAGAGCCCCGGGCGGGACCGGCCCCCGGCAGGAGCCGCTGCCCCGCCCGGTGCGCTGAGAGCTCGAGGCGCCCGAGGGGCATTCGGGGACCGCTCCGCTGGACGAGGCCGCTTAAACCTGCACAAGTGACCCGTGGGAAAGGGATAGTGGAGTCTGGAGCTGCCCTGATGGGGCTGGCTGCGGATCCGTGCCTCACACCAGCACACGCACACTGCCCCTCGCTTCAGGCTCCGGAATTAGCTCACAGGGAGGCACTGCAGGTCTTCCTAACTTGCAGCAAAATCGTGCCAGGATCCACAACTTAAGAGACAAATATATTTACTGTTGTTTTTTTGCTTGTGGTTTTTTGTTTGTTTGTTTGTTTTGGGGTGATTTTTTGTTTGTTTGTGGGGTTTTTTTTTGGGGGGGGTTGGTTTTTGTTTTTGGGGAGGTTTTTTTGGTTTTTTTTTGAGGAATGTATCTGCAATGTAAGGAAAGAGAAAAACTGAAAAACTCAGTGTTAGCATTTCACAGCTTTTCTCTAATGCTCTCTTACATTACCAAAAGTTAGACTTTGTCTGGCTTTCTTTGCACTCCCACTGAAAATACAGAATTGTTAGAGGGAAACTTGGTATTTTGCAGAGGTACACAGGACAGCAAAGGAGAAAAAGAAGTGTCCTGAGCAAAAGATCACATCAGATGCAGTTTCCTATGGATTTCTCTTCCTTGACAGGTTGATTTTTTGAACTGAATGGTATTAAGACTCTCTGTCATTTCAGTGTGCATCTATGCAAGTTTCTCTGCTTTTCCTTTCCCTCTGCTCAGTCCTCTTGAAGGTAATCTGGCTACACCGTAACAGCTCCAATGCCCCTAGCAGAAACCAACAGGTTCCTGAATTGGACTGGTAGACATATAGCCTCACTTTCTCTATCTCAAAGAATTATGAGATTATTTTATAAAATTTAATTACTTAATTATGGATCTTAATTACTTTTGTGACCTCTATTCTTGTGTCAGATTTAACTCAAACAAGCTAACAAGTCAAAAAGTCACTGAGACAAGGACTAGCCCAAGTCAGAGAGAGGATGCCTGAGGAGGCCAAGCAGAGGCCTTGCTTCCATGGGAAATGAAGCTGAAGTGGTAACACTGAGCTCAGCGAGGACCACAGAAAAACAAATAGGATGCACAGAGCACTAAAGGAAAGGACTGTGATACCAAAGAGCTTCAGTGCATAAGGCAGCTTAGTCGATTATAATAATTTCTCACTAATGAGCACCCAGGAGCTGAATCCAAACAAAGAGTGCCTCCTGCTCCACGGTGAGTCATTGCTTCCATCCACAGAGGGTGAAGGGAGCCTTGGAGGGCTTCCTCAGAGGCATGTGCTCCACAGAGGGTATCATTCACAAAGCTTTTAGTGCTGCTGCTGCTGCTGCTGCTGGGCTCTCTGAATCATTGGGCTATTTCGGTGGTGCCTGGTGGGATGCAGGTCTTGTGGCACAGGGGTAGTGAAACTCGATGCTTCCCAATGCAGTGAGATGCCGAAGTGAGGAACCAGCTTTGTCTGAGTGTGCTTCAGCAGTAAGATTTGCTTGGTCATTACTGCTTTTGGCTGGATACTGGCCATTTCCGTGGCCTCCAAAGTTCACCAGTGGGCTCTGTCACAATTCCTTCTCTGATCACTGCAGTCACCGGGAGTTCAAAATTAATTTCCTTGAAAATGAGAAACCCCTTTCTGTTTACCTGTGACCTGTTTTTCACCTTTAAGAAATGCTCTCAAATTCTGGCAAACTCATTTCTGTGTCAGAGATTTCTGTAAAGTCACACTCCTTCAGCCTGTGCTGCTTCTGTACTCTGGTGACTGCCAAGTATCAGGCAGTGATGTGCAGCAGCAGAAGCAGCAGCCCTTGGTGCCTGGGTACCTCAAGTATGCACCTTGTGAGGTGAAGAGAGTATCAAGCACTCCTGATTCATTATTCAGTTTCCATGGTGTTAAAAACAGAGGGTGAGTCATGCACAGTTTTGCAGTTGTCATCCCTGGAGCACCTATCCAGCCACACAACTCTGGAGCTGGTAACTCCACACTTTTCATTTTAGGAGCCTGGAACACCATGTAGGTGGCTGAGGGTGCTCAGCCAGGACATGAGACTAGGGCACTCACACACAGCAGATTCCTGCTCCTGTGCACATCTTAGAAGTTTGCTGAGCCCATGGCAGCAAGCGTGGTCAGCAGCACCAGAGGATGTAGTGCACATGAGCACAGCTACACCTGCTTGCCAAATATACAATAAAGGTACTCCTTCCTGAGTCCCACATTGCTGGCACTTACACAGGCAGTAAAAGTAACCGAGTCATCTGGAAAAAAAAGACTTGAGTCAAACAGAGCTCAGTGGCAGCAGGAAGTCTAGAATGTGTGGCTGTAAGGAGCTGAGGGGTAAATACAGCTCCGGATTAGTGATTTCAAGGCTGATGAATCAAATTTTGAATATTGATTATGCAAATCAGTCTTGAATTCTACATCCAGAGGGCAGGATATACCCAGAGGGCCGGCTGTAACTCAAAAAGGATATTGGAAACATAGTGTCTCAGCTGATCAACAAGGTAATGCATAGTAATGGAGAATGGGGGGAGAAATGTCAACACATCCCTCACACAATGCAGTATGAATATACGAATATATATGTATCTAAAACACATAGAGGAATCTAATACACATTCACACGTGCTGACAAACACTGGCTTGTCGGTTCAAGTGTTCGGGGGAGAGAGCTGGCTGGTCACAACGCAGGCTGGAGGCTCACAGGTACAGCTCCTTGAGGTCCTCAGTGTTTAGGATTCCTTGGTTTTCAAACACACCAGTTCAGGGTGAAGAGTCACACAGGACTGAGAATCCTCTTGTCCACTTGGATGGGCTAGAGATAAAATGCTGTGTTTGTTGCCCTGTGCCTGAAGCCCTGTCCAGCTCAGTATGGAACAGTAAAACACTGTCGGGAAAGCCATCCTTCCTTGTTTTCCTGTAAGTCATTTTCTCATCTTTTAACGCACCTTCCGCCCTACGTGCTGTGTCCCGCCCCACTGTCTGAGCAGCTCTGCCAAGACGGCAGAAAGAGCACTCTTTGTGCCGGGTCCCTGTGTGCCCAGGGCCCTTCCCTGCACAGCCCGGGGCAGCCGCAGCACAGATCCCCTTCCAGCGGGGACAGGGCGGCGTGGCACACGGCAGCGGCACAATGCCGCCTGTGCCGCCTGCTGGGGCAGCCTGGCAGCGCCGGGCCACGAGCCGTGAGCAGGGGGCAAACCCCTCAGAGCAGCACAGAGCGCCTCGGCCCGGGGAGCGGCGCCGGGCAGGGCGGGCAGGGTGGCTGGCTCCGAGCGGCCGCGCCGCCATCGTGCCCCGGCCTGACGCTGCTGCTCCGGGCCCAGCCGAGGGGCCGCCTCGCCCCCTCGCAGCCAGACGGCCGCTGCCGGGGCCCGCTGAAGGGGCCGCCCGGGGCTGCGGGGCCCAGGCCAGGCACCCGCAGTCCGGCGTCGGCGCTGCCTCGGTCGGGCGGGTCCCGCCGCCTGCGGGCCCTTCCCCGCGGGGGCCGGCCCAGCGCGGCCCGGCGGCGGCACGTGGTGGCGGCGCGGCCCATGTGACCGGCCCTCCCCGGCCGCTGCGGCTCATCCCCCGCCCGGCCGAGTCCCCGCCCGCCTCGCCCCCAGCGCAGCGCAGCGCTCTCTGCGTGCAGCAGCCCCGCACCGCAGGCAGCCGCCGCCGCCCCGGGACCCGGCGCCATGGTAAGGGCGGCGCGGCGCGGCACGGCGTGGACGGGCGGGGAGGGCGGTGCGGGCGGCTGGCGCGGCCCGGCGGAGCCGAGCGAGGCTGAGCGGAACAGGCCCGGCCCGGCGCGGCCCCGCGGCCTCCGGCGGCCATTTTAGTCTAATTTTAGCCGGGTGCGGGGGGAAGAGGACGCGGGAGCGGCCGCGGGGCAGCTGCGGGCGGCGGGGCTGGGGCTGGGGCCGGGACCGGGCCCTGGGGCCTGGGGCCTGGCCGGGCGGGCGGCGCAGCGCTCCCTGCGGCACCGCCCGGGCGTGCGAGTGCCCGACGGGGCGGTGAGGGGCGGTGGGCGCGGAGAGAGGGGTCCCGCACTCCTCCCGAGGAGCCGCCCGGTGCCCGGGCCCGAGGGGCACCCGGGAGCGGCCGCGGGGGAGCGCTGGGGCAGGGCGGGGGTGCCGGCGCGCAGGGACGGGGGGTGCGGGGCGGCGGGGCTCCACCGGCCCCGTGAACAAAGCTGGGAGAGGGGCCCGCGGCTTTGCCCCCGGGGACAAAGCCGGCGGCTCCCTGCGAGCACCTGCCTTCCCTCCCCGGCAGCCTGCGCTGGCAGCGCTGCCTCGGCAGATGTAATTGCTGGACCGAGAGCAAGGGCGCTGCAGATGGGCTGAGCTCGGTTGCTCACTCGCAGCGGGGTTTGCTAAATTATTTTCATTTTGCCTGGAGCTGCCCGTTTGCCCTGCCGGTGTTTTGTTTCCTTGCTGTTTTAGGCTCTTATTTTGAGCGGCTTGCGAGCCTGATGGGGAGCTGTACAGTTGTAATCGGTATTTTTATATGAACGAAGAGCAGTCAAACAATACTCCCGCAGCAGTATGAAGTAAAATTCGGGAGTTCTTAAGGCGCGGTGTTGAAGCTGACACAATGCAGAAAGCATTTCTGCTGCTTGTAGAGCCTTACCTCACGCAACAAAATGAGAATCATGACAGTGCTGGATGTGAGCTGCTGCTGTAGTGTTTGCTCTACTAGAAAAAAAAAAAAAAGCCAACAAAAATCTATCCACCAAAACCCCACCCCCTCCTATCCCAACCGAAAATTACAAACTCCTCTCCTGTCTTCAGTTCCTACCCCCCCATCACTGCCTCTTCCCCTCCCCCCCAAATAAGCCAAATGCATGATAAGGTAAAGGAAAACTGTTTGAGCAGTACAGTTGTGTGACTATTTGTATGAAACTGCTACCCAGAACTGCTGAGCTGAAAATGCTGAGATCTACAACAAGAAACTACTGAATTCATGCCTCCTTTGTATCCTCTGCTCCAGTCCTACCAATATTACTAAATTCATAGTGTGTTCAGGTCGAGGATAGTATTTTTATTCTTATGGGGGCAGGCAGACTTCTTTATCTAGCACTGTGGGCTATCATCGTCTTCTGGTGAGTGTTAATTTTTGCTGTTTAAATTATTCCTTTGATCTCATTTTACAGGCTTCTGGAGTAACAGTGAATGATGAAGTCATAAAGGTTTTTAATGACATGAAAGTAAGGAAATCTTCAACCCCAGAAGAGATTAAAAAAAGAAAGAAAGCTGTTCTCTTCTGCTTAAGTGATGACAAAAAACAAATAATTGTAGAGGAGGCAAAGCAGATATTGGTTGGTGACATTGGTGATACTGTGGAGGACCCCTACACAGCCTTTGTGAAGTTGCTACCTTTGAATGATTGCCGATACGCTTTGTACGATGCCACATACGAGACAAAGGAATCTAAGAAAGAAGACCTGGTATTTATATTCTGGTGTGTGAAAGTAAAGCTTGCTGTCAAAATTGAATATTCTGGAGCTACCACTGGATGACTTAGTAACTGTTTGTTGTTGGCTTTTTTCTTTAAAGGGCTCCTGAAAGTGCACCTTTAAAAAGCAAGATGATCTACGCAAGCTCTAAAGATGCCATTAAAAAGAAATTTACAGGTATGGACCTAAAAATGTTTTTCTCGTTAACCACTGTGCCATTTAGATGTTGAGGTTCTCACAAGTACATTGTTGTCCATCTGTCTTTCAGGTATTAAACATGAGTGGCAAGTAAATGGTTTGGATGATATTAAGGACCGTTCAACACTTGGAGAGAAATTGGGAGGCAACGTGGTAGTTTCACTTGAAGGAAAACCCTTATAAAAAGACAGACAAGTGCCATCTGGATCTAAGGAGCTTCCATTTCTGCAGCTCGTTCAATTGGAATAGTATTAGTCTCCCCATCCCCTCCCCTCCTCAAAAAAATAAGCCCCTTCCCCACCGCCCTGAAGGAGATGTCATTGTTAAGCAGTCTACCAGTGATTGCCATTAGACTGTTTGATCCTGGTAGTTTTATGTAGGATCCAAGGAATGCTTTCACGTCATCCTCTTGGCCAAAACTGACGTTGCAGGCATTCCTTGCAACATGTTCAATGAATGTGATAGTTAATGTAAATAGTCTAGCAGACAGCAAAGGGTAAGCTAATCGAATGCCTTGAAAGTATTGTCCACTGGTCGGATGGTAGACTCTCTACAGTATTACTTACAGTTGCACTTGATTGCAGTTCCATGAGGCTCTTGTGCATTCATACACCTCACCTGCCTTGACAAGCCTATTTTTGTGACATGGCAGCACACAACACTATGCATTTAAAGCACTTTTTTGTAATATGTTTGACCCGCCCCCTCCCCAAGGAATGCCAATTAAGTTGCTGTAACTGTGTCATCAAATTATTGTAGTACCTCAGTTTCATTCCTGTTACATGCATATCTTTATAAATGAAGTAGCTGTTATGATGCCTTTCGTTTTCCATTGAATGTACACTACTGAACAGGAGTAGAAGTTATCTGTTTACCATATGAGTCTTGAAACACTAAAGTTTTGTAAAACATCAGTCATGGTGGCAATTTCTGTATTAAAAAGAGCCTTAAATGGAACATTGTTCTTTGAGATCAAAAACTGGCCACGTTGCAATAAAACTTGTGGCTTATTACAGAACGTTGCCTTGTTTTCATTGGAAAATATAGTTTTTAAGTGTTTAAGCATATTTCAAATAACTTCTGTGGAAAGTATTGTAAAGGTAAACAATCATTAATCTCATATTGAATAATGCAAGTTTTTAATACTGATTTAGGCACTGCTTTACAATACTTTGTGGCTCTGTTCTGGCCGTTCAATAAAGGACCTGCTCCTAGTTTACCGTAAAGTAAAGAAGCTACCACTGCTGGAGACCATTAGTTCCATGAAACACTTGTGTCAGAAACTCAAAAATACGAAGTAATTAACCATGCAGTGTGTTTTGTACCTGAATGTTCTTAAAGTTCTACATGCCAGAGTAAAACCTTGCAGGAGTTTTTACAGCTTGCTGTCTTTCTGGGTAAGGTGATGTGTAATAACAGTTACATGCAGAGTACGAAGCGGGGAAAGAGTTTTTGTTTCTTGAGTGTTAGAGTTAGACCGACCCAGTACAAGAATTAGCCTAAATGAACTGTTCTACTTGTTAGCTTCTATGTAAATAGAACTGGAAAGTGTTTGCCACTACTGAGGCTTGCATAGGGGACGTGTTTTGGCTGGGAGCCAAATAATGCTCTCCTTATAGAGAATTTGATCTGCTCTGTGTGAGCAACCCTCCGTTAGCCAGAGCTATTTATGGCAAACACATGCTTTTGTATCTTGTCATCGTTATCCACAAATGGCAAAACTGGACATGATTCTCCTGGTATGCATAAAGGAGTGCCATTAGGCAGCCACTGGCAGCTGAACTGTACATGCTGCTGAAGGAATGCTCTTTTATCATTACCTTATTTTAAAAAGTTGGTAGAGTTGAACTGTGGAGCTTTTAAATGCAGGCTCTTTATGTTCAGTTCATAGCCCTTTTTCAACAACGAAGCAGATAATAATCCAAATACTTTCTCTATTCCCCGCCCCCCCCCAATAATTTAAGTAACCTAGTGGTACTGTGTTTAGGCTCTCTTGTCCTGTAGAACTTTAAGACTTTATTTCAGGCTTCTGGCTATCCCTGTGACTTGCACACTTCATTGTGTTTGCTGTTCTATGTAGACTAAACTTTACTAGAATTTAAGTAAAAAGGCATGATGACCACTGATTTACTAAGTGTATTAATGAGTCTTGGTTTTGTTCTACAAAACTCTCCTTTCAGGTACCTTTTAAGATTGCAAAATAACTGATGGTATGCATGTTGTCTAGGTGAAAAAAAAAAAAATCCCACAACTTTTTATTCCTCAAAATAGTCTATTTCTGATCATTCATGTTGTATGCAAAGCCCAGTTTAATGTAAAGATACCTGTGCTTTATGTTCAACTTGACTTCAGTACAGTAAAATGAAATTATCTTTTAACTGATTTTTCACAAGGAATAAATTGTTTCTTTAGAAAAAGCCAAAATGGAAAATGTTAAATTTTAATAAACCGTTTGAATTTTCATTTTAGACAGTAAACTTTTTTAAGGAGTATTGTGTTTAAATTTATTGTTTGTTTTTGCTGCAGTCCGGAAAAATGTCTGTGGCTTTTTAGTTGAATATTACAGGTTTATTTTTTTTTCTTTTTTTTTTTTTATAGCTTAGGTGTATATTCACTCAGTCCAACTAGCTATGAAATTGAAGCACAAACTGTCTTTATGTAAGATTCCTACCAAATTAAAGTTTTGGATCCAAAAGGATCAGCCTGCCTTCAGTTTGTTCTTGAAATGAATGACTGACTGACTGATGTGAGGTCCAATTCAGATGGCTTGCTTTTTAAAAAAACAAAAACAAAAAAACAAAAACCAATAAAGTGCTACAGAACTGTTACTGTTTGAATTATAAAACAAATGAGAGACAGCTGGCATCTGTTCCAAAATGGTTTGTCAGCTGTTGTTTTCTGTCATTATGCAAAATGGTGAGGGCCTCATTGTGATCGAGAAGTGGAGGAAAATCCTCTCAAGTTGAGTATCTTCTGTGTATCTCTGTGTAGACGTGACTTTTGGATATCTTGGCTTCAGTTCTTTTATTGATAAAGAAATGTTAAATTTTTCATGAGAGTAGCTTGTGCAGAAATGGCATTTTTCTTCTAAAATAATATTTCAAAGCCAGCGGTTTTGTTTGATTTGGTAAATCCTGGAAGAGGTATAGATAGATGGGTTTGAGTTCTCTGAAAAGGAAAACCAATTCAAGACTAGAGTGTGCAAGTGAGGTTTATGCTTGTGGCGATTTTAGAAGTGCAAAGCTTAAATTTGTATGGACTTGACTGTAAAAATGACTTCTGGTCACATCATGAAGCAGAATTTGAGTATGCTCTGTTAAACCCAAAGTGTTTCACTAAGGGGAAGACTTTTCCTTCTCTACCATTCCCTCAGAACAAGTGATGGAATACAGCAATTGCCACAATTTGATAATAAGCTTTACTCTCTTATGCCAATTCCAGTATAAACCAAATTTTCATGTCTGCCTATTTTTTATAAACTTCTGTAAGTCCCCTTTAGTTTGTGGTGGCGAGTTAATGATTGTAGAGTGAAAACACGGCACTAATGGTGGATCAAAGATCATCAATGTAGCACCTGTCTATTGAACTTCTTTGAAATATTTCTGATTTTGAAAACCTGGTATAAATAAAATTAATTTAAATGTCTTCAGTTGTTGAGTTTGTTTGTGTGCTAGACATCACCTACGTTAATCACTTTGTTGTCTTTGGACTGGGAGCAGCCCAGATACTGTGAAAGAAGTTGTGGAATACCTGGATTTTTTGTAACAGGTTTTTTCTGCTGCCCATTCAGATCAATATCCAACTGTAGCAAAAGCCAGCTCTAGTGGCTCTGGAGATGGATATAAAGAAATTTTTAGTGGGCTGGTTCTAGATAGCCTTTTTCTTTTGTTGGATCCCAGCTCATGTGTTCAGAAAATTAGATGGCTTTTATATAGAAAATGTAAAATGTATGTTTACACTGGCAAGTAATTTCTAGTACAGGGAAGGAAGTGAACTGATGTGTGAAAAAACTGACTCCATGAAGAAAGATCAAAATATTACTGTTTTGGTATCAGTGGCCTGTCTCTTGTTAACATAAGATTTCTTGGATCTGGGAATATGTTATCTGGAAGAATTAATTTTGTAAACAAAGCTGTGAAGAAACAGCTTCATTGAATTCTCTGGAGAAGGCAGACTTTAACAATGTGCATTAAAAAACCCTTTACTGTTTATCTAACATAAGCCTTCTCTATGGCTGTGGGGAACATACATAAGAATCTGCATTAAAAAAGAATGAAAGGTCTCTGAAGTTTTTTGAATAAAAATAACTGTTTAGCTTAAAAATGTTCTATTTTTACTAAATTCATATCCAGTGCTTGACCCTATTGAATTTGGACATTTTTCTGCCTCACCTCCCATTTTGTTGAATCTACAACAGTCCCCATACATCTTACTCTTTCTTGCATTACTTATCTATGCATTCTACTTGTAACCTCTGAAAAATAAATACAACAGTAAAAATTAAATCTTTTCATAGGAAGTTCAAATGGGTGACATAATTTACGTTCATTTAATGATTTCATAGAATTGTCTTTTTACATTATAAAGCTTAGGAAAAAATGTGCTAATTGCAGGTACTGAAAGTAATTTTTACATTCCTAAGAGTCTGTGACTGTCTTTTTAATAACTCACTGTGGATTAATGTTTCTGTTGTCAGCTTTGCTTCATAGATATTTAGAAAACTAATGATTGGAAAATAAACTTGAAGATGCTGCTGATTATTTTTAGAAGTTTCTAAATGTCAATTTGGACTATAAAATAATATACAAACTTCAATTTCCCACTACAAGCCTAATTTTTATTCTTGTGTGTACAGGCTTAGAAATGTATGTGTAATCGTGCCTCTCCTCTTCCACCTCTTTATTTTTAAAAACAGCTGTGTCACTGCAAATCCCTACCATCTGCCCACTGTCTTCTGTAAAGGTTTACAGACAATCTCCACTTGTACCTTTCAGTATCTATTTTTCCCCTCTCTTGTTTGTGATTGTAGGAGTTTGGTTTAGAAAAACTAACTGCTGTAACACTGTGCTCCTCGAAACCTTTTCTATTATGCAGAAAGTTAAAAGCATCAGTTAATCTCTGGTGAGCACAGCTGCAGAGTGTACATTGGCTTGGAAAAAGAGATGTCATTTTGAGAGCCAGTTTAGAGAGCCTTATTTGTGTCTGCTTCCTCATAGTGGCAGCACTGCTTTCATCTGTGACCTTCTATTAAAGCTGATGTGAGAGCTAAGCTTTTCTTCCATTTTGGCTGTTTCAACAGAAAATGGAATGTGCTTGTAGCAAACAAGGTGCAGGGAAGCAGAGAAGGTTTAGAAGCAGCAGTTTTTCATAGAGACCTGTACATCTGGTGGGAGGGAAAGGGTTACAGCAGAGGATTTGTTTCCTTTTAATTTCAGTAGGAGCTTGCAGCTGTAATGACTGGGCTTATGTTATCTTTTGCTCTGCCTGAACAAACTGATTCCACAGTCTCAACTGTCTCAATGCTTTCATGCAATGAAATGTGAACACACAGCTCTTTATCAGTGAAATGTGGTTTACTCCTACAAAAGTGAAGCCCTGCTACAGCAGTGCTCTTGGTTAGCCATGTCATATGGAGAGATGCACCTAAGCTGCATTTGAACAATGCTTAAAAAATGTGTGGCTTCTGATTACACCAAATACAATAATTATGCTATTCCACGGGCACTGAGGACGAACGGATGTAGTTCTTAATTAGGTGACTGCAAGCGACAAATATAATTCATGGTCATATTTTTGAATCTTAGCCCTGTTATTTAAGCATGACTTAAAGATGAAACACTTCCCAGTCCACAGAATTCATTGCCTTCACAAATTCTTTTAAGCAGCAGTAGCATAATTTTAGCTCTTCACTGAATATACTGATGCAGAATCTGTCACCTGAGGGTTTTTAGTTGTCTGCTTGACAAATTCCTTTTGTAGTGCTGCATTATTTCTCTGCATCCATACTTCAAATTCAGTTCCCAGAACTCTCCTTCCAAGTAACCAGAATTCCTAAACAATATTTATTCTGTGTGACTAAAGTAGAAAGGCATCTTGTAGAACACCCATAGGAAACAAATGCACGGTATTAGCCTGCGTGGCCACTGAACGTGTTTGGCCCTGCGTGCCATCTCTGCCTGTTGGGTTATTCTGATGAAAGGTCACCTCATTCAGGTTTCTGTGGAATAGCCCAACACAGAAAATTTGTGGAAACAGGAAAGAATGTTTTAATTCTGAGCAAATGTTTTTGCTCAGATAAAGACTTTGCAAGCTGGGTGTGATAACAACTTTTCGATTTTTTCTTTTTACCTGTCCTGACAAAAACACCTGGCTTTGATTCTAGCCAGTTTTATGGATTTAGTTAGACAGGTGCACTGGTTGGAAGTATCTTCAGGACAAGCTATATTTAGATATATAACCTTTTGATAATTCTGGCAGTTGCTTTGATCTCATTATTTTAATTCACTCACTTCACCTCCATTACAATTTTAACTGCCTAGTGTTCAGCACTGCCAATGTAATCTTGCAACACAGCTTGAGGAACATTTAAAAGTAGTCATCATCAAAACTAGTAATAATATAAATCAATTTTATTTATTTATTTTATTGAGCTAGTCTCAGTTTTGCAAGGACAATGACAACTCTCTTAGAAAGTTAGGTGGTCTTGCAGGAAGTTCCTGACTGACACCTGCCTTAGATCTTTGTGATAAGATGGAAGAAGTGTTGGAGCATTCATATCAGAGCAGTTTGCTTTGCTTTCTTGCATAGCTGGATGCATTTCCTCTCCTGGAAGATGTTGAGGTCACTGTGGTATCAATATTTAAAGTATTTCACCTTCTCCTTCTGACTAGAATGGACAGACTGCAATCACAGCTGAGTATGCTCCATTTTTCCTAGGATAATACAGTCAAGGATCTCAGCTATAAATTTAATTTTTTTCCTGATTACCACAAGGGAGAAAAGAATGTGTCTCATCCCACTGTGCAGCATAAGGCCAAAACACAGCACTGCAATCATATGCAGGCATCATAATTGTTTTCAGCTATTGTACCCAGCAGGTACAAAATGTGACCTTGTCAAATGAGTTGTGCATGGTCTTGGAAAACTCCAGAAAATACAAAGTTGAGGTACTTCCAGTAATTGCTTTGTGCACACCAGATTCAAGAAGCATGTGGCTGGCTCTGTGTTTATCTGCAGTTATTTTCTGCACAAATTAATAATGGCACATAAATATATATTTAACACTAATAGTAATTCAGAATCTTATGTTAGTTTAACAGCTATCTTCTATGGGAGATAGTGAAGGTAAGATTTTACCTTTTTTTGGTGTTTATTTTTTTTTTTTTTTAGCAATGGTGTTAATAACCAGTTTTTCTGCTGTAACAGCAAACTGTGGAAATGTGAGAAGAGTTACTTCTCTTTGCATCAGCATCTTACATTGTGTGCAAATACACACCCTCTCAGTTTCTCCTTAAAATAGTGTTTGGATCACATTCAGTGGTTAACAGACAAGGACATAGGATTTTTGTAAGTCACATTTTACAGTATTAATGTGAGCATGCACATGTTTTTTGAGCTGTGAGATAAAACCTTTTAATTACAAAAGGGCATATTTTGGGAGAAAAAAATAATAACTTTTTAAAGCTTATAGTTTCCTTCACTAGCACTTTACTTTTTATTCCTGAAGTTACCCATTAGGATCTGTTTTTTCCTTTTTGTTAATTTTTTGGTTTTGGTGTTCTCACTTTCCCCACACTGCATCATGTTTCAGCCTAATATGGACTGGATAAAATTGTTATCAAAGGAAGAAGGTATTATGTATATAACATATACAGTTTCTGTAGGAAAGAGTAAACTGTTTGCTTGACCCAGTTTTATGGAGCTATTTCTTTCTACAGAGATGGGATTCAGTCAAGGAAGAGGGACAAATGGGTTTGCTGAGAGTATTTAGGAGCACTCAGTGGGAATGAGATTATTACTGTAGTGCTTAATCCTGAAATAATCATACACCATCTCATCAACGTTGCATCAGCAACTGAGAGACATAAATATTCCAGCTACTTTGTGATATTAGTCTGAGATAATTTTCTATTATTATAAACTTGGAGCCCTCCAGATGAATATAGAATATTTCTACCTGTGATCAATGTTTTGATGTTTTCACAAAAATCTGTTGTGTCTTTTAAAAGATGATTTCCAACTAGTGGAAATTTATTTCTGAAGAACTACATCCTTTATGGGTCTGAAAATTAAAGTGAAGGTTATAGAAGCAACCACTTCCCTTAATCTTTTTGGGGGAATTCCTGTAATGTTATCAGGCTTGATTTTCCATCTGTTGGGCACAGTATGAAAGAATGCACAGAAAGGCTGTTATAGTAACATAGTATCTGTTATCACTGACGTTAAATTCATTTAATGGTACTGAAGTTACAGGCCATGCTCTATGCAAAAGGAATAACAAATATTCTCAGATTAGAATTTGTCATTTTCACAGACAGTAACATTTAGCTCCCTTTGAACAGGTGTAAGTGTCCTGCTGTGTCTTTGTTTCGCTGAGGATGGAAATGACAAACCAAAGCCTTTCCCCTGCCTTTGATTTTCTTTGTGTCCTATCTCCTCCAAAGCACCTTCCCTTCCTCCAAAGCTTTATCCCTGAGATACTGCTCACCTGCTTCCTCTAATCCTCTTATTTACCTCACTTACCTCAGTTTCACTTCCTTTCATCCCTTTTTTACTCCCTGATAGTTCTGATTTTCCTCTGGTCCTGTTCCTTCATATTAGACGTGTCCTTTAGTCTTCATCATAAACAGAGAGAAAACAATTTAAAAAAACCCCACAAACCAAACCACTTTTTATCTATTTACTATTTTCTTTTATTAAAAATATGAATCCTTATGAAGAAATTATTCAAATTGAAACCTGACTACCAAAGTTTACCAAAGTGTCAAACAGTTTGAAATAATCTCTTGAGATGTTTGAGCAGTTCCATTTTGTCCACAGGGTTTAACTCAGAAATCCAGACTTCACCATTTAGATGGGAAATTGCCATATTGGGTTATTTTATGCTCTCCTCAGTGCCAGAAGCATGAACGCTCCTTTTTTTGCAATCATTAAAGCATCTGATTTCAGTTGATAACTTCCATGAAAGTAGTTAAGTTTTTAGAGTGTGAGGAACTGCTTCAGATGCATGAATTTATGATATATTGAAAACTGAAGCTGTAGAAATAGTGTGAAATAAACTGTGTATCAACACAGAAGCTCCAAGTTAATTGCATGGCTCACTGGTTCATTGCCAAATGCACTGGTTCCTAGCAAAATTGAGAACATCTCAGTATTATAAAATGTATAGAAAACTGCTACAAGCATTAGAGGCCATATTACAATATTACATGTTTAAAAAGTTAGATTCAATAAATCTTGAAGTAACCTTTTGTATAATCAGAAATTATATGAATACAATACCTTTTAAGTGGTTTTATCTGCTTCCTTTTTTGGAACCCTATATTAGGCTTCTTCATCTCCTTGGGCTTTTCTCTGCAGTCAGAAGCACTAGGAATTGACAGCATTGCAATAAGGATGTATGTCCTTTTCCTGATTTTAAAAAGAAAAGAAAAAAAAATCTGATGAAGAGATATATGAAGTAGAGCCATCTGAGGGTGCTATTTGACAACCTACTGAAGGCACTCTAATGACACCAGTGGGATAAGAGGGGCATTCCTGCACATGCTGGGCTGAATGCCCCCCTCATTTCTGGTGCTCATATCTGCCTGATCAGGCAGTGAATTTGTCAATCTACTGTTCTCACTTGCTTTGGAAAAGTTTGGGTTTTTTTTTTTTTAATTTTTGCTTGTTTAGGGAGGCACAATGCCTGAAATGTTTCAGATGTTTCAGAGAATTGCCTTGGTCAGCATTTGGTATGCAGGGTGTCTGTGGGGGAGCTAAACTTAGTGTTCATTGAGGGGCTGGAGCGTGTCCAGAGAAGGGCCATGGAGCTGGGGAAGGGTCTCGAGCACAGGGCTGGTGAGGAGCTGCTGAGGGAGCTGGGGTTGTTCAGCCTGGGGAAAAGGAGGCTCAGGGGAGACCTTATCACTCTCTACAAGTGCCTGAAGGAGGAGTTTGTAGCCAGGCAGGGGTTTGTCTCTTCCCCCAAATATCCAGGGCTAGAGGAAATGACCTCAGGTTGCACCAGGGGAGGTTTAGATTGGATATTATGAAAACTTTCTTCACTAAAAGGGTTGTCAAGCATTTGAACACGCTGCCCAGGAAAGTGGTGGGGTCGCCATCCCTGCAGGTATCTGAAAGATGTGTAGGTTTGGTACCTGGGGATGTGGTTCAGTGGTTTAGTGGTAGACTTGACATTGCTGGGTTAACAGCTGGAATCAATGATCAACTCAGCATATGCCATGATTCTATGATTTTATACATGATTTTATGATTCATGACAGCCACCATGCTCTTCCATGTTGCTCAGTGTATTTCTAGGTGATGCTGGGCTCCTGTATCTTGTACAGTAAATCCAACACTTCCAGGAAGAATTGGACATTCTCTGTCCATATATCACACAGCTGATGTGTATACTCACAGTGTATTTAGCAAAGATCAGAACAATCAGATGTTTGGGTCTCTGGTAGGTAATGAAGGATTCTGACATCATCATCTTGTGTCTTATCTGGCAAACCTGGGGCAAAAATCTGGAAAGCCCAATGATCACTGGCATCTCAGCTTCTTCTTCTGCACGTCCTTAAACTGTGTATTCTTCAGCACTCTGACTCCTGAAGTTCACTGATGAAATTCAGTCCATCAGCACTCAGCTGCTGGTCATGCAGCACAGGACAAGTAAAGGCATTTCAGTGTTTAGGGTGAAATTGGGAGCTGCACCGCATCAGCCACGTGCATGCCTGACCCCAGCTCTTGCCTCCTCCCTTCCCTCCTTGGAACTGTGAATTCCAGCCACCCTTCCCCCATGAAATCCGTGATATGAATTAACTGAATTCCTCAGATTCTGAAGTTCTGACTCCAAGCTTTCAGGGACTGGGAATGCTGCCATGCCATGGTATTCTGAAGGGTGTAGGCAAGCATGCTCCATGTACAGCACAGTCACTGAGCTTTGACTATCTAAGGGCCAGCACTTCTACAGAGTTTGGGTTTTGCT
Source organism: Molothrus ater (assembly GCF_012460135.2). Lineage (NCBI taxonomy): Eukaryota > Metazoa > Chordata > Aves > Passeriformes > Icteridae > Molothrus > Molothrus ater. Next base: position 37,340,818 of record NC_050483.2, on the reverse strand, counting down.
TTGTTCACTTCATTAGTGAGAAAAACTTTGCTTTTTCAGCTTCACTTTCCTGTTAGCATTCCAGGTGAATTGTATCTAGTGGTGTTTTAAGTGGGAAAGTAAAATAGGATTTACTATAGACTAGTTAGAAAACAAAAATAATAGGCAAAATAGCTCACCTGATGTGTATTTGAATTCAAGCAGTGCATGCATATGCTAAAAATAAATGAAGTTGGAGGGGGATTTTGTCAGGATTGATGTAATCCAAGCATTATTAGGTGTAGTTCCATTAAAATCAGCAGAAGTTAGAAATGCTTATTAGAAGTTCATTGCTCTCTGGAATCATGAGAATAGTGTGGTGTGATATTAATGGCAGCAGGGAAATGCACTGGGTGTACCATAGATGAAGCCAAACAATTTGCCAGCATTATGCATATTTCAGAGCATGCAACACAGATTGGGAGTTTTAGGCAACAAAGAGTCCAGACTGAAAAGTGATGGGTCTCAATATATACAAGAAATGCAGGCATGATTCTTTTAATAAAAATTCTTTTAATTTAACCTAATAGCTCTCACTTTTTAAATGTACCAAAAGCAATGATAAATGCTGTTACCATGTGGCCATTTATATCTATTATATAGATAATATATAATATTATCTTTGATACTGCCAAGGTACAAATCAGTGCTTTAACACACCCTCACACTGACTGCAGCATAACTTTGCATCTTGAAGGACACTGGTTACTGGTCAGGATCTTTGCCTGGTTTCTGCCTCCAGAACTGTACAAATATTCTGTTTTTTAGTGATAAGGGAGCAGCCATTTAGAAACCAGATACGGTGATGTCTGTATCATTGTGGTGATGATATATCATCCTATCTAGCTCACTTGGCACTTCGTAGATTCAGCTCTTAGAGATCATAACATGAACATCTCCACAGCTAACACATGCCTTACTTGTGTTATTTGTCTGTTTAGTACTTCTCTTTAATAAGCCAGGTGAACTTTTTTGAAAAATCATATTCAGTTGTCAGAACAATTCTTTATTTGTTTTGATGGCTTAACATCACCGTGAGTTTAATTTCATTCCTTCAGGAATCATCTCCTGATCACTGTCTTTGATCAGAGGTAAGTAAACCTGCTTTTCTCAGCCTAAGCTCCAGTGATGAGATGCCAAGAAATATTTCCATGCACTCACAATCTGGGAAGTGAGATAGGCATCCCTGTAAGTTATTGCTATAAAAATCAGTTACTGCTGTAAATTCACATGTTGCCAGGGTGGGCTCACTGAACAGGTCAAAGCTGCTTGTTCACTTCTTCTCACATGGGAATTGCTTGGTCCTTTGCATTGCTGAAGGACAGGGCTGCCAAAGATACAGCAAAGGTACACAGGCTCACAAAGGTACCCATATTCCAGCTGGTGTGGTGTTCCACAGCACCCAAAATGCCTGCAAGCCTGACCACAGAGCCCCATACCTGCAGATGTGGTACAGATCAGGACTCCATGCAGCATATGTGAAAGCTCACACATTGTTTTTCAATGCAAATCTGACAGAGAATAGAGAACCTGACCCCATCCAATGGAGCTTTCACTCCAGTCATTGGCTATTGCCTGCAATCAGGCCATATTGCTGCTCTTCCTTCCCCCTCCCTCAAATGTAACAAGTGCAACTTAATTTTTTTCCCTAGTACTATGATGGGGATGATGTTTCAGAATCCTTCATTGGTGCCTTGAGGCCTTATTTTAATACTAGCCAAAATATATTCTTGGGCATAGTATTTTGTACCTGTACCATTCTTTATTTAGAATAGCCTTCCCTCCCCTCCCTGTTTTTTATTCTCTGATGTTATATTCCCTTTTTTCATGTGTTCACACCAAGATATTTCTAGTAAGATAGCCTCCTTCATCCCCTTCACTGCTCTAGCAGCACCTGTTGGTGCCTGGTCCAGTCTGAATCTATCTTTTCAGGACACATTTGACCATGCTTTACCACTACAGATTATGAAGATATTAATGCATTGCTTTCTCTGCATCACAGGATCCTCTGCCTTCTTGCATAGAAATCTATTTATATCACATGACTAGTATATCTAATTTTTTTTTCTCCTCTGCCTTTACAGAAATTTCTTTTGGCCTGTTCAGATCATCACTTTGCAATATTTGCTAAAAATTGCATCCTATTTCTGTTACTGCAGTCCTTGAGGTCGTGAAGGTCTTCCTGCATGACACTCCAATCCTCTTCTCTATCAGAAGTACCTACCAGTTTTTTGTTTTAGCAGATTTCACTTGCTCATTTACCTCTTATTTTTTGTGCCAAGATCATTAATGAGAAGATTAAATAAGACTGTTCCCAAAGTGAATCTAGGAAACTCCATTAATAATTCCCTTTCTCCTGACAGAAGACTACTCTTCAGTCAGTTTATTATATGCTTTACAGTTCATATGTTAGTCTTGATTTTCATCTTAATTAATATAATAAAAAATACCTTCAGGAGTCCAGCAAGATTAGGTCTAGAATCTATTTCTATAAAGAACACAAAAATATTTTATCAAATAAATGTATCAAACAAGTCTAGAATTTAGAATTTATCCATGATAGTGGTGTACTTTTATCCTATTTCTGATCCTTCTTCATCTTTTATGATGTTTCCCTTCCAAATGTGTCATAGAATCCTGATCATTATTCAGCTCACAGATACATACTTTGGCAGCTACCTAGTTAATTTATTCTCTTTCTTAGTTAAATCTAAAAACTAATATTAAGAGATTGAGATCTCAGTTTTATTGTTAATAAATTAAACCCCAAATATTTGATTGTTCATTCAAAATTAAAATGCTAAAACAAGTAAAAATGTTATTTTCTAACATTTTGTTAATAATTATTAAACAGTGTTTCAGAAATGTATAAAGAGGGGAAATATGAAAACAATGAAACAGCTATAAATGTTATTATGGATGACATTCATAAATTCTGTAAACAGCATTTAGCCAAATTTGAATTAAGGAGCATGCTGTTATCTCACTGTGGGGCCCTACATGACTGCCTTGTCACCCAATATGAATCAATCAGACTCAGCTGTGACATTGCACATCCTTAAAATAAACTTCATCATTGATGTGTTTTAGATTCAGAACCAGATGTAAACAGCAGGTGACCCAAAGGGGAGGGGGTTAGAAGAATTGGTAGAACATTGGGATGGGACTTAAGCTGAAAATGTGTAGATTTAACAAAGAGCCTCACTGAATCTGATTGAACCTTACTTGCTCTTCTAATTTGATTTAGTTCATACAAAGTTTACAGGTCACACACAATCATATCTCCAAAGCAGCCAAACCATTTTATGATTCATGTGGAAATCAGAGAGCTGTGTACCTTAGGACATTGGGTCAGAGGCATTGCAGAGGGATGTGTCAGCTCATGAATCATGAGGATGGCACATTTTAGAGTTCCTTCCTATAAGCTTGTCCCACAGCTACTGATGTGGTGTAATTCAGTTTTGGTTTGTCTGCAGAATTTGATACAATCTTGTGCCACTGCAGAACAGTGGTGTGTTTTATGGATCAGAAATTAATGTACACATTGACATACAGTAATCATGATTAAGTAAAATTCTTAGCTGTTGGTGGCTCAGAGCTGATTTTGTGACTATATGCCTGGAACACAGGATTACATGAAGTCCAGAGCTAAGAAAAATCAGCCCAGACTGGAGGGGGAATCCATTGCCAGAACATATTACTGTAACTCCTCAGTCTTCAGTGCTACAGCTGGGTGATTATTTGAGATTTAAAATAAGAAATACAGCAAATAAAATGTTTTTTGTGAGAAGTGAGAGGTGAAATTTAGCAAAGACCTTTATTAGGTGCATTGGCAATTGAATGCTACCCTGTTTTGTAAGGCCTTCCTTTGTCGTAAGCACTGATTCTCTGGGTGGGGAGATTTCAAAGTCTGAATTCCAAAAATAGCATTGCCTTAAATGCTGGGAAATAAGCTGCACTGCAGGTTTGGTAAATCTGAAGGTTTTGTTCAGCCACTTAGTCATAGCTGCCCCCTCAAGCAAGAGATAGCAAAAGGATATTTTTTGAGAAGGTGGGACTAGAACAAACATAATGACCTGAAACTGCAGGGGTCCTTTGTATCTTATAAAAGAAGCAGAGGTAAAAGATTTCCTATTGTAGAGTATTATAAAATGGCTAGAGCCACTAAACTGTATATAATGATTTTGACTTCATGTAATCAGCAAAGCTCCATTGACTTTAATAGAAAAACATTGATTTGCACTAGCGGAAGAGCTGAGTGGAAGGAGGTGCATTACTGAATGTCTTGTTAATGTGGATAATATTCCTGAAATAATTATCAAAAATAGAGATTATTAAGGGTTTGTGTTTCTTTTGTAGCTCCATTCTGCAGGTCCTTACACTTCCAGTGACAAAGCTGTAATAGTAATACTGCACAAAGTGCAAGGAACACTTCCCAGAGGGGAACCTGAACTTACTGTATTTTTTTTCCCTGATTTGGATGAGGATCCCTCACCAGTCCTGAGGCACAGCTCCCCTCTCCAACTGCTGTTATGTATTACTTTGTGCACTTGTACAGCATCTACCACAGGAGCAGAGGGGGGTACCTGAGAATTCAGCAGCAAAGAACAGGACACTCAACTCCCTGCCCTTTGCATGGAGTCAAACATTGCCCTCACTGAAGATTTTATTTTTGAGTCTATATTATTCCATGTATGAGCAGGATTTGGCCCTACATGTTGTGGTTACTGTGATAATTGTGGACAGATCTGGACATGGCAGTTAGGATAACAGAGCTGAGATTCCCAAACCCAAACTAATGTTCTGGATTTGGTTTTGTAGCTTAGGAACGAGAAACTTTCATCCCAGTGTGAGGACTGGCAACATTTTCTAGGCTGGCTCAGTCTCTGTTTGCAGAGCCACCCATGTGTATAGGGGTATAGAACATAAGTAAATAAAGGTAGTATAGAAAGTAACCTTACCCCCTAGGGGCTTGCAGCTGAGCCAATTATTAAGGATTCGGAGCAGGCCTGATGCTAACAGGCCACAGCTGTAGCCAATCAGAAGAGTGTTATAAAAGGGTGGATTGGTTGGTTGAGGGGAACTGGAGTCAGTTGGCTGCTGCAAGGACAAGGAAGAGTCAGTGCCTAGAGGAGCTGCCTACAAGAGACATCAAGGAGGTACGAAACTCTAGCGATATGGAACCCTTGCAATGTAATGACAATAGAGCTCTTGCGCTATAATGACAACACATGTGGCTTTGGCCACGTGGAAAATTCTCACTTAGGCTGGTTCACCTGCTCACCATCAAATTCACCCACTCAGATGCAAAAATCTGTAAATCAAAAGGCATTAATGTGGAAAAAGAACAAAAGGAACTCAAAGCGCTAATGCTTTCTTTCCTTCCCTCCAACACACATTGTCCAGCTGGGACACAAAACATCTTTAACACTGCTTGGCTCTTCTCTGAAGAGCTGACCCTGGACCTGTTCATGAACATCACGAGTACCTCTCTGCCTGACCACACGCGGTGCACGTCAGGGGCTTAACTACCAAACATTTCAGTTCCCCACATTGCAACACAAGGCTTGTTTGTGCTCAAGTACACAATTACAGTTTAGATTTCTACATACTCTTACAGTATCATATTATCTTTGCCTTGACCGCAGGACTAGTTCAACTCAATAAAGTGCTAGTGGAAACCCAAATGTTATTTCATTAGCTTTCATTCCAGATTATGGCCTGGACAACATCATAAAGTTGTGCTGCCTAGAGGCTGATGGACAAGTGCTTTTGTTATCTTTAGCCATGCATGCTCTGTGCAGACATCTCTGTCATACGAGCTATCCCAGCTGAATTTGTGCTTAGATGGGCTCAATGTTTGCCTGATGGCACGTCCTGTCCATCAGTGAAAACCACTGCACTGCTCTAAAACATCACAGCAGAAGCTGAACAAATTTTTCCTGGTGTGCTCACTGGATTTTCACAGTAGGATGCTTTACTATAATGCACCTGAAGGGCAGGATGAAGTAATGTACTAGGAGTGCCACAAGAGGTTTCCTGATTGGTTTGAGCCAACCTAAAACTGCACTGCTGCTAAAAAGCATTGTGCTACCCTTAATACTCTCCCTATGTTCTTATTATGCTGGCCTAAATGAAACTGATCCTGCAAGAAAAACAGGTAACTTGGATTACCTCCCTCATCTCTCTGCCCCTGGGGCTGCACTGAGGGAGCACTGGGACAGCAGAGAGAGTCGGGGCATGACAGAGACATGACTTCCCCCTTAGTGGGAGCATGGCCTTTGATGTGTGTCCTGGCCTCAGATGAGATAGGGTAAATTTCCTGCCTCATAGCTGGTACAATGCTGTGTTTCAGATTCTGTATGACAATAATGTTGGTTACACATTATGTGTAACTCATACCTTAGATGTTGCTAAGTGGTGCTTGCCCCAAGTCAAGGACTTTTCACTGTTTCATGCTCTGCCAGTGAGGAGGTACACAAAAAGCTAGGAGGGAGCATGGTGAGGACAACTGACCAAACTGGCCAAAGGGATGTTCCATACCACAGAACACCCAGTATATAAAGTGGAGGAGTTACCTGGAAGGGCACCGAGTGCAGCTCGGTATGGGTTGGGCATTGGCCAGTGGGTAGTGAGCAATTATATTGTGCATCACTTTAAAAAAAAAATTGAGTTCTGTTTATATTTTATTTCAAGCATTCAGCTGTTCTTATCTCAAACCTGTGGTTTTACCTTTTTCTGATTCTCCTCCTGATCCCACTGGGGTGGGGAGTGAGTGAGCAGCTGTGTGGTACTTAGTTGCCAGCTGGAGTTCAGTGATGACAATGAGCTTAATCCAAACTGCACCCTTGGTTGTTTTCCATTCATCATCTCCAGATGGAGAGAACTGGCCTGTCTGGAAGCATGGGCTGCAGCTCAAGTGCTGGTGGTCACACTGTGGGAATCAGTTACTAAGTGCAGCTATTATGATAAACCTGCACGTCTTGGCTGCTTGCAGTGAGCACCATCAGTTGAGTCAAGCTGTCTCAGAAGATGTTAACTCAAAAGCAGACAGCTGGAAGTAAAACTGCAGTGAAGCTAAACGGTGAGTGCTTTCTGTGTTGCAACTGGCTGTCCAACACAATTTAAAATTAACAAGCATCTGCATCTCCATAGCTGTTAAGTCAGAAAAAGAGAACCAAGAAAGTGATTGGTTGCCCAGCTAATGTCTCCGTGGCCCAATTTTTTTTTTTTCTGACTACCTCTCAAGTCCTAATGCCTCCGGCTCTGCAGATACTACATAGAAAGGAACACATCTGGATGCAGCGTAGAATTTTTTTTTTTACTGGACCTTTGAGCAAGCAGGAGTTTGAGACCATAAACAAAACATAGGATGTGTCTTAGGGTGGCTACTCCCATGCAGCTGAGCTGTAATTTGAATGTCACAACAGATTTACCAGGAGATGGAAGCAGCTTTGCTTTTGGGTCAGATATCGTCACATTTGAAGAGCTGTTCCTGGCCATTAAATAATGCCTCAGATGATTGTTGGTTTAATGCTGCTCAATGGCATCTATCAAACAAAGCTTTTCCTCTGGTAAACACGTCAGAAGTAACATGTTTGGGGTTTTTCTTATCTTTGATCATTTTGAATGAGATCACTTTGGTCAGAAAATTGTTAGAATGCTGGTCAGGTAAGGCTCACCTGATATGTGCAGGAAGACAAAGAACACCCAGTTAGTGTTTGGCTGGCTTGTGAATGTTGCCTCAAGCAGAACATGTTAGTGGTCATCACATCCTCTCACACTGCAAGTGATGTCTTACTAATATTGGCATTCAGAGGAAGCACTGGGAGACATCTAAGGTTTTCAGAGGAGAACTCAGAACAGTGTCTCTTCCAAGAGTACAACAGCAAAAAACAGTGACCAAGAAGCTGATGAGGAGCAGAATAGGAGACTGAATCTAAGACTGAGGTTAAGCAGAGAGAAAAATGGAATGAGCTGATTACACAGAGGATGTAAAGATTTGGGAGTGAGGGGAAAGCAGCAATTTTGCAATAAGCTGGAGAGAACAGACAGCTGCCCTCAGTCAAAGCTAAAGGAAATTGGGGTATGGAATGGGGTGGTCCAACAAAGAGAAAGGAAGAGACAGACTGGAAGGAGAATAAGATATTAGGAAGGTAAAATGCTAAATATTAAAAAAAGAGGGGGAAACAATAAAAAAGAAAACAAATCTTAGTATAAAAGGCAATAAGATAACAGGGAGCAAAAGATTACTAGTCCCCAACAATAGTGATATATACTGAATTAGGCAGAAAGTGTCATTCAGTCAGTTCTGACAACATAAGTAGCGCTGTGCGGTCCTTCCTGATACCCACTATTGTACCAGTGACAAGATGTGACAAGAGCTGCTTTGTCTTCCCTGCCTGGTGCTGCCCTGCTGGGGCAGAGCTGGCTTATGAGGAATGACATGTATGAGGTCAGTCCTAGCAAATCTGCTCCTTATCCTTCTTGGTTGCACTTTCATCAACAAGGCCTTGTTTATACTAAGGGTTCTTTTCAATTTTACTACACCCTAACTGTGACAAGCACTACTGTGAATGGTCTTCTGGTATTTTTACCTCAGACTCATCTCAACATCTTAAACAAAAAGAGTAATAACACTGCTTTGGAGAAGTCTCCCATAATGCTCTTACCATTGCAGTTACTGACTGACAGAGTTAAGACTGCTGTGAAGCTGATATCCTAAACATTCTTATTGCCCTCCACAGCACATGGATTAAACCAGGCAGCTCTAAAACTAAAAACCTGATAACTGACATGGCAAAAAAGTCTCCCTGTTTTCAGCTGTCATGTCACCAAAATGGTTTTTCTTTTTCTGTTATAATAATAAATTTTGTTACAATAAAGACTAAAGAATTTTGTGCTGTACTTGGTACAAGTAAAACCCTTAGTCTGGAGCAAAGGTGAGGCAGGAAATTTCGGCTTTCTCTTAAAAAAAGGACATTAAGTACTGGGAAGAATGATTAGAAAGAATTCTCTCAGAACGTTCTCTGAAATACTCCATGTTTCAACTGATTTATAAAGAAGGGACTGGAGTTTAGGAAAAGAGATGAGTTCAAATGCTTTAAATCCAGAGTAGGTAGCTGATGCTAATGAGTCTGTGACTTGTTTAAAAACATTTCTCTGCATCCCTGTGAACCAGGGAGGAGAGAACTACTTTACAGGCTCCTTCCTAGACAATCCAAATGCATGCAATAGGAGACTGCATCTCCCAGCTATGGGATATGCAGTCTCCTTTAGCATGCATTTGTAATGAAGAATTTGTGCAGATCAGTGATCATCTACAATCTGTTATAGAAATATGATGATTAGGTTAATAACAGCATGCAATCCAAAGAAGAAAACTGTCAATATGTTCAGAGCTTAGAATAAGTGAATTTTACCTGTGTGTACTGCATAATATATTCTTCCCCTTACAGCTTCTTGGTGTTAGTTCATGGCACTGGTGAAAAATGAGGCTTTATATAGTCCAAATTTCTGCATCAGTGTAGTGCATATGGGCATTAGGTCATTCATGGCAGACAGTGTCTATAATGCCATGTCAATGAATTTTAAAAAGAAAGAATTTGATTCTTTCCTAGGGAAGAAGTGTGTGGAATTGCATTACATTATAGCTTCATACATGCAGTCAGCCTCTTGCACAAGGAAGCCAGGATTTTTAAAACTGCAGAGTGAGCCTTTTCTGGGTCCCTGCAGTCTGAATAGAAACCACACGTCCTTACTATTTGCATATGTCCCCATTATGCTTTGGAATTCACAGAAGACTATTCCACACTGAGGAACAGATATTTCTTTTCTTTTCTTATGGAAATCACTGTTCCTCAGAGTGTCTAGAAGTTACTGAGCAGTACTAAGCTATGTTTCTCTTTCTTCGCTATAATATTATACAATTTTCCCTGTCTGTTCTTTTAATCCTACATATCACATCCTCTTTCTGTTTCTAAGGAAATATGATCCATTTGATAGTAATTTTTTGCTATAAAGTGATCCATCTCCATAACAGGTAAAAAGCCTCTATTGCTAACTGAGCTTTTTAGACAGATTTTTTAAGGTTTTGTATCCTTTTTCTTGTTCAGCCTTTAACTTCTGAGAACATTACACTTGGAAGTCTAGTTTTCCACAGAAATAAAAGGTAAATATTGATTAATCTTTTACAAAATGAATTATCTGCTCTGTCATTAAAAAAAGAAAAAAGCATCACCAATAAAGCTTTAATGATCTGGGTCCTTAATACAGTTTCAGTTAGTATCAGTAGAGAAAATTGAAATGAAGTATGTAAGGGTATAAAGTGTTTTTATCTCAAAACAAAAGGAGGAATCAATCTGTTACTGAGATACAGGAAAGCTGGTCCTTACAACCACAGCAAGATGCTCTATTTGAGCTTCACATGAACAGTAGTACATGAGGTAGTTGGAAGGAAATTTTGAGTAATTAGATTTAGAAAGGAAAGTCGAGAAACTTCTCAAAAAGAAAAAAGTGCATGAAGAATAGTTCCTCACACTTAAAAAAACCCAACCAAACAAACTTATCAGCTAATGAAACACCAGAACTACAGTTCCTGCCTATATCAAACGCTTGCATCCATTGAATCACTCCATGGAGAGTCATTCAGTGCAGACAGTACTATATGATATGATGCTATGGAGTGGGAAGACTGAAGATCTCCCCAGTGATTCTCTAACAAAAGCCAAATATTTCTTAAATTGTATGGCTTCTGATTTTCCAGGGATAACACGCTCAAACACAAAGGAAATGCTACTGGTTGGACAAACCTCGGCCGAAAAGAATTCCGAAACATATGGATATAGCACCATCTACTGACATTATGGGTCTTTGCAGGTGGATGTTTTTTCAAAATCGGGAGCCCTACGGGTTACAATAGCGCGGCAGCGTTCCCCCATCTAGAACGGGCTCGCTTCCTCCTTGTATTTACAGCTCTGTAAACTCAAGATAATGCTGATCTTTGCCTCAAGGGTTTAGCATCTTAAATGAGACTAAGAAAACATGGCATCTGAATAGAAAAAATGAGGAAAAAAGGGAGGAAAAATGAGACCAAAAATGAGTAGCTGAGTGAGTCAAAGTGTGTCCTGCAGCTAAAGGAGGATGTTGCTACTAAAGGGAATAAGTTCTCAATATGTCATTTGAAAGCCCCAACACTTTCCTTTCCTTTTGATTTTGAACTGCATTTATATGGGCCATCCATACAGTTTATCAGAGTCAGTGGAACTCACTGTTAAAAGAGTTTCCCTCTCCTCTATCCCATGTAATTTTCCTGCTGGTGAGATAGGTTGGCAGGAGTAAGGGCCTGCTTGAAGACCAGAGCTGGTGTAGACAGCCAGGTGTGTGGAGGAGGGAAGGAATGCGGTCACACCAAAGGACTGTCAGATTGTCTCAGTTGCAACTTGTAATTTCATTCTTCCTGGGTTATATTTAATTCATTGACTTGATTTATTATTGTTGTATAGACATAGAAAAGAGTGTGCAAACAGTCAAGATGGAAACTCGTTAGGTAGGGTGAGCTCAGCTGTCAAAGGAAACTGCTCCTGGAGCTGCAGAGCAGGTTGATTAAAGTGAGTCTTGAGAGAAGAGCAGTGAGAAGAGGTAATGTTCTTCTCCCACCTCCTGGCCAGGGTGTCCCATGGCACATACCATCTGTCTTGGCTGCTGAAGCAGGAACAGCAGGCAGCATGCATTGCTCCACCAGTGGGGCAGAGCATGGGGAGAAAAGTAGGGAAAGACATGGGCCTGGGATAAGTTGATCAGGACAGGATGAAAGATTAGTATTTTTTTTATCATCTTTTGGTATCAAATTTTAGAGCCATAGTACCACTGCTGTTATGGAATACCATAGAATCACAGAATCATAGAATAGGCTGGGTTGGAAGGAACCTTAAAGATCACCTGTTTGAATGCCTCTGAATGCAGGGACACTTTTTACCAGACCAGGTCCCTTATGAGCCTCTGTGCCAAGCAAAACATGACCAGCCCATGCTCCCAGAGCCACACTGGAAAGCTATATAACCTTTGGTCATCCTGCTAGATTCATACTAGTCTGCTGATCCACTTAGCTCTCCCCTGTAAGAAAAAATCGTGTCATTGCTCCTCGTGAAGCACTTCCTCAATGTTTTGACCTGGATTCTTTGGTTCTAATAAAATGTATCAGCAGTAAATAATAAATATTAAGAAAGCAAAATCAATCTGTCTCCAGTTTTTTTTTCCCCATAAAAATAGATGTTTGCTGAGTGGAATGGTATACGATACTGAACCCAGAATGTGAACAGATACAGGTGAACCCCTAGAAATCAATTTTCTGTGTGCTTTTGTCTTTACCCCTTCAGAATGACAAAATTGGTGTTTAACCAGAGGTCTTTTATTACTTTCTCCATACTTCATAAAATATTTTTATTTCTCTCGACCTCAGAAGTAAGTCAGTATTTTGGATGATGTTGCACCTCTGTATCAAGAGAGAAACAGGCTGCATACTTGAAAATTGTTTAAAGAACAGCTTTTAAAATTATTTACAAAATGCATATTCAAGTACATTTCTCCATACTAAGAACAATTTTCAGGAGACAATTTCCTTTTCTGAGTCCTAAAGCAGCTTTCTAAGCAGTGTGCAGTTCAGAAAGCATTATCTTCACTTATCTTGAGGCTACACAAACACGGTTTCTCAAGGTGCAGTTTCCTGATGGGCTTAATTTCACCTAAATACATGGTGCTGCTGTGGCAAGTGGTGCTCCTGTCCCACTCGTGCTTGTAACTAACGATGGACTTGGCTAGGGAGCCAGCTAGGATGCTAAACCACGAAATTGTTGCAGTCTTAATTTGCAGGTGGGCTGGTGCCCTCCTCTGTGTGAGTGCAGGCCCACGGGAGCGCTGATGTCCACACCGGCCCGCATCCCTCGGCAACACCGAGATGGAGCGTGCTGATTACAAAACCTCACCCTGGGGCCGCTTCTTGGCCGTTCTAGCTCTGATTCACACAAAAACGCAGCCTCAGGCATAGAGTCCCTCCACGCTTACATCCGCTTTAGTGTGTGGATGCTGACCTTTTCCACTGTCATTAGACAAAGCAGGATTTAAAGGCTCCACTCCATGGTGTGAAACAGGCAGCTATCAATCTTAAATCACGTAACTGCCCAAAGATCAAAGCCATATTATAAGCCTCTTAATTTCTCGCGCTGTCATCGCACAGATTCACACCCAGGCTTGCACAAACGTGCGCAGCCCGTGTCCCGGACGAAAGCCGGGGAGCGGCGCAGGGCAGCGCGGAGGCCCCGGCCTGCGGCCGGAGCTGCGGACTCGGCGCTGCGGGTTCGGCGCTGCCCGTACCTCCGGGGGCCGGCGCGCCTCTGCCGCCGCGTTCCAGCGGACAGAGCCGCTCCCCGCGCGGGGCAAGCCCAGTGCCCTCAGCAGCCGCGTCCCGGCACCCGCCAGCCCCAGCAGCGCACGGTAACACCGCGCGGCCGCCACACAAGCAACCACCGCCCTGGGTGCGGCCGGCCCACTCCCCTCCCTCGCCCGCAGCCGCCGCCGAAGCGCCGCCCGGCGCCCTCCCTCCCTTCCCTTCCCTTCTCTTCTCTTCCCTCCCTCCCCTCACGGCCGCTCCCTCGCGAGAGGCGCCGTTCGCCGCCGCTCGCCGCCGCTGTCCCGCCCCGCCCCGCCCCGCACGCCGCAGCCCCGCCCGGCCGCGGCTCCGGCGGGCGCAGAGCGCCGCGAGCAGCCATGATGGTGGGTCTGGGGCGGCCGCGGAGCCGGGCCGGGGCGGGGCAGGGCGGGCGGCGCGGCCGGGCACTCGCTAACCTGTGCGCTTTGTCTCCCCTCACCCTCCCCGCCGCCGGCCGTGCCCCTCCGTGCCCCCTGCCTGCGCCGCCGCCTCGCCCCCAAGCAGGAAGGCTCGGACGACGGCCCAGATTTCCTCTCGGAGGAGGACCGAGGTGTAAGTGCCGCGGGGAGGCGTCGGGACCCGGCGCCTGGGGCTGGGCGTGGGGGAAACGGGGTCGGCCCCTCTTCGGGGGCCTCCGGGCGCTGCTGGCCTGAGCCCGCCGCGTGGGTGTCGGACGGAGGCGGGATGCTGGGCTGCGAGCGTCCGGGCTGTCTGTCTGTCCGTCCGTCCGTCCGCCCGCCCGCCGGGATCTGCTCCTGGCACAACCTCCCAATGATATCGGTGTCTGTGTGCGTGTGCCCTTCATTGTTGTGTCACCCAAGTTTTGGAAGGACAGTTCTTTGATGCTGTCGTTGGAATGGCTGGGAGGGGGTTGTGGCCGGGGATGGATGCTCGCTCTCCGCTGCGGCCCCCGCTCTCCCGCTGCACACGCCCGGCGGGGCCGGTCCTGCCCAGGCTGAGCAGCCCTGGGGAGCGCCAGCTTCCATCGCCAGCCGCGATCCAGGGCCTGGGTGATGCAGTCCTGCCCTCCCTTCTCCCTTCAGGCCCAGGGGGCTCTCCCGTAAGATAACAATGGGACATTTACATTGCAGGCACATGCTGCATAATAAACTCTTTATTGAAGAGAAGTTCTGTTGGTGGGACAGGATGCCACAATTGTGTTTCTTGCTGAGAAAACCTTTTTCTCTGCCCTTCTGTTTCTGGCCTTAGTTTCTGTTCTGACTGCTGTGTCCATCTTTATTTAACTTGCCTGCCTCACTTAAGCAACAAATCAGCTAACCTAGTACAATTTAGTCAGACTGATTATCCCTGTCACTTAGTATCTTGAGAAGGACCAACTGTGAGCAAGGTAGGAGAGCAGCTTCAGGGTCGCTTCGGTTCCCTTGGCTGTTGGTGGTTATTGAAGTGACTGCATACAATATATTACTAAAAATACAAAAATCTGAGACACACTGTGTTGGTGTGATGTTTTATCATGCACACCATAGTCAGATGTTAAATTCAGTGCATTTTATGTTCCAGTTTATGGCCAGAAATTTAAAAAGGCATTCTGATATTGTATCAGGCCAATTCTGGCCACTGTAAAGCTGTTGCCTTTATGGGTACAGCTACTTTACTAAGAATATGAGATAAAAGAGAGAGGAGGTTGTCGTTGTTGTCCTTTGAGTGTCTTCAGAGCAAGGACCGAAGAGCTTAATAACTGTGGAATTTTATTTATGTAGGTGTTTTACATAGGTTCTCCCTGGTACTTAGGAACAGCCTTTGATGTGCACAGTTAAGTTGCCTTTATCTGAAGGTGCAGGTAGAACATAACAATGTGGATCTGACCTCCTGTGAAACTTGTTTGTTTGGCTGGTTATTAGTTTTCCCTCTAAAGCTACAGGTCGTAAAGAGTTCACAAGGTAATTGAAAACCTGAAGAAATCTCTTAGCAGTCTTGTTTGTACTGTTGTAAGACTTACCATCTCAGTTGGCCAAATGCAGTAATTTTTTTTTCTCTCCTGCATCTTCATCCAGTACTGAGGAATTAAACTAGAACAGTGGCCTTCTCATTTCCCTAGTTTTTTAAGGGTTTCTTATTTTCAATCACCAATCACTGTGGGGGTTTAATTTTTTCTTGTCTAAATGCCTGGAGTTAAAACACAGGTTGTTATCTGCATGATTTTGTTTGTGATACAGGAAGTTAATCAAAAGCAATATGGCAGTCTGTTCATGAATGGATTTGCTGTGCTTTAATCTTCAAAACTGTAATACTTTTTTTTTAAGTAGAAGTAGTAAAAATAAGCATATTTTCATAAAGTCATTCCCTAGTTCTGATTTGTTGCCTTTCTCTGCAATTAAATAATGAGTAGGTCAAGCCTTTACTTGTAAGCATGGATGGTAACTTCTAGTCGGAGTAATTGAGCTTTTAGTTTTGAAAATCAATACTCTTGCCTCTGTTGAATTCAGATATTGCTGTGACAACTGTACTTCTACTGCTGCAGGAACGTTTGTTGGCTACAGTTGTGTTAAGTTTAATCTTGGGGTGGTGGGATGAAAGAGGGCTGGAATTTATGCTGATGCCACACAGAAGAGTAATTCTCAGACAATGGTGTTACACCATATGGAGCCTTTTCTGGAGAACTGTAAAACAGAGCAGTGAGAATCCTCTTTGAGGAAGTAGCAGTGGGTGGTCTGTAGAAGGAACTTATTATAAATGGTCTGCATAAAATGAACTTGTGGGAATTGCTTTTCTGAATTTCACTTAGGAAATAGGATAGGATTGAGTTTCTTGGTGTAACTTGGGTCCTGTTAGGATTTTTGTGTTCTCTCTAACATAAACAATACATCTTTGTAAAGTGGTGTAGTATTGCTCCATTAGTACTGCCTTGTGTATTTTATATCTGTGTAATCTTTAGGTAACACTCATTCAGTGGAAATGAGCTATCCTTTAGAACAGGTCTGCTGGAAGCTTAATGCTGTGAAAACACTTCAAAAGCTTTTATTGTAAAGGTATTCTTTGTCTCCTTGTTTTGTGTATTTGCCTGTAAAGAACCAGCTGAAGATAGGGTCCTTTTTACTCTTTAACATTTTTGAAAGAGCTTAGGGCAAGAAAGTTACTGTTAATGGATGACATTACCTAGGAATGTAACACTTGCTTGTTTCCCTTGTCTGTACCAGATTCCTTCCATTATCATTTGAAGTATAATTGATCCTTAAGCAAGAGCTTAGATGTAAATGCTCTGCTTGCATTGTGTTCTCAGTTAGTACTGTAACATCCCTTGGCCTGGGTTTTGGCTTCTGCTGTTTTCTAGATCCTTTGAATAGAACAGGGACTTTCTTGGTATAGCTTTGGTATAGCGTAGGAAACTGTAAAGTAATTAAATCAGGTTTTGTTTTGCAAGTTGTTCAGCATGGATGTAGATAACCTATGTAAGCATAAAATTATTTTGCATTGTTGTATGTATTAGACTTGAAGGAGGCCAAGATTACCCTATCTCTGTTTTTTCCTTACTCTAAGGTACTTTCATTTCAGTTTTCATCTGTATCAGACTTCTTTTATTTTTTCATTTTCTACTTCCTTTGTCACTAGAAAACCATCCATTGGTGGCAGTTTTAGTTTGGAAGTAGTGCTGCAGAGTTTGTTTAAGTTTGTGATGTGATGATGTTGTTTGTGAATTCAATTTCTAGTAATGCAATGTGATTCATTGTGTCACATGAATATATTTAAAGTCCTTCAACTTACTGATTGTCTTTGACACCTTTCATAAATGCTTCATTACCATTGCAGATGAAAACATTCCCTGTTGGCAGTCAGACTACATGGCATAACTTAACATGTGATTAAACTCTTCAAAACTGTTACAAACTTAACTCAGTATAAATCAAACAAATAGTCCTTTACAGCTGTATGTCATGGGTGAAGTTGTCATATTTAGTTCTTAATTTTCTCAGCACAGATAGGACTTTTGTATATGAAGTTGGGAATAGCGCATATGATCAGGCTGCACTGCACTGGATATGCTCTAATGGCAAACTTGATCAGCTGTTACACTGAATTCTAGAATTTTGTATTGTACCACTTTGAAAAAAAAAGGAGATGCAAAAGTATTTTGGTAGAAATATTTGTGACCTGTGAAAGATTACAGAAATACCATTTAGATAATCCAGATTATTTGCTGAGAGTACTCAGTCTGTTAATGTATTCTGGGGGGACCAGAGAAAAACAAACAGTACCCCAGACAATGTAACCACAAAAACCTTTTTACATGCTGAAAAATGTGGTGTCATGACATAAGGGAGACATTGGTATGTCATTATATTTTTCTTTCCTAAATTAGACGGTAAGCACTTTGGAAGCTCAGTAGGAGCTAGGAGATTGTGCCTATGAGAAGTGATCTGCAAGAAACCATTGCATGATAATATGCCTTTGTGTGAGGCAGTGACCCTCTAAACCTTGGGAAAACAAAGCAAAAGGCAGTGCCTGAATCACGTGTGTGAATATGTTACTGTGCAGTCATTTTAATGATTTCCAACTTCACTGTAAGGAAAAGCTATGTGTCAGAGCTTTTGAACAGTTACATTTTGCTAGCCTTAGCAGAATATGCTGGACTGCACGGTTCTGGTTGGCTTTAACACACTAATTCTGAGATCCATGTGTCTGGTTGCTGCTACATAGGCAAGAGTTGTCCTTGCATCGAGGTTAACAGCAACACTAGCCTGGGATCTGACCACTGTGATTTAATGTAAAGGTAACTTATGGAAAACAAGGTGTGACAGTTGATGCTTCTGGTCCTAGAGCTTTTCCAGTGCCTCACAGTGTTACCTTCAAAATCTGCTCATGTGTAACTTCCCTACTATGTGTTGAGAATACTTAAAGCATTTTTGTACTTAAGTATTGACTTAAAAATGCAATCTTGAAAAAATTTATGGAGAAAAGTCCAAATCTCTATATGGTAAAGCATTTTTATACCGTAGCATGGGATATTTGTAGAAAAAATGCAGCAGAGAAAACACCATGTCTCAGTAAAAAGTATGCCTTGTGAGCATGATGTTGAAATATTTTTTGACAATGTGATTGGAAAAGATTTCAGGGTTAGCACTAGTGCTTGTAAAAACATTCCAAATGTATGTTGGCCATGATGATGAAATTGTCATGGGACAAATTCCTCTAGAGCAACAAGGGTGCAAGGGTGAGGGGACTTGAATTTCCAGTTGGGCTCTAGATGAGGTTACGCTAAGTACCGAAGCCTTTGGTCAGGTTTCTGCCAAATATTGTGGTGCTCAGATAACATTTCAGTTTTGCTATATTTTATCATTGTCTCTCTTTTTTTTTTTTTTCTCCAGTGTGACTGGAATTATTTTGTGAAAGAGTTCAGGTTTCATGTCTTGTAGAAAAAAACACATGTATTCCTTGAACTTTTGCCATTTCTCATGCTCATTTTGAAGACATCAAAGTTTTGGGTTTGAGTGTTTTGCTTTGGGGTTTTTCAGAAAAAACAATAGTTCCAAGAAGACTTATCTCTGTGAAGTTCAGGATATTCTTTTAAGCTTTTTCATTACATGATGAGATATGTTGAACAGAATAGTGTAATAAGACAGTGTGAGTAAATCAAGTCTGTAACTGCTCTTGTTTCTTTGAAATATAGAGCCACTTTTCTCCTTAAAAGTACCTTTCCAATTGTAAATATCTTTATAATTACCTTTACAAGTATATTTAGAGCAGCTTGTCAGTTCAGAGGAATGGGGACAATAAAGAGAAAAACCTACCAAACTTTTTGCTATCTGTAAATGTACTTTGTCTTGAGCATCTCAATTACTAGCAAGTTAACAATCTACAGAAATGAAAATAGTGCACTAACAAGGCATACTGTAAAGGTGATTATTATTTGTATGGTTGTTCATAAGGAGTACTGCTGGAATTTCTTTTTCTGCTGGAAATAACCTTTTAATGTTCGGGGTTTTGTGATCTGTCTTCAGCATTACAGGATCAGGGTTCATTTCAAAGAAAGAATAACGGAAATATAGTTTACCTTTTTTTAAAAAAATTTTAAGCTAAATATATTTTCCTTCAGCTTAGAGCAATAAATGTAGATCTCCAGACTGATGCTGCTCTGCAAGTGGATATCTCAGATGCACTGAGTGAGAGGGATAAAGTGAAATTCACAGTCCATACAAAGGTAAAACTTGGGTTTGTACATGCAGCAATTCTTAATTATATACAAAAGAGAGCGTGCTTAAACTGTTTGTTGAAACAAAGTGTAACACAATCCAGAGGAAATGAGAAAGTAGAATTATCTCATGTTTACAAGACTAGGTAGCTGCGGTGCATAAGAAAAAGATGACTAAGAGTTAAGAAACTGTTTAGAAGAAAGTTGTGTTCACTTTTTTTTGCATTGATGTGTTGTTATGCCATTCCCATGCCTATTAATTAGCCTGTTTGCAGGTAGAATCTTTAATATACATGAATATACTTCAGTATAGTTTTTTAATTTGATTAGATCTTACTATACTTTCAGATTCTAAAAGCATATTTTGTAATTGTATTACATTCAGGGATCATTTTTAATTACTGTTGTTTATGGCTTTTTTTAGATTTGAATGTTTATTGATTGCAGAGTGACAGAATAACTGAAGTTGAATAGAATATCTGGACATCATTAATCCTATCTCCTCCTTCACCCTCACCATTAATTTAGAGTGTGCAAGAGCACATTGCTCAGCATTTGTCCATTTGGGTTTCAATTACAGAATCATAGAATCACTTAGGTTGGAAAAGACCTCTAAGATTGACTCCAGCCATTAATCCAGCACTGCTGAGTCCATCATTAAACCATGTAGGGACAAGTGCCACACCTACATGTTTTTTAAATACCTCCAGGGATGGTTGCTCCACCATTTCCCTGGGCAGCCCTTTCTAAAACTTGATGGCCCTTTTGGTGATGAAATTTTTTTAATATCCAATCTAAACCTCCGTTGGTGCAACTTGAGGCTGTTTCCTCTTGTCATCTTACCTATTACTTGAGAGACCAACCCCCACGTGGCTACAGCCTCATATCAGATGCTTGTAGAGAGTGATAAGGTCAACCCCTGTTTTTCTCCAGTCTGAACACCTCCAGCTCCCGCAGCCACTCCTCATCAGGTTTGTGCCCCAGAGCTGCCACCAGCTCTGTTGCCCTTCTCTGGACACGCTCCAGCCCCTCAGTGTCTGTCCTGTCAGGAGGGGCCTAGAACTGACCACAGCACTCGAGGTGTGGCCTCACCAGTGCCCAGTACAGAGGAATAGTCACTTTCTTGGTCCTGCTGGCCATGTTATTCCTGATACAAGTCAGGATGCCATTGGCCTTCTTGGCCACCTGGACACATGCTGGATCATGTCCAGCCACTGTTGACCAGGCTCTTTTCCACTGGGCAGCTTTCCAGCTGCTCTGTCCCCAGCCTGTAGCACTGTCTGGGGTTGTGACCCAAGTGCAGACCTGGCTCCTTACCTTGTTGAACCTCCTACAGTTGGCCTCAGCCCATGGATCCAGCTGGGCCAGATCCCTCTGCAGATCCTTCTTGCTCTCCGGCAGGTCAACACCTCCACCCAACTTGGTGTCATCTACAAACTGGCTAAGGGGCACTTGGTCCCCTCATCCAGATCATCAGTAAAGATACTAAATGGAGCTCCAGGATTAAGTTGATAAAGATACTAGATGTGTTGATGAGAGCAGGCACTCCACAACCTCTTATGGCAACCCATGCCAGTTGATTGCTGCACTAATTAAGATGAGGGTAATTACTGTGGTATGAACTTTTGTTGTTCCCTCAAGGTTTTTTTCTCATGTAGTAATGCAAAAACCTTGTTTTTTGTTGAGCTTTTCTTCCTCCATATCTCCTTCCCCCCCATAATTCTACCTCCTTTTACCCTTCTAGAGTTCCTTGCCAAATTTCAAACAAAACGAATTTTCTGTTGTCCGGCAACACGAAGAGTTTATTTGGCTTCATGACTCTTTTGTTGAGAATGAGGACTATGCTGGTTATATTGTAAGTACTGGTATTCTTTTGGTTTATGTGTGCCATTTTCTGTGGGCTGGATCAAAACTACTTGAGACTGCTTTTAAATGCAGTGGAAACAGCAGGTGTTCATTCCTTATAAAATCAGATAAGCTTCTTTAATACATCATTTTATGCAATTACACAAAATTAATGGTTGAAGCGAGCTTGGAAGAAAGCTACAGTAGCTGTCATACTTTCTTGCCCTTTACTCCTAAGAAGTGAGTAGTTTAATTTGTCTCCAAGTATATTTTTATGCCACTGTGTTAAAAGTGTGGGAGAGGGTTGAACTGTGTAACTTGGTGGTATTGTTTCTGCAAGCTAATGTTTAACCGAGTTACACAGGGAACCTCAATATATAATAACTTACAGTTTGAAGTTAATTTCAGGCATTCCAGGAACAGAGGTCTCACAACAGGCACCATATGATACGGCATATTAAAAATGGCGCTGCTTTTCATATGTTAATTGCAAATAGGAATATTTGTCATCTTGGTATGAAAGTTTGGTATTTGTTTTGTGTTTGGGGGGTGTTTGCTGATTCAGAGGGTTACAGATATTTCTAATTGATTACTGGGTAAATTATAATGAGTATAATCTGTGATGGTCATACCATTCTTGAGCTAGTCTTTTCTTAGTCAGAAGAGCTATTTGAAATGATTAGACCTTCAGTGTGGTAATAACTAGTTTCAGGCAGTTGACTGTCTAGATGCTGGATTTTCTTTTTTTTTTTTTTTTTTTTTTTGTAATATGTAATTTAATGGACCAATATCAGTAAATTAAAATTTAAACATATTTGGTTCTGTATTCCTTTCCTGGCACCAATTCAGGTTTAGTTTGACTCTGATGTTTTCTCTTTCAGTGTTAATATACTGTATTACAAAAGTAACCTAGAGCCTTGTTGACTGGAGGCTTTGTTACTTCAACACATATGTCTTTCTTTAATGTCAGCAGTGCTGCAAGAAAGAGCTAGTGCCTGCAAACAATAGGGAATGGTTTTCCTGGTTTAAAGTTTTGGGAGTTAGAAATGGATGGTCTGAAAACAATTCTGGAATTCTTTCTTCTTTCTTTAAACGAGAAATAATCCTTACCAAATAAGTTAAACCAAAACCAATTAAAAATATTTTTTTCAAGTTTTAAGTCATTGTCATAGGAAATGAAGTATTATTTTGCTTCTGTTGTAATTAAACTGAAGCCATTAGTTAATCCTTTAGTAATCTTCAAGGACACTTGACTGAAGTTGGTGTAGTAATGCAGCATGAATAACTCATAAATAAGAGACTTTATCCAGAAATGCTGTAATGAATGATGAAAGAGAGAAACATGTATTAAAAAGCTGCAGGCAGTCTACAGTTCCTGTACTGTGAATGGGTGTTGTTTCACTGAGAAAATGAGAACTTAAAAAAAATTGGATTAAATTCCAGATTCCACCAGCACCACCCAGGCCTGACTTTGATGCCTCTAGGGAGAAACTGCAGAAACTTGGAGAAGGGGAAGGATCAATGACTAAAGAAGAATTCACCAAGATGAAACAAGAACTGGAAGCGTATGTAGACTTGATTACTACTTTATTAATTTATTTATATTCCAAAACTTTTAATGCTGTTTGCTGTCCCATGTTTCCAATCTCACTGTAATGGTTCTCTGTGAAACACACACTTGAGAATCCAGTTGTTATATAACCAAGGTTAATCTTAGTGATCATGATCAGTGCCATTAGGAAAATTGTAGAAATAATTTCATGGAAGATCTTCTGAAACAGGAAATAAATTAGCTTGTTCTTGAACATTCTTTCATAAGAAGGGAAGTACTTAGATCCTGTTCTTCACAGAATATCTGCAAAGGGAGGAAATAACCTCTATCTTTTTTAGTTCTGGTATTCCACATTTGATAAGTATAATTAGTCTTTAGGGTAATACACGCAGTGATTGGGAGTAGGGAGTTGTGCATGTGGTTGGTACTGTAAACATAGATGCCAACCTTCTGTTCCCCAGGAAATACAAAGATTACTAGAAAATTCCTTTTTGGACACTTTTTTTTTTTAATTTTTGCACAAGGAGAATATACTTCCTGAAAATACTATTTTCCCTTACTATGAATTTAATTTATATTGAAATAACTGCTCTGAAGCTTCTTGTTCCATATTGAGTTACACAGTGAAGTTTCTCCTTGCTTCGTCCATTTTCTTTATCATGCATTCACTTCTTTGATCTTTTTCCTGTCATTGGTTTCAGTTTTCAAGTGTATATTTACGCTGCTTCTAGACTGCTTCTATCAAGAGCTGTGAATTGGCAAGAAAAGTACATAGAACTCTTACAACTGCTGCTTTCTCTCCGAACTTCAGCTGCTGTGAGCAAATGTCTTAAAAGCTCTGTATTAGTGATATGTACAGCATAATTTATAGCAGAGTAGATATACACTTCATATGCAGAAAACTGGAAATTAGCAGAACACTCTAGATTTTAAAGAATCTGGTTTTCCAGCGGCCCTGATCATGATTCTCTTGTGGTCTGGTTAGGGGTTGGATAACACAGAAAACTTTGGGTTTCTTCTACTGCCACCTCCATCCTCTGCATCCTCCTTTTTTGTCTTCACTGAATGACTACTACTCTCACTGAGATCAAACATCTCCCAACACTGGCCCTGCTGGTTTGCTGGTATGTAAATCTTAACCTCCTTGCACATAGTGGAAGGAAAAGCACTGATTATAATTTCACTCTTTGACCTCAGAATGGGAAAAAGAGCCCTTTCCTCATTTTTAGATGAGTTGCATCTTACTCATTGAATTTGCAAAGCACAATGAATTCTACCAAACTTGTATTGATAAGAGTGCCTTCCTCTTAATTAAATTGCAAGTGAGTGATTGCTTTGAAGTTGAGTTGGCTGAACTGGGCAACTATGTGATTGTTATGGTTAAATGTGTTTTTTTGTTGTACCTACCAAATGCAGCTCTTAATTTCACTTTTAGAACCACTATGAAGTGAGACATCAATGTAAGCTTTGGCTCAAAAAGGCTAGGTGCTTTAACACGAAATAAAAGATTGTCTAAACAGCTAACAAAACTACATAAACATATAAATAAGTAAGGAGGGTGCAAATGGGCAAGGGGATGGAGATGGGGAGGAAGGAATTTGCACATCAATACACAGTGCTGAGGGACTGTAGTCTGTGCCTTAGTTTCTTGAATTTTGGGGTGCTGGGGAAAGGACAATGAAATGAGGTTACACTTTCAGCAAACCAGTATATGTTAGCTAACCATAAAAATTAGAGTGTATTTGTTGACTCTTCATTAAAAGTCTCTCTGTAATGTGTTTGGGCTTCAAATTTCTCCCTAGTATTAACATTGCAGTATTTATTTATGTCTATATCAAACATTGGAGTGATAAACTCCAATATATCGGCTTGTAATTTTGTACCCAGCTCTTAAAGCTGCTCACTAGGTTTATTTCAAACTTAATTGCTTCATATGAAATTCTTATGTCTGTCTTATTTCTTGTTTTTAGTGAATATTTGGCAATATTCAAGAAGACAGTTGCAATGCATGAAGTGTTTTTGTGTCGCGTGGCAGCACATCCTATTTTGAGAAAGGACTTAAATTTCCATGTATTCTTGGAATATAATCAGGATGTGAGTATTGAAAACTGAATCGCTGGCAAGAGAAATCAAGATGTGCTTTTATGGTGGGATGGAAAACTGATTAAGAGGGAATTACCTCCTGGAGCAAATTACATCAATTCCTTTGTGCCAGACATACTTGTATCGTAAAAGTTAAAAATTCGTTTAGTCTGTAGGAGTTCATTTTCTGCCACCTGGGGAACCAAATGTACTCTATGCTTTAACCTCAGCTTCAAAAAGATTACTGGAAATCCACTATATTTTGGATTAAAAAGGTGAGATTTTGGTGGTGATTTTACTTGACAGTATACTTTTCCACTTTTTGAATTATTTTTATTTGCTGCGAGGAAGAATGATGGAACAAAATGGAACACTAATTTTTTAGGATTTGGAACTTTGGTGTAAATTCTGTTGCTAACAAAACTAGAGAGAATTTCTGATGAAATATTCTGATAATGTTAATGATGTGAGTGAAAACATGGTTAATTTTTTTCTGAATATTGGACTAGTGTGGCTATCCACATGTAACATACTGAATTGAGATAATGGAGAGTATTTTTGGATTCATAACTCTTTGGTGTTGGAGACAGTGTTTGCTCCTATTCTGCAAAGAGTTTCAGTTACTTTTTAGAATTGCAGGAATAAACATTAAGTGGAAGAAATTATTACACAGACTGGCTCAACTGTGTACATACTTAATTCAAAATGTGTTACAGAGGTTCCTCTGTTGCCTGATGTAAAAATGCTTACAGGTTCAGGCACTCAGTTTACTTAAACTGGGAGTAGTTAGATGGACAAGGAAGAGTGTGAGGAGGCTTAAACTAGCATGATCCTCTGGAAGTCAAAGATCTGCCATTCACCAGAGAGTGAAACATGGTTGTATTAACTCAACTATTGTTACATCAACTCAGCTATACTGTGCATGATAAATACCGTGTTATTGGTAACTGAAATGTACACTCTGTACAGCAGGTGCTAGAATGGTGCTGATCTTTTTTTTATCCTTTTTTTCACCCTAGAATGGTATTTTAGGTGATAAACAATCTAGTAAATGAAGTTATCTTCATTCTGTATGCAAGGTGCCCTGTCCCCATTAGTGCAGAGTATAAGAATAAACAGAGAACAGTAGAACTGTTTTAAGTATAGCTAGTAGGGGTATGTAGTTCTATTTAATTTTTTTAAAGCTTGTATTGCCTCCAGAAAATGAATTAACATAAATTAATTTGTTTTTCAGTTGAGTGTTCGTGGGAAAAATAAGAAAGAGAAACTTGAAGACTTCTTCAAAAATATGGTTAAATCAGCAGATGGTGTCATTGTTTCAGGAGTAAAGGTGATTACTGCTTCACATAGCAAGATTTAAAATGCATTAACATTTGTCACCTTTTTTAATGAAGCAGAATTTACATAGGTACAAAAATAGATTTTTGTAGTGATATCTAACTTAAAAATTATTGGCAGACCTTGGGTGAGAACTTGTGGCCTGGATACAAATTAACTGAGAGTTTTCTTGACCTTTCAGTACTCTATGAAATTAAGCACCTTTTTTTATACATAGACAACTGATAATCTTGTTGGGGTTCTTTTTTGTTCAGGTCTGCCATTTTATGTAATGGAAAGGAGAAGTAGGTCTGACAACTGCTTCTGTTCAGAAGTTACTAATGGAGTGAATTTTCCCAGTCTTTTAGAATCTGTCTGCTGTTTCAAAGAGCAGCAGTAGGTTATATGATTTTTCCCATCTCCTAGATTAAAGAATGTAACTGAGGAAAAAAAAAGTAATGAAAATTCAATTTAATTTATACTTTTCCAAAAGGTACAAGATCACTTTTATAGCAAGCAGAAATTCTGCAGAGAATGATTTTTAATCTCTTTTCTTTCTAGTGGTGACCTTCCATTTGGTAGCAATTTTTACAAGAGTTAAGTGTCTAGGTTTAAAATTTTTTTTTTGAAACTGCTGGAAAGTGGATATGACCATGGATTAATTATGACTTGGAGAAAAATATGAAGTCCAAATAACTTCCAGTTTCATAATATTGTTCAAAGCCCATGTTGTAGGCTATTCCATGGTGTTGAGCATCTGTGTTATTTTAGAGGGTTTTTAAAAAAAGTGTAAACCAGTTATCTCAAATTATAATACAGACAATATTAACATTTACCTTTGTTTACCAAATTGTAAGAAGTCTGTCATTAAGATCAGTGTTCTGAGCTAGGAGTTCAGATCATCTTGTCTGAGACCACAGCCTCTGTGCTGCTGGGTGACTTTCATTCCTTCTCTACATGTAAGTAGATTACATGTACTCTATTTGTCTGTCACCCTTGGTGATCCTTTGCTATTCCTTCTTGTTTAGTTGTATAGATCTTTAGGATACTTCTTGCAAATTCTTAATTCTTACTAAATTCTTAATAAAACTTAAGGTCATGATATAAGAGTGGAGAAGAAATCAGTTCATATAAATGGTGTTTTAGAGAATGAAAACCAGATGCATTTCCTGTCACAGCAGCAGTGAAATGTGCAACTTTACTCTGCAATTGCTCTGTGGAGAGTGGGTGAAATCCTGTTTTATTAATAGTTCCCTTTTTTTTGTAGGATGTGGATGACTTCTTTGAACATGAGAGAACATTCCTTGTAGAATATCACAACCGAGTCAAAGATGCCTCTGCCAAATCTGATAAAATGACAAGATCACATAAAAGTGAGTTTTTTTTTCAGGGTGAAAATAGTACTAGTTAAAGTGTACAGAAGTTGTTAGTGAGGAGAAGTAATTTTTAGCTTACTTTTTGCACGTGAAAAGTGAATTCATTTCTCCAAGTGTAGCCTTCCTAGTCTAAAGAAGTTCAGTCTGAATGTCTAAGTTTAGGCTTTGCTGCAGTAGACTAGATGGAGTAAGAAGAGCCTGGTGCAACAATGAGGATATGTTTATTCTTCATGCTGTCTGCTTGAAAAGAATTACACTTTAAGTTTTAATATTTTTTTGAAGTCTGACTTAGTCATTTAGGTGTAGAGGTGGGTAATATGGCAGTACAGGTGATTTTACTCCTAGTGCAGTTGTTCTGGATTGGATGTGGTTGATTCCATTGAGGGCAATCTCTTGGCAAACTGGGCATTGCATTACCTTGCTAACAAAGTTACCTTTTCTTGTAGCAAACTCCTGTTTGGCCCATTGGTTCTAGACTAGGTCTCCATTTTTTAGCCATTTAGAGTGGGGACAGCAATGTGTGCATTGAGTAGTCTGGTTTACAGGATTCCTTTTCTTACTGAGACAAGATTTACCACTTGCCTCTTGATTTGTCTTTGTGAGCTGAGTGCTAACCATTGTGATTTCTGAAAGCTCTAGATAGTCTTCTCAAGTGCAGTTCATTTATTTGAGAAAATGAAAAATCTTTGGCTTAGGACTATAGTGTTTGATCTAGGATTACTGTGCTTTGAGAAGCTCAGAAGAAATTGGCCTGTGTTGTCTTTGATTTTAAGTTTTTCTGCCTAGATAAATCAAAATTGATCTTCCAGATTCTGTCTATTCCTTGAAGTTTGGGTGTGATTTACAGATACTGTCTTTGCTGTCTACAGTAATATACATACAAAACCAGGTCACAAACCTTTCATGAATCTCCATTGATAAGATCTCTAAAATAGATATTGGATGAGATGTTAAACCAAGAATTTCCTGAGTTCTTCAGATGCTTCTCTTGCTGTTGCATGAACGCGGAGTCTTTTGTAGTTTTAGTATCTGTGCTAGAGGCTGGAAAGAGTCAAATATGGCTCAGTGAGCTAAAGGCCCTGTATCTGCATTCAGTTCCCACCTGAAGTGGTTTCTGGTCTTTTTGGTTGCTTTCTTAAAATGAGAACTGAACTTCATTCATGGTAATGAAGTGCCAAGATTTTTTTACAGAGTGAGAAAGGCTTTAACATTGGCTGTAGAAGTGAGAAAATCCTTTGAAATCAGGTTGTAGAGGATCTGATGGAAAAGGATTGATCAAACTCACGACAAAGCTTCGTTGGTTTCCAGGCTCAAATCGCATAAATGTTTACTGACAACTTCTGCCAAACTGTGAACTGGGACAAATGGCACCTTTTGAAGTTCTGGCTAGAGGAGTAGAGCAATGACCTGGGGAACCTGTTTTGGAAATGGACAATCTGTAGTTTAAGGATAACATGATCAACAGAGAGCTGCAGGTCTTGCAAAGACACCAACTTGCTCTTTCCAGCAGAAAATCAATTTTTATGTTGAAATTGGAGGAATAGAAGGAGAGATTAATTGCTTCCTGATACCATTCTTCACTGTAACCAGCTGCATTGATAATGTATGGAGTAATGAATTAGGTGAAAGCCTGACTCACTCAATCTGTTAAGGTTGTGTTATTAGGAAAAAATAATTCTGCTTAAAGGCATATAAACTTCAGAAATAACAAACAAGTGTATTTTCTTGTTCATTGCTGGGGACTGTTAGTTTTCATCATCCATTGAGTTAATGCTTAAAGCTTTTTTAAAAAAGCTCTGTGTGCAAAGATTTGTTTATGTTTTTTATATTATACAGCAATACCTCGCTAGTGAAATTATGCAGCCTTCTTACAAATGTTGCTTCTAATTTATTGTTTAAAGTGATTTAACACTAATGCTACTTTAACCACTGACTGCTTGTTGAAGAGGTAAGGGTTTTCTAAAAACAGGGATGTGCTAGAAAATGTGTTGTGTATATAGTGCTGTATTTTTTGTAGTTTGGGTTTTGTAGTCAATTAACTGCTCTCAAGCACACAGGCTTTGTAACTGTTAAACTGTGATTTTTTTTCCAAATAGTTTTAAAATAAAATTTAAATTCAGACTTTAACCATTAAGTTTGTGCATCTTCCACTAAAATAAAACCTAAAAAAATTGCATGATTAATTCACCTAGCAGGTTGTAATTGCATAAAATACTCCTAGATAAATTACAGATTGCACAATTTGGTGAAACCACTGTTTTATTGTGTGAAGTTATCCTTCCTATTAAGTGATAAGATTGCAGTTTTATTTCTACTTCTGTGTTAAAGCATGTCCTTTTAGAAAAATACCTATTTTTGAAGAAATGAATTTCAAAATTTTCAGAAAGAAGAGGAATGAGGTAGTAAAACAAGTGCTTGTTTGTTTTTCTAGATGTGGCGGATGACTATAATAGAATTGGTTCTTCATTATATGCATTAGGAACGCAGGACTCCACAGATATATGCAAGTAAGATATTGTTAATAACCTATGGGGCAATTTGCTGTGTAGCAGTCTTAATGGTGGCCTGTGAGATTGGTAGCTCTTGTTAGGAGAAAACCAGAAGTTATTACAGCTGTATGACATTAAATAATTTTCTCCTCTAGTATTTCATTGCTTTAGCAGGTTGCATTTAACAGTTTTGTTTTAATATTCGTCTGTTAAAAAAAGCCAATTTCTAAAATCTGTAGAAAATTGGACAGTTGAGATGGAAAAGTCCTCATCAAATAAGGAAAAAAACCCACAATTCTTTCACCATTTGAAAAAAATGTTTCAAATTCTATGATATATGCAGATCAAGCACAGATCTCAGTATATCGATTTTTTTTGAGTATATCAACATCCTGAAAAATAGTCCTGCTGTTCTGGCAAGTTTGCTGCCCTTAGGAAAACAAAAGAATCTTCAGGGGTCCCCAGAACTTTAGAAGGGTGTCTCCATGTACAGATGTTTGTTCTTTAATCTTTCAGTGATTTGCCTGAAGTCTGGTGTATCTGACAATAAAACTTAGTTACTAGCTTAAAGATGTCAGTGCTTGTCAACATACACACAGTTAGTGTGATGTTGGTGTCAGTGTGACAACAGGTAGGACATGAAAGTTAACTTTCTAATATACCTGAATTACAGTGTACTTTTTTTACTTACTTCCAGATGTGGTGATAGCTTATATACCAGATACTTTGATGATAGTATTGATATTTGTTGTAGTCCATTAGGGTGTGTCAGAAATCACATCTGTCCTCTGTCAAAATATCATTTGACTGTAATTCAGTCTGCGCTAGGACTGAAGCCCTGTATTGTCTCCTGCAGTGGAGATGTTGCCACGCTGTTGCTCAGCATCCCTGAACTCCAAGTAGGACATATGTCGTGTTTACTGAGTGAAGAAAAGTACATTCAAATTTGTGTAAAGGACACTTGATAATAGTGTAAGACCATTGACCATCGTGCTGGTGTTAGGGGTTTAATTCACAGAAGCATAAAGAGTCCTTGAGGAGCTGAGCAATAATTCTTTACTTAAAAATATCCATTTGTTATGCTTTGTTTTACCTTGCCTTTCTTACATTGCCCAGTTCCCATGCATCTGAAGTTTGAGACTAGTATGTTCTCTGAGTTCTGTGAATTATAACTATAAACAATGCCTTTGCAATCTTTATTGCCAGACACAGACTATAGTGTGAGTTCTAGAAATTAGACTGTTCAAAACAATGTTGTAATATGAACTGTTTCCTTTGCACAGGTTTTTTCTGAAGGTGTCAGAGTTATTTGACAAAACAAGGGTATGTACTATGAAACAGACATCATGTGTCAACAAGGAATTAATATGTGAATTAATATGGGTGCTTCTAGATGGAGCATTTAAGCAATGTGTGGTATGGAATGAGAAAGTGTAAGATTTCAGTTGTGTTTTGTAAAATGAACCTTTGGACTCCTCAGTCTACTAAACATTTCTAGCCAGTCTGCTGTAATACCCTTCTGTTCCTCTAAAATGCATTGAGGTCTTCCATACTTGTTACTGGGAATCACAGAACTTGTTATGGATAAAAGAAATGAAGAAATTGAATCCTTAATCCAAAAAAAATGGTGGTCATGTTGCTTTTTTTCTGGAGCCAAGATCTGTTTCTGCAATTATTTGACTCAAAAGTAATATTGCTTATGCTTGTAACCAGTTTTTCATGTATCTTCTCTTTTGCCTTACTTATTTGGCTTGGTAGAGAGAATATGTATGCCTTGTACCAGGAAGACTTCTAAATGAAAAATGTGTGCATTTCTTAAACTGACAATTGTATCTGTATAAACACATACTTTAAAGAAAATTGACAGAATTACTTGCTTTGACTCAAAATGTTGCATTTCAGAAATTCTTTTTTAAATTAGGGTTTAAAAATGCCCTTGCAGACTATATTTCTAATCTGTTTCAAATGCAAGCAAATTAGTTTATTGGTTTTTAGACCATTTAGCACATGCAGTTACACAATTAGTCTGCAAAGGTGCCTTAAAAATTTCTTTTCCTTTAATTTCAACAACATAAAACTGCTTGTGCAACTCTTAATATAAGTTTGTTTCTCTACATTTTTTCTAGCATATGATAAATATAATTGCTGTTGGGAAAAAAACCCAGTTTTTAATATAAAAAGCCAGTTGTCAATTCCTTCTCGTAGAGTAGCTTATTCCTTACATTTTAATACAAAATCCTAATACTGCTTCTCATTTTGCATCTTTAAGTATCCTGTCATTAAAACCTGATCTTAGTTTTTGAAAAAGACCATCTGTTGTGTACTGCATATTGTACATTTAATTTGTATCATACAAATGAATACCCAAAGTCTACTTGTTTTTAAGCTGATCTTTTGTTACTGTTTTTTTTTTTTTTGTTTTATGGTGGTGTTTTGTTTTGTTTTTCCAGAAAATAGAGGCTCGAGTATCTGCTGATGAAGATCTTAAGCTTTCTGATCTTCTGAAATATTACCTTAGGGAATCTCAAGCTGCTAAGGTGAATCCATGGGTTTTTGTTCAGTGAAATTGTGGATTTTTAACAAAAAAAAAAAATTAGAGAAAGTGATATGGGCTTATCAACTCAGAATATTGATAGATTAAAATGCTGCCTCCTGGAGCCTGCAGTTTTCCCCTTAGCTTTAAAACCTGTTTCTGTTGAATATAAGGAGTAACAAAATAGTTGCTGATGTGGGACTGGCTGTGTGGAGCTGAGTAAGCCACTTGTCAAGGCCAAATCAGGCAGTAACAAGAAACACTGAAAGGGCTGTTCTTGTGTTTGCAGTGTGTTTGGTGTTTGTAATTGCAAGCAGTTCTGCTTTTTTTAAATATTAAAATTGGATATTCCATATAATCTGCTAGTGCTGATACAAAAACACATGGGCTGAATTTGATATTCTGTGCTTACAGAAAATTTCATTCTTGCTATTGTTTGATGTGAGATGATTAAATAATATCACAGAATGAGCGAGCATTTGACAGTAAACAAACGTCTGTAGTTACAAGATCACAAACTGTTGCGTAAAAAATATTACTACTGCTTCTTGGGCTCTGTGTGTATTTGAGATACATAATCTAAATGTAGTTTGTTTCTAATCTAAGAAGCTGTGAAACTTCCCATGGTTTGCCTTCTTTGGCTTTTTGGAGTTTGATCTAAGCCATCTTTTGCTAGCCTCTGTCAGACAAGAGGAGACCAAACAGAATTATGTTGTGGATCTGATCTAGTATGGACATTCCTGTGACTTGGAGGATGAAGTAAAGTGAATGCAAATAATTTACTAAGACCTGAAATACAGCAACAAGGACTAAAATTAATTTGGTTTTTTAAATTACTTGGAATGTAATAAAATCCTTGGGTAGAGTCTTATAAACTCCATACAACCTTTGTTTTTTTAATAGGATCTCCTATATAGAAGATCTAGGTCACTAGTGGATTATGAAAATGCTAATAAGGCATTGGATAAAGCAAGAGCAAAAAATAAAGATGTGCTGCAAGCTGAAACTACTCAGCAAATATGCTGTCAGAAATTTGAGAAAATTTCTGAATCAGCAAAACAAGGTATTTGGGTGGGCCTTGATCCTATGTTATTACTTGAAAATTAACATTTTAGTATGGTATTAGAGAGAACTAATGTAATTAATAAGAATAGATTTTTGTACTGTTTCCTAAGCAGGGATATTATCTTTTAATTATTATTTATTTTAGAAAGTTCAAATTATATTTTTCTTTGGCTTCTTACAGCTCTGATAGGTAGAGCAAAGTCTAGGTGCAAATTACTTGTTAAGCTGTTTTCCCACATACATAAGCTAGGATACAAAATGATAACTGTTAGCAGTAATAGCAAACAAATGTTTTAGTGTTGTTAAAATTCCCCTTTTGGGGGGAATTATGCTTTCTTCTGTGAAGGCACCAGTCTGTCACAGATACGATGCTACATTAGAGAAGGGAGAAATAATGAAATGAGATTTCACTGAATTACAGAGTTGATAGAGAAAAAGAACCTTATTTACATGCTACTTTTCTTCTGGAAACTTACTGTCTTTTTTAGGTTAAACTTCAGTGAGTTAGTAGGTATCTGAGTCATCATTTGTGGCAGATCTGTTCAAGGTTTAAACACCATGCTCTCCTCTTTTTATCATTGAAGAGTTGTTTGAGCCTGTAAATCTGGTTAATGATTCCTGTAAATGAGACAGTGGAGAATGAGTGATCCTGTTAGCCACAATGGTATATGCAGAAGGCATACACCCTAGTTTTAGCTTAGTATATTCCCTGAAGACTTTCAAGTATCAGTGTCGAAAGAACAGTGCAGTGGAATAAGAGAAATGTGTTAAAAGCATCCACTTGGCAGTCTTTTTCAAAAGAGCTTAGTGTCCACAAAAGTTTACCTAGAGGTGAGGAGCTGCAGTGATGGTTTGCTTTCTTCCAACTCAGTGGCAGCATTTTTGAGCCCAGAATGTGCTGAGATTAAACGTGAGGTTTTTCTTCTTCCCTCCTCTCACCCTTTACCTCTTCCATCCTGAAGGAATGTCTGTTAATAGCTGAGGTCACTAGCAGGGATACTGTTAATGAGTCCATTTTTATTTTCTATAGAACTGATAGACTTTAAGACAAGAAGAGTTGCAGCGTTCAGAAAAAATCTGGTGGAACTAGCAGAACTGGAATTAAAGCATGCTAAGGTAACTGTGATCCTTTTTGGCCTATATTTCAAGTGATTTTGAATATTATATGCTTGATTAACCAAAATGGCTTCAGTTGTTGTATGATACACATTTCACATTCAAGAAGGAGATTTTAAGTTTTGTCCAGAAAGATTAAATTTCTTTAATAAAGAGAAAATTAAGTCTAGGTGAAGTGTCTCTGAGAGATTGGTATGCTTGAGGTGCCTTCAGAGAAAACTCATATCCTGGAAGAGAATTTTGCCTTCAGTTTTGTGTTTATTTGACTGTTTGATATTTACATCTGCAGAATTTGAAACCTTACCTATTTTTAAAACTTAGTCTCTCCATTTCACTATGAGAAAGGAAGTGGTTTCTCCTGTTAGCCAGATTTTGGGACTTGATGTATAGAATATTAAGCATGAGATCACACTGACCTGTCTGGTATGATGAAGTATGGGTTTTGAACCTTTTTGCCTTTAAACTCTAAACCATTAACAAAAGAGGCATGTTGCAGATAGCCCTTTCAGGAACATAAATTTTTGTGGGAAAAGAACTTTAGGAGGCCTGTACTGTCCTTAAATTTCACAATGTATTTGGTTTCATGGATGACTACAACAGTCTCTTACTTGAACAGTCTTAAAGCTGGAGGCAGCTTTCTTTTAAAAATCAGTTCTTTATCATTTCTCTTCAAATCTGAAACTGCATTGGTTAGGAAGCTGTGAATTAACTCAGAATCTATCTGTTGGAAGGACTTGTTAAGAGGTGTATTGCTGCTTTACTTTCTTTTCAGTAGTGTTGATGTTGTCATTCTTCCTTCTGCTAAACCCATTGCTTGTATAACCCATGTGCAGTAATAAGGGTTGTTTGGGAAACTTTTTTTTTAAAGATCTTTGTGAGTGTAAGTTCAGCTTAATGAGATATTTATGTATTGCTGGTAAAGCAATCAGTAATGTATGGAACACATGACTCTTTTTTCAGATGAACAGTCCTTACTTTAAATAGTCCTAGCAATCTTACTTGAACAGTTTTTATTGATTTGCCATATTGTACTTTAGTAAGGGAATGCTTCTGTCCTGCTTCAGTCATTGACTCTTCATCATCTCTTGTAACTGACTCTTGCTGAAGTCTCCACATGCCTTGAAGGGGAATGCTTAGACCATGTCTCTGTCTTCTATTAAAGAATCACTTCTTTTAACTATGCAAGTCACAATGTTGGAATAATATTCTCTTTAATTTTGACAGCTAATAACTGTGGAATACAGGGGGAAGATGCTTAAATTGTGTAGCTTTCAACTTGATACATGTTTCCTGTGTCCTCAGTACCTGGAAGTTCTTGAAGATTTTTAGCTTTAGTTTGTTGCCACAGCTTGTGTTTAACACTAATTTCTTTGAACTGTCTCTCTGTGACTTACCTTGTCTTAGTAAATTTAATAACAAGGAGTCCATGAAGCTGGATATAGAACCTCTGAATTGTAGTTCTACTTTTAGAGATGAATTTTTTTTGCTGACCCTTTTCACCTACTTCATCATGGAGCACACAATTCACCAGACAGTTTTTAATCTTTAAAGTTTTACAATAATAAAAGGTCATTTTGACTAAGAATGATAAGTCTTGAAACATTAACAAATACTGTAACTTGTTGAATGAAAGAGATTTCATTTCTCACTAGGTTTGAAAAATCTCTTTTTCAATGCCACTCTTTCATATTTAAAAACAAGCTAAGCTACAGATGGATCCGTTTGGTTGCAGTGTTTTTCTTTCTATGAATTCTGGGTTTGATTATTACAAAATTTACAAGTACAGTGGGTTGTATTTTTCAACATTATATAATGGGGAATCTTCTTATTAATGCAGTAACCAAGGTATTTGAAGAGAGCCTTATGGATAGATTTTTATTAGTCTATGCAGAGTATTGAAGGATGAAATGGTTTGCTGCACACTTTCTAGGTTAGTTCCATAAAAGAAGAAAATAAGATATTAAAAGATTGTTTGTTGGGTTGTGGTTTTTTTTTTTTTTTTGATGTAGTATTGTGCCCTAATGTGGGAAGAGCAGTGCTAGAAGAATATGACTGAAATGCAAACCATGAGCAATACTTCCATTTCAAGGACTAGGTAGCCCTGCTTTTGACAGGGCTAAGCTGGGCTGTTTCTAGACACCTAATTCCTCTTGGAGACTAATGGAAGCATAAAAGAAAGCCGTGTTTTCTCATGTAGGCAGTCAATTAATTACGTCAGATCAAAAGCCCCCTGCTTCTAGGTTTTTGGCAAAATACTTTGCCTGATGCTGGCAGTCTCTGTCTCTGTGCTTTTGCACTTCCTGGAGGCAGACACGTGAAGTTTTAGTAGCAACAAAATGGCAATTGCTTGGTCAGTCGAGCGTGGAGCACAGTGCTGACAAACTTTGCAACATGAACTATTACCCAAGTGTACGTACGTGCTTGCTTCCAGCAAAAATGCCTAGTAGGGAAGAGGTCTGGGGACAATGGATATACTGCTGCAGCCTTTTGCTAGAAGTCTTCTATTATGGGTTGTCTTTTTCAGTAGTGAGTGTCTCCAGACTAGATGCCATGTAGATGCATCTGTTTCTGAATCAGTCTAGCTGTGTATCTTCTGGACTTGGAGCTGCCTCACACAAAAAACATAGAGCTGAAATATGATGTAGCAGTTGTGTGTTGAACTCACCTGAGAGGCTCTTTTGGAGGAGTTTGGACACAATGAAGGCTGCTGCTTGACTTGCCATTTAAAGTTACTTGCTCTGTGTGGAAAGAAAAACACAAATCCTAAAATACAGAGGTTGCTGCACAGAAGAAGTCAAGAGTGACCAAAGAATTGAGAGAAGGTTCTGAGGCACAGCTTGCATTTTGTGAGCTATACCTCCCTGTAGCTCTAGAAGACTTGAGGGCCATAGGGAAATAAACTCAGTAAATCAGGGACACTGTACATACAAATTCTAAGTAAACCCTATCTGCCCAGTTATGTTCATACTGCTTCCCTATAACATACTTCTTGGAAGTATTGTTAATATCCTCTTCTCCTTTTGAATTACAACTCAAGACTTTTGAAAAAGCTAAAAATCTGTGGGTTGGGTTTGCTTTAAGATGATGAAAGGGCAGACTGCTGCCAGGAAGGATGATGATGCATGATTCTTCCTTTCCCTTATGTTGGCACAGTTATTTGTGCAGCTGCATAGTAAGAAGGTGCTGAAGGTTGCTCTGGGTTTTCCTAAGCTTTACTTTGTCTTGTTTCACAACATCCCTTGTAACAAAACACACAGTTTTTTTTGGGAGGGTCTGGTAATAAAAGAGAGCTGCTTTCTTAGTAGCAGCATGTACCCTAGATCTATTTAGAGTAGCTGCCAAACTGAAGCTTTAGATTATCGTTGGTCAGTGACCTACTCTAAACATACTGATATTTCTTTTTCTGTGGCCATTCTGGCTGATTACCCCCCCCCTAGGTAGTGCTTAGCTTCTGTTTTGCTAGTTCTGTGTTTCTTCATGACTTAATGCAGCTGTAGCTAATGTAAGACCTGAGTCAGTGTTTGGCCATTTTGGTGCAAAAGCTGCATTTGGTGTACTGTTCAGCATTTTAAATGGTAGGATTTTGAGGTGTTCCTGTGCTGGACTTCGTGTTCAGGAAGGGAGGTTTGATAGCTGGTGAAACTGCTACAGTTACAATCATATAGCATTCATAGCCTTGGCTGTACATTTGGAGTCTTTCTACATTGAATTGTAACTGAGTAAGACAGCCACTTCCTTCATGTAAATAAACAGAAACATTTATTTTCCACAAATACTTACATATACACTCTTGCCTCTCTGTGTTTTTTGGAAAAAGAATTTCTTGTGTACTAGCAACAGATGTCTGTTTGGAACCGATAGAAGAAGGAAGTAAGCAAAATGCAGTGCTAAGGGATTTGCTGAAATGTTTTGTCAGTAATTCTTTCTTTCCTGAAAAGGATGTTTGTGTCACTGTGGTTCTGCCAATAATTTTAATATCTACAGCTTAGGAGTGTGAGCTGGCAAGAAACACTTTTCTGAATCTGAATGTATTGGACTTTCTCAAGCTGTGGTGATGTAAGTCAAGTATGTCATATACTGCAGCCACAAGGAGTAATGGTTCACAGTTTCTATTGTCCTTGATTTATTATAATTTAAATAAGGTGGTTCTTGTGAACTTTGTAAATTTGATCTAATGACAATGAATTATGTGCCTAGTTGGAAAATTTGAGTAGACTGGCTGGCTTAGTCTGGAAATGACTGAGGTGTAAAGGATGTTGTGATGGTTTAACCTCAGCTGGCAACTGAAACTTAGAAAAGTGAGAAAACTGGTGGGTTGAGTTAAAGACAGTTTAACAGGGAAAGCAAAAGCCATGCACACAAGCAAAGCTAAGCAAGGACTTTATTCACTGCTTCCCATGGGCAGGCAGATGTTCATCCATCTCCAGGAGAGCAGGGCCCCATTATGCGTGACAGTGACTTGAGAAGACAACAGTCTGAATGCCCCCCTCTTCCTTCTTATTTCCCCCACATGATATACTGAGCATGATGTCATATGGTCTGGAATATCCCTTTGGTCACTTGGGGTCAGCTGTCCTAGCTGTGTCCCTTCCCATCTCCTGTGCACGCCCAGCCACTTCTCCAGTGTGCCAGTACAAGAAGCAGGAAAGGCAGAGTCAGAGCTGCTTGGCAATGATTATGTCATCTCTATGTTATCAACATAATTTTCAGCACAAATCCAAAATATATCCCCATATTAGCCACTGAGAAGAAAATTAATTCTACCCCAGCCCAGCACAGATGTTCTGGTAACTTTTTTTTTTAGAGTGCTACATAATGGTCTGTAAATTACAAATATACTTCTGTAATAAGAAGGCCAAAAGGTTATTGTCACACTTTAGTTACAGGTAATGTGTGCAGTCCATAAGTATACTTCAAATTGAATTCCATTTGAAGAGTGAAGACTTCAGATTGAAGTATTCCTTTAAATTCATTAGATCGTTATGGTCAAGAATCAGCTTTTCAGTAGCAGAGACCTTAAATTTATGAATCCTGTACACCAAAAAGTTGGGCCACCAAGTCCTCATGTACCTTGCTTATATAGAACTTATTCATGTCACCGAATTACAAGCCTTCTGAAAAATACCTTGTCACTGTCCTCTGCCAGTCTAGACATAAAGAGACAAAAAAGCTGTTGAAGCTGTAACTGATATTGCTGCCTTCTAGATAAGACTGAGAAGGATTTAGTAGGCATAACTGGGAATCTGTTTTTAAGCCTTTAATTCAGTTAATTGCTTAATCTGGATTTTAAGAACCTGAAGGGGGCATAGAATTATGATTTTAGCTTTTGGGGCTGAGGGATGAATGTCCTGCTTATCTATCAAAAGTCATTGGAGCACTTTTAACTGAAGGAGTATTTACAAATTCTTAAGGACTTCTGTGGACTGTTTATGAAAGGCATGGTAATCACAGATACATGCTTCTGTGTGTCTGAATTTTTTATACGTTTCTTTTTTGATCCAAAAATTGTTTTAGAAGTCAGCAGTTTCTTCCATGTTCATAACTGGGCAGAGTGCTTTGTTCCTGCATTTTATCTGAACCTGATAGGAATTACTCTTAACACTGTCAACAGCCTGACATTTTTTTCTTACATGGAGATTTCAGATTTGGGAACAAATGTAGTACAGGTATTTCATAGTGAATAGCTAGTAGTTTAAAGTGATGTAAGCATACATGAATGAACATATGAATACTGAGTTGTTTTGGTGGTGTTTTTTTCCTGCAAAGTAAATTCTGGCTTATCAATCACATTTGCTTAATTCACAACAGTGTCAGTTCTCTAAATTCATTCAGATACCTGAAAACCAGTCTGTATATTTTTATGGTAGAGCCAGAATGCTTTAAATAAGATTAAAAACTGTGTTTGGAAAGGCAGCCAGAGCTTGGCTTAGAGTTGAGTTAATGTTCTGATAATCACTTCTGTAGCTCCG
This sequence comes from Molothrus ater, assembly GCF_012460135.2. Taxonomy (NCBI): domain Eukaryota; kingdom Metazoa; phylum Chordata; class Aves; order Passeriformes; family Icteridae; genus Molothrus; species Molothrus ater. The sequence goes on along the minus strand of NC_050483.2, from coordinate 37,299,882 downwards.
GCTGTAATGGCTAAACTCGATGGCTAAATCACCTGGCTAAGCATGTCAATCAGTCTGCTGTCTTTCTAACGGGGCCTCCTCCTTGAACAAAGCTGTCAACTCAAATGGCTGCTATAAGTGAGGAGATCCCGAGCGCTGTGAATTGTTTAATATTTGCTGATGAATACAGTATTCACAGGATTCAGTAACACATGAATACTTAGGGGATCTCATTCTAGAGACAGAGCAATGGCCCTGCTATATAAAATATTTTAAACTTTGCAACTGTGAATTTCATTGCTGAGAGAGTGCTCTGCAGTGAGTAGTTTTTGTGGCCAGACTAGACCTCTAGGAAGAAATGTGAAAGGGTATTAAGTGCTTATTTTTGAATCTCAGATTGACTCTATTTCTATGGCACTATATTCCTACATTCAAAAAAACTTTCAGTACAAAAGTTACACATATTTTTCCATAAGTTCAAAACCTGTCTATTCTTCTTTAGTTGTGTCATTGCTATTTAAAAAACATTGTTCTGTCACAAGCTTAAAAGAAAGAAGACAAATGTAGTGATATTTTTCTTTATTTTTACAGGGTAACTTACAGCTTCTGCAGAGCTGCCTGGCAGTGTTAAATGGTGACACATAAGCTACGGTCTGTCCTCCCACTAACAAGGGCTGCCCTCCTCTGGATTTTGTTTTCATGACTTTAAATAGGCATTTACAATTCCCTGGAGAAAACATTTGACAAAGTGCACATAAGCAAGCTTCTTCTTTCAAAAGAATTAAACATGTGAAAGTAGCTCCAGACTATATGAACAGCATACTTGTTATACATACATATTCATGTTTATTTAATCATTATACGCTTTCATTGTTCAGAAACCAAATGCTCGGGTTTTGTGAAAATAGCCAATATAATAATGTTCATGTTATGAATACTATGATACGGCTGCAATCTTATTTACCTTTGTAAGTAATTTCTGAAGATCACCATTTGAAGCACATTGTTCAAATGGCCTAAATATTACCATTAGATATTTGAATATTGTTACTATAATGGCATTGTATACACTGTCTTAGTTTTTTTTCCATGTACTTATATCAAAAAACTTATCTTTTTTTCAATTGTGAACATTTCTTAGAAATTTTGGAGAACTTTGTGTAACCTTTATAACTATGATTTAAAAAGAAAAGCAGATGCATTAGTATGTTTGCCTTAACTTGTAGACTAATCCAATTATTGTAAAATAAACCATGAAATCAGTGATTTTTCTAAAATGATGCAGACACTGTATCATATATAAGCTTAGTATTTTCTAGTAAATTAGATTAATTTGGTTTTTTTTCTCTATTCATCGTGTAAAAACCATTGACTAAGTATTGGATTGGTCTGACACTACTCGCCCAGTACTTTTCACTTGCATTCTCAGGTTTTATCTGTTTGTCTGTGACTTTCCTACCCAGTGTTGTACTTAAATTGTTTTGAGCTTGGTGGCTGACTCTGCAATTTCTTTGGCAGAAATACATTTGAGAGAACTTCCTGGGTTTCTTCTGAGAAAGGGGAAATAAAGTAGCAGAAGGGAGTTCAGAAGGTGCATAAAAAATCAGTGAAAAGTAATACTGCCCCACTGTCATACAGATAAAGTGTTTTGCTTCAGGAAAAAAGTGAAGGTATCCCCTATAAAGGAGTGTGTTAAGAGGATCTCATTCTGCTAACTGGACTTAAGACTTAGAGCTATGAATCCAGTATTGTTAGTTGTCTTGATTGGTCTCCCTTTGTTGAACTATGACCCTTTTCCAAGAGGTGCTGCTATGTTGTGTGATTTCACGATGTCATAAAATGTCACTTGAGGAATCACTCTTCACAGTGGGATTTCTGCTTTATAAGCAATATATGCTGTTTGCAGGCCTTCAGCAGCAAAGTTTGGGTGAATGGTATGGTTGAAAATGCAGATCAGTGTAAGTCAGTGTCTGATTACAGATGCCCTGTACTGCCACACAGAGGCGTGTGGTTTGTTTTTCTCAGATAGGGTAAATTGCACAGTGTTGTATACTTACCCTGCTGCCTTGCACATCAAAACATTGCAAAGGCAGAGAAGTTTGCATTGTGCTTTGATTCATGTACCCATCACCTCAGGCTTCGATGCCCAGTGCCCAGTGGGTCTTGGCAACTTAGCTAGTACAGAGAGTATTCCCAGCAATGCCTACTACACCAATACTGTGCTGTTCATCTTCTAGATATAACAGGTATAATTCCTAAGGAACTCATCTATAAATAGACTACAAGGGACAACGATGACAATGTATATATAGTTAACAATATTGTAAATATTTTAAGTAGGATGTGGGAACAGGTTTTAGATTAGTCCTGGCTGTTGAGTGTTACTAGCTCATTAAATTTTTTCCAAGCCTCTTGGTATTGGGTGTGTCTCTTAAAGCTCTAACTCTGGCTCGGTAGCTCTGGAAAAAAGTGCTTAAAACGTGACCCGAGGACGTGCAACTCCGCGGAGAAAGGGAAAGAGCCCGCCCGCCCGCTCCTCGCTGCGGGGCTCCCCCGCTCTGGGCCGGGCCTTGGCGCCGGGGGCGCCTTTCCCCGGCGGGGCGGGGCGGGGCGGGGCGGGGCTCGGCCGCCGGAAGCTGCCGGGCGCCCGGAAGGGGCCGGGCCGGGCCTGGCTGCGGCAGCGGGCGAGCTCAGCGGTGGCGCCATGAGCCGCCTGCGGGAGGAGGATGATCCGTACGTGGTGGAGGAGCCCAGCGACGACGAGCGAGCGCTCAGCAGGTGCCTGGAGCTGCCGGCCGGGGGGTGGGCTCGGGCCGGCGGCGGCGGGCCCCGCTCCCCGCCTGGCTTGTGCTGGCCCGGGCGCGCAGTGACGCTGGCGGTGCCAGGCCGTGGGCAGCGAGCCCGGGCTGCCCGCAGAGTGCAAGAGCATCGGCCTCGGCCTCGCTCCATCAGCCGCGGCGATTTCCATGAAACCGGCGTATTTATATTTCTGACTGCACAGCACCCTGCGCGGAGCGAGAGCTGCCGGGGCGTTGTGGCAGGCCGCACGCAGTCGGCTGAAGCTCCTTTGCGTTTAAACCAGAGTTTTAATAGTCCTAAGCTAATAAAGTGTTTTAATATGTACATTGCCCATAAGCATAGGAGTAAGGGCTCTCCCGTGCACCCACACAATTAGATGTTCATTCCCCAAGTGACTATGTCCACGTTTTAGCCTATTTGTAATAATTAGGTGTGTACCACTTGGATGTTTGTAGCTCAGAGGATGAAGTGGACGTGCTCCTGCACGGCACTCCTGACCAGAAGCGGAAGCTGATACGGGAGTGCCTGACTGGCGAGAGCGAGTCTTCCAGCGACGATGAGTTCCAAAAGGAGATGGAAGCAGAACTAAACACCACCATGAAGACTATGGAAGGCAAATGGAAATCACCTGAAATGGGTAAATCAAGCTTAACATCTGCTTGCATGTGAAATATTGAATTATGTGTTAGTGGCCAAATAATCTTTAGGTTTTGGTTGTATAGTTAAGAATGTGTAGCAGTATTTACATCACCACATCCATACAGCATAGAATAGGAATTGTGATGCAGAGTGGCTGTGACTGCTTGGCAGTTCATGTTGGCGTTTTTGAACCTCTGTGGCCCTGAAATTTTGGAGGACTTTTTTAGTGAATTTTATTGTAATCAAAGTTTGTGAAACAATGTGCCACACCTGTATTTCTTTCACATGACTAAAAATGTCTTGTGTATTCTGTAGGGCAGAGACAGGCCCTACAGAATGATGGTGGTGTCCTCTGTGTCTAAAGGGAGTGTTGGGAGAAACTGTCCTTCAAATGGTACCTGAGGTTCATCTTCGAGGGAGAAGGGAGTAGCTTTGCTCTGAGAATACCTGTGAATGAAGTAACACAAGTGATGTGAATGATATGGGTGTGGGAATAACCTGGGAGAGCTGTTACTTAACACACCCAGGTAGAACCGAGCACTCTGAACAGAGTAACTTGAAAGTAAAGGTTTGTTGTGGGCTATATACTTGCTGTCCTTTTAGCAGGGTGTCCTTACCATTTCTAATTTCACCTGTAGGTACTTCCTCAAGTACTGGATCTGCCAGCACTTCAAAATACTATGATGACATTTACTTTGATTCTGATTCAGAGGATGAAGATAAAATAGGTAAATGACAGAGGCAAGGGGAGGGCATCTTTATACTGCCACTTACTCTCTCAGATCCTGTAAAATCCTCGGGGGGGGGGGGGGTCAAGAGGCTGTTTTTGAAGGCAGCATTTTTGAGGGGAATTATCAGCCTATATCATCTCAGCATAGCTCCTGCAATTTTATGATGTATCCCAATGTAATGCTTTGGGGTCATGCACTTGGAGGAGAGATGAGCCGGGCATGTAAGTTTCAGTTTAGATTTATTGCAAGGATGGAAATTGAAAATTGGAAATTGTATACTGTATATTTTGATAATTTGTGCCTGATGGATGGAATATGTTCTTGCACATTTTTTTCCAGATACACAGGATGTCCGGAAAACCAGAAAACATCAGCAACGCCGGATTCTCTCCAATGATGAGCTGCTGTATGACCCAGAAGAAGACAGTAGAGACCAAGAGTGGGTAGACTCACAGAGGAGAGGGTAAGCAACCATAAATATTTGAATTGTAAGATACTTAACATCAACTGAAAATTTTAAATGAAAATGGTAAATGTAGAGAAAATGCCAATGCTGTCAAATCCATTATATGAAGCTATTTTTTATATATCAACTTAAAGCATAAGAAACTTAAAAGCCTGTAAAATGTTTTGGGTGTATGTAATAGAACTTGAGTCTTCAAAATGACACAAAACTTTAAAATTTTTAAAATCAAGATTTCAAAATTCTCTAAGCCAGTTTTGCCTGTAGATCTCATCTAAACAACCATGCTATGAATTAAACTGTTGCAAGATAATTTGATTGCTGATTAATATTTGTTCCTGATAAATAGTGAATTTCTGGTTTTGGAAAACTTTGAACTTAGCAAGCCACAAAATGTGCAGAGAAAACAGGAACAATACAAAGGTACTTTAATGAGGGTTTTTTGAAGGTTGAAGTAGAAAAATGGTTGTTGCAGAAGAAGTAAAATTTTCCACCTAAATTTTTTGATTAAGATAATGAATGTTGCCTGCAGAGATGGTGCTTGAGATACCTGCTTTGTCAGAGGAGAGGGCTGTTAGGCACAAATTCTCATGCTAGATGTATTTGTCTCACCAAATGAAAATACTCTCTAAATCAAAAGATACTGGTATGTGTTTTCCCTTCACCTTCTCATTTATGTTGACTTAATGCAAAAGGTGTCCAGAATGAGCCAAGTATTAATTGGTGAATTTTAATGCAAAGAGAGGTTTGACATTGAATTATTATGACCAACAGCAAGGGCATGTAATTTCACTTGTTGTCTCTGCTTCCTCCTCTCTCGAATTGGTAGGTACCGGAACCAGAGAAGAGCACCACAGCAGAGGCAGGCAAAACCTGCAGCTGTTCCAAACAGTGATGCTGTTCTGAACTGCCCTGCCTGCATGACAACACTATGCCTGGACTGCCAGAGGTAATAACAGTGAACAATAAGGGGTCTTTTTGTAATTTCTTTTTCTCAGTCAGTAGTATTGTTAGCATATTCAGTTTGATCTATGGATTTTTATCAACTCTGTCTCACAAGATAGCCCTAATAATGAGAAGGCAGGTAGATGTGAGTCAGATTTACATGCTGGTTTGTAAGAGTGATGATCAGTTTAACCTGCAGTGTGGAGATGGGGAAGAATAGGGTAGAACGTTAGCATAGTGGAGTAGGTAAATCTTTAAAAAAAATAATAATTGTGGAGACTCAACAGGCATTTCAGGAAGATTGGGGATTTTAGAGATACCTATCTAATATATATTTTGGCCTGATGTTTGGAGGCATAAAGCTATTCTAGGTCATTTTTGTCTAAAAATGTCTTTTTAAAGGAGGATTAAGCAAAATAAAGATAGTGTATTCTTGCTTGGTTTGAGTCTCAGCAGTTAGGTTTTGAGTGCAGTTACATTTAAAAATGCCAGGAAGGTATTTAGGTGAGAGTCCACAGTATGGTTTGCTACTATCCAGTATCTGACTGCATTGTAGGCCTAGTTAGTGCTGCTGACCTGTGCTAAGGAAAGGACTCTAGAAGTGGGAGTAAAGTAGAAAGAAATCTTCTGAAATAAGGAATAAAATACCTGTCATTTACTGAATATTTTTGGTGATAGAGGATGAAATTCCACAGCAGCCTGAAATCATCTAAGTACTGGCTGCTGTTTTTCTCTGTTTTGGCTTTGCTGGCTCTGGTACTCCTTGACCTTTTTCTGTAGTTAAGTATTTCAATTTGCTAAGCTAACTGTATTTTTATTGTCAGACTGGTCTTTCCTGGGTTTAATCCACTGCAATAGCTCAGCACAGTGTCATACAAGCAATAAGCCAGCAGAATTCCAGATTGGACTTTTGCAGCCACTGTTGTATTCATTCAGGCTGCTGTAAAATTGTAGCCTGAGGGACATTGTGTTAAATTGAACTACGGTACTGAATTTTGCTACATACTCCAGATATACAGTTGTTAAGACTGATGACAGCTGAAATTTTATGTTTTATTATAGACATGCTGCTTCTAGTGTGATATGTCAATGATATTACTTATAAATAAGGAATTTCAGACTTGCATGACATTGTAGGATGTCACTGCCAGCAGATGAGTCATTTACACTCACAGCTTCCTGATCCTTTACTATTATGAGGTATATGTAGCAATGCATAATTCTGCAATACCAGTACCATTGTACTCCAGGGCGCTTCTTTCAGCAACAGACAGTATTTTAAAAAATGCCTTAAAAAACAACAGATGGCTGCAATTCTATGTTTTTATTATTTTTGTAGCTGTGACTTCTGTTTATGAAATTCCTGCTTACTTGGCTTTCAGCCCTTTGGCATGTTATTTCCTATCTTTAATCCCATACCCAGTGATGGTAACAGATTTTTTGGAAGCAGTGTTGTATGAATGGTATGACTTGCATTTTCTCCCCTTCTTCGTAGACATGAATCTTACAAAACACAGTACAGAGCAATGTTTGTGATGAACTGCGTTGTTAACAAAGAGGAAATACTGAAATACAGAAAGAAGGTAAAGAGAAGTAAGAAAAGGAAGCACAGCAAAGAAATTGACTCTGTACAATCAAATCAAGAAGAAGAGGAAATATATCATCCAGTATTATGTACTGAATGCTCAACTGAAGTAGCAGTAATAGATAAAGATGAAGTTTTTCACTTCTTCAATGTTCTGGCCAGCCACTCCTAATGTGGAAATGCAGGGGGAAAAATCCTGTGCTGTTTTTAAGAGCATGGGAAGTGTTAGAAATGCAGGCATACTCGCCTTTTTGAAAATGTGGTCTTAAAAATGTGCATTTTCATCTGAGAACTTTATAATGGTTGGACTTTTTGCAACGTTTATACAAGGCATACAGTTAACTGTGTGTATATGAGAGCAATATTCATTCCCACCATCGGAGGTTGTATCATTGGGGATTAAATATTTTGTAAATACCATGTAGATCTGTATATTATGATCATTCCCTGTATATATACTACTATCATTCATCATCTCAGTGTGTATTAGAATGGCTTCTTGGAATAAACACTTTATAGTAACTGATTTTCCATATCTGCATTCGTTATTTTCTAGCAAGGGATAAACAACATTCAGTCAGAATGTTTGATGTCATTGGCTGTTGTTCTTGGTAGATTTGCACACGTGGTCTGTGTTATGGTTTTACCCTGGCTGGCAACTAGGCCACACAACTGCTTGCTCACTCCCCTCCACCCCCTCCCCCAGTGGGGAGGAAAATTTGGACCTGCAGACCCACAGCAAGAGGAGCCCACACTAAAGCAGGTGTTCTGATAAAACTTGTGACCCCGTGGCAGGCCCATGTTGGAGCAGGCTGCTCCTGAAGGACTGCACTCTGGAAAAATGACCCACAAAGGAACAGTTTTGGAAGAAGTGTTGCCTGTGGGATGGATTCATGTTAGAGAAGTTAGTGGAGTACTGTCTCCTGTGGGAGGTACCTCACACTGGAGCAGGGGAAGGACTTCTGGACCAGTGGCAGGAACAATGGTTGATGAACTGACCATAACCCCCATTCCCTGTCTCCCTGCACTTCTGGTAGGGGACGAAGTAGAGCCCAAGAAGCAGGGTGAGTTAGGGGAAAGTAAGATTTATTGTACTCCTCATTATCCTGCTCTGATTTTGTTAGTAATAAATTCAGTTAATACTCCCAACTTCAGTGTGATTTGCCCATGATGGTATTCGGTGAGTGAGCTCTCCCAATCCTTAAGTCATGGACCTTTGTGTGTGTTTCCTCTGTCCATTTGCAGAGGGGACAGATAGAGCAGCTTTGCTGGGTACCTGGTATCCAGCCAGGTCAATCCACCACAACAACACAACTGCTCGCCACCTGCTGACCCAGAGCCAGCTTGGCCTTGAACAGTGATCATCTGCCTTCCAGGTAACTCCCCCAGTTTATATACTGGGCATGATATTCTAGGGTATGGAATATCCCTTCGGCCACTTTGGTCACTTGTCCTGGCGAGGCTCCCTCCCAGTTTTTTATCGGCGCTCCTCACTGGCAGAGCATGAGACACTGAAAAGTCCTTGACTTATCCTAAGTGCCACTTAGTGTTTTGCCAGTGAGCAGGGTCAGAGACACAGACACAAACACCAATTTAAGGAACAGTGTAATTTACTATAATGCAAAACTGCAAAGAATCATAAAAGGACAGGCTATGCAATGCACATAATCCTTAGCAAAGAATTACAAAAGGATAAGATAAGCAATGCACCTAATTGTTACTATGGAAGAATGTCTACAGTGATTAAGATACATCACTAGTTACCCTGTTACTTGACCATTGTCCAAGTCCTGAAAATATCAGCTGTGGGGAGAAGCTGTCACAGCCAAGGACTGGAGAACCATGCCCAGTAACAGAACTCCAGTGGTGTGTCCACCTTGCAGGCCTCCAGGCTCCCTGACTTTGCTGTGAAAGTAGCCCAGATTGTATACTGTTAAATAAACAAGCTGACATAATTTCTAATTTCATTCTTCTATTGGCTTTTTCCCTAAAGCCTTACCAGGACTCCAAGAGGAACCAAGGGAGTTGTCTCTTATCCTATACATCCCTAGTAAGGCATTCCCAGGTTTCTAGATATGTATGATTTATTTATTGCAAATAAGTGGATACATATAACTGAATACATATAATAATACGTTATTAATGAGTGAATATATACATAACTTTTGGCTGGAATGTTCATCTAGAGGTTAACTCAGGCTGTTGTTTGGGCCCTAGAAGTTAACATAGCAACAACCAAAACATCCTGGTGTTCATGAGAACATTATTCTCAGACTAAATCCAAGTTACTGACAAGAATATGAACTCCGTCCCAGCCAAAACTAGGACACTGATAAAGAAGGAATTGTCATGATATTTGGATTTTTCGTTCATTAAGATCTCAAAAAAAGGAAACTTTTCTTTATACAGATTGGAAGATGAGCTTACATTGATTTTGCTGGCATGGACTGTTCTTCCACTGATCAGGTAAATCAACATGCCTAGTAATACAGCTAAATGTTGTACATATAAATATGTATATTTACATATACATAGTAGAAGAAAGTACTGGATTTATTGTTGTTTTCCCTTTTGATGATACATTTTAAGAAGAAATTTATAGTCAGATCTATTACCATAGAACTACTCTGCTTTTTCTGTTTATTTAGCACATTTACAGCTTCTTTATGGAAACACAAAGAGCTTCTGTACTTGGTATTTTTGTCTATGAAGCCACTGTATTGTTAATTCTGGATCCTTCTCTATCTTCATTCAGGTGTGTGCCCTAGAGGCAAACTCTTGATTTGTAACATCTCTTATAGCTCACATGCTCATGTTCCAGAGGCAAACTCTTACTTTTTATTTGTAACATCTCTTATAGCCTGATATTTTTTAACTGAACAAGGGTCTGTCTGAAAATAAATCTTTTTTTTTTTTTTCTCGTAATAGTACTAGGAATAACTAGTTACATGTGCTTTAAGGAATTGTCAGAAATATTTGAATTTAGGAGGTAGAAACCTGAATAACATCTTTTGTGCCTTAGATTATAATAAAATCTTGTAACTCTTTGGTTACCTTTTGTAGTCCCTGGTGTGGTATTTTACTGATCTACACACACTCATTCTATGCTGTTACATGAGATTAGGAAGAAATAAACCTGCTGGTTCTTCTGTCAGGATTACATAAGAAAAACACAGTATTTTCAAATCAGCAGAAACTTAACCTCTGCTTGATGAAGTAGAGAACTGTTGATGCAGCTGCTGAACATGTGGTTGGTCACTATGATGTGCCTTCCTCTGCTATGCAACCTTAGGAACAAAATGGAGCTCTACTGGTTCTGAGGCTTGAGGTATGTGTGAGACAAGATTTCAGTCTCATCTTTGCTACTACCTACATTCAGACTCAAGAGTGAAGTATCTGACTTGCAGTATCAGATAGCTGTGGGATCATGTGAAGTGGGATAAATTCTTACTGTGTGCCATGAGCCAAGAGGTGTACACAGGAAATTTTGAATATATGAAGTACTGTTCCTTGGTAGAAGTGTGGAGGAATACATGTAACAGGGAATATGGTCTGTGCTCTGGAGCATGCTGGCCTTGATTTACTTCTCTTTACATTCCAGATGAAACAGAAAGGCTCTCTGCAGTGTCGGGTTAAGGATGTTTGCATTGACCTGCTGGAAACATGAGCATGTGAGAATGTAGTTCAAGAGCTCAAGTGTTGATGCAGGTGGAATCAGGAAAAACAATTACATGATGACAGTCCCTAAGCAGGGGTAGAATGGAGCTGGTGAAGGAGGGGAAACTGTACAGAGGAGTAATGTCTATTTCCATAAGGGGCTAACTAGCAAAAAAACTCTCATAAGTATGCACCATACCAAAAAAGTGCAAGGGCCCACCTACCTGGTGGGTTAGGGCAGGTGTACGAGATTGTAAAGCTGGCATGCCTCTAGGCATACCTTTCCTCTCATCCCAGGTCCTTAATTGCTGCTGCATTTTGCTTGCCTTACCACTTGAATTGCAGAGCATCTTGTTAGGAATCACAGGAACAGAGAGGACTGGACCCCTGTGCTCCATGTTGATAGCCTTCCTGCAGCTTTGAATGGGAATAATGCTTTAGTTATTGAACTTGTCCTTGAACTTTGGGCATGTTTATACAGAAAGGCTCCTCTCATGATTACCACTGTTTACTCAACCAGCAACACCAACACAGGACTCCTCCAGCAGAGACTGCAACAAGCAACAGCCGACTAGGATAATGGCAACAGCTCCCATAGGCTGCTATGTCAGGGTATTAATCTCCTCTTGTTCAAATAAATCTGCATAGATAAGGTGTGTCTAAATGTCTTCAGGGTGAAAGAAATCCTATTTCAAATTCTGCCACACAAAATAGTACACTCTTCAGTTTTCTTTGCCAGCTGCTTTTCTTTTTCAGTTATCTCCTGGTCCTGTAGTTGTATTTTGCAGCTGTCTGAGTAACTCAAATGTGCATTCTCCTATGGTTGTACTTCCTTATTTTTCATTGTATAAATAGCACAGGTGAAGGTAGGGGTGGGACGGCTACAAGGACAGAATCACATCGCTCAGTAACATAATTGTAAATTGATTTACTAAGCAGAGTAAGTATAGTGAGTCAATTCCAGTTTCTACTCTATGCTGTGCACACTTGGAATGTGTGGTCTGGACTACTGGCCTGGACGCAGGGCCTGGAAGTTGCAACACACGCTCTGCTCATTCAAGGTGCCTGATGATTGTGCACATCCCCTTCCAGCGAGTTCGCAAACCGTGCCTTCCACAGTGCCGGCATAAACTGCCAAGGGCCTTCCTAATCACATAGTCCCAAACCAGTCTCTGGGAATCTCTGGTTTCTGGCTGCGAGTGCCTTAGGGTAGCGCAACGTTAGGAACAGTGACAGTAAACAGCTGATTCATCGCCTCTTTGTTTTTCTTATTCATATGGATTAACCTCGCCAAAGCTGGCCTATCTTAAGGTCGCATTTATCTGAGCCACGTTTTTGGGTGAGCTTTACCCTCCGACAACTGAACGAAGTTGAAGAATCGTGCAGATAATTTTTAACATGTCTTCCTTAGGCCCTACCAAGCACAGGCTTTGGCTTTTCCGTGATTCCCAGAACGTCAATTCAGATTAAACAGGATGAGAGAAAATAGGTTGCAGCACCACCTCCTCGGTGTGACTCGGGCCGGGAAGTTACCAGCTTCAGGGTCGGCCGTATAATTTAATCAGATCGGGCCCGATGTCGGCGTTCAGTGGGGAGAACGGGGAAGGATGTGCATCCCCACCGTTCTCCCACGCTCCGGGAGCGCCCCGTACCAGCGGCACAGGCCGCGACGCCTCCTTGCCGCTGGCCGCGGCCACCCGGGCCCGGGGCGGGGCCGGGGGAGGGCGGTCCCGGCTGCACCGCCCCCGCCTCCGCTCGGCCTGGGCCCGGCGCGGGGCCGCTGGCGGGCGGGGGAGCGCCATGGCGCTGGGCTCGGCGTGGAAGCAGATGTCGTGGCTGTACTACCAGTACCTGCTGGTCACCGCGCTCTACATGCTGGAGCCCTGGGAGCGCACCGTCTTCAGTATCCTTCTGCCGGCCGGGCCTGGCGGGGCGGGTGTGAGTGTGGGGCCGGGGCTGCCCCGCTCCCTGTCGCGCTGTGTCCGGCGGCGGCTCCGAGGCTACCCCGAGGCCGCTGGGCGGGTGTGGCGGCTCTGCCGGCCCTGCGCGGGGCTCGGGGAGCGCCAGGGCCGGGGTCGTGCTGAGAGCGCTGCCACCGGCGGGGCTTGCTGGGGGCGGCGGAGAGTTGGGCCGGGAGGGGAGCGGGGCCGGGCCGAGCCGGGCCGGGCCGGGGGCAGCCGGCCTGAGGCGCCGAGCGCGGCCAGAGCCCGCGGCGGCCGGAGGAGCGGCAGCCTCCGCCTGGGACCGAGGCTTGACCTCTCCTTGCTAGCGGGGACTCAGCTCCTCATCCTAACAAACTAACATCCTGCCCGGACTGGGAATAAACCTTGCTGGGAATAAACCAGCATGTTTCGCATGCTGTGTCCGGGCGTCGGGCAGCCTAGTCAGTTTCTTCTCCGGCATAAGTTTATATCTTTGGACTTACGGTAGTTGTGGCTTTTGCACTGAAATCCCGACCTTTCTGTTAAGGATAAGTGTCTTTAATGATTTCTTTTGTATTTTGCCTAGAGGAAAGTAAATGTGCACGCTGCAAAACCTTGCTAACCTAGGCTTTCATGCTGCTTTGTCACATGGCTTTTATTACATGGCTATTTAATCCTCCAGCTGGTAAGTTTGCTTGGCTGTTTTAGAGTGGAAGAACTTGACAGATGCTCATATAAAGGCGTCTCTATAAAGACTGTTTATAGGTTTGCTCCTTTACCTGGTCCTTTTGTACATTTTCTTAAGTATTGCTGTGGCATCACAGGTATTTTTCTCTGATTTTTTTGATCTTGACTTAAAATGATGTCTCAATATGAGTGACCGTGAGCCATCTCCAGTTAATGCTGAGTGGTAGAGAGAGAAATTAATTAAAAGATTAGCATAGAGAAGGGTATAAGCAGTAGCAAGAAGCTGCTTTTACTGAGATTCTGCTTAGTTTTGTAAAGAAACTCACATTTCTTATGTAAAAGTGGTTGCCCAAGTTACAGCGGTGTGATCAGTCTTTTTTTTTCCTGTCTCTAGTCAGTAGAAATGGCGATTACTGGAAAAGAGAAGTAGTAAGTTTTATAGACTTACTGTGCACAATTGTGCAGGTAGGGGTTCTTATGTTGTATTCCATGTTAATGTGTACCTTCTTCCTTTTATGCCATGCCTGTATCACTGAGAAAATCTAATTTTTGTTTTCCTTGCAATTATATTAGTCTTGAGTACTTTTTTTTCCTTTTTACCTTTTGCGAAATAGTTAAGTAAATGAAAGTGTGTGCACGTTTACTTTCATAAAATGTTCATATTGTAATTTCCACATAACGTACATATGTAAAGAGTGGCACAAGCATCACTTCTGATGTCAGATCAGCAAAACTGTTTTTTGTCCCCAAGCTGGATGCTTTGGCTGTAGGTGGGTCGTGTCTGCTGGTGCTGTATGGATGCAGTGCGGGCACAGTGGCCTTGGGAACTAGTGGTGCGTGGCTGTGCTCCAGTATCAGAAGCGAGCACTGATACGGAAATGTGGATTTATGACCTGACCTTCATTTTCGTATCTCACTGTATAATCCTCTGGGACTATAAATACACCAAGCAGCTCTAATAGGTGCACCTCATAGCTCTGCTGTGCTGTGGGCGAGTCGGGCGTGGAGCGCTTGTTACACCTGTGCTGTGCAGACTTGGTCTCACAGAGCGCAGAGCATGCACAGCTCCTCGGGTTTCACCTGTGGAAACTGAGTGCTGCTGTCTGGCCTTATCATGCTTGTTAATCTCCAGTGTGTTTTACAGTGTTTGGGGCTAAGTTTACTGAATCTCTGCAGGTAGTTGGATGAAATCAACGGCTTTTTATATTCATTTTGTGTACTTTTGAATTTGTGAGACCTTAAGCTTTCTGAAACCATGATCTTGTAGTAATATTGATGCCTTGTCGAGGCTGACCTAGAACAGAGGCTAGATAGAGTCAAAGAATAAAGTAGATATTTATTAAAAGGCCTCAGTGGGTACACCTTGGGCAGTACAAGAGCCCAGCCAGGGCTACACCCAAGATGAACCCAAAATATCCACAAAAGGGACAACCGTTCAAAAGAGAGGTCTCTCGCTTTTATAAGTTTTGCTCCATTAGCATATTGGAATTAATTGTCCAGTTATAGCTTTAGTTTATGAAGTCCCATCCTTGTTTTTCTCTCTTCAGTCCACATTGTTTATGCTCTTGGGCCTGAAATTTGGATCAGTTGTCCTTGGTCCCAAGCTAGAAAAGGAATTGTTTTGTCTAGCTACTCTGTGAAGAGAGCTTACCATCCCTTGATATGAAGCTCAGAACTACATATAAAAGCAGTGCAGAATCTAAAAAATATAAAACCTAAAACCTAAGGCATTGGTTCCCCCCCCTTCTTTTTTGGGGGGGAGGGGCTTTCCTGTCTCCTGTGATGCCCAAATTTGTTTAGGTAAAGCTTCAAAAGCCCTAGAGGTTCTCTAAAGTCCAACTGTACATGTACTTTATAAGCTATTGTCTCAGTTCTCTATATAAGTTTTACAAAAGCTCCCTGTTATGAGTTCAGCTAATAAAGTGGTTATCTGCAGATTTTTAGCAGATAGCTTCACATGAAGTTTATTTTGCAGGGCAATCTCCTATAGTAAAGTACTAATGACTGTGTTTATTTAAGTACACACCTTGACTCAAAACTGTGCTGATGCTCTGAGGCATTGTGAGTGAAGTAGTTAGAAAGCATCTTATGCTGTCTGCTTAAAAAGGCAGTTGTCCACAAATAAGAATGGTGTTGCTCTTATTTAGTAAAGCTGCTCATATTATTGTAGTTTTGTTTTCTTTTTTATTTTTATGGTGGTTGATTTTTTTCTGCTTGGCTGAATGGGGCTGGCTTCTGCAAGACTTGCTCAACAGTCTGAGAAGATGAATGTGAAAACGTGTGTTTTCTCAGTGCCCATTTTCTGTTCTCCATCACGCTTCCCATGCTCTCGTCTGTCCTCCTGTGTCACTGACAAGGCAGTGGGTAACTTGCAAGGCATCCTTTGCAGTTCAGCTGATTGCTTCTACTGGCATTCGGATTTTCAGTGTTCAGTAGGTTCTTCTGTGGCTTATAATTGCTGAATACAGTTGATTGCGTCTGTTTCAGAAACATAATGTTATAAGATAGTAACCACTAAAGTTTTAATGCTGTCGTTTGTGATGTCTTCGGTGGTTTCAGTTTCAAAAGCTTTTTTCCTCAACTGTAGTTCAGATTCCATGCTAGTTTCCATTGTTGGAATGGCACTGTACACAGGCTATGTGTTCATGCCTCAGCACATCATGGCAATATTGCACTACTTTGAAATTGTGCAGTGATGAAGAACATGTTTTCAAGAAGTAACTGGGCTTTGAAATCTGGTCTACAAAGAAGAATGAACCTCTCAGTTTTACCAAGATTTCTACTGCTGTCCGAAAGACACAATTATGACTCTGAAGACTAGGAAATGAGATGTGTAGAGCAGGGACGTGAGATGTCCCCTGTGTTGTGTTCATTCCCTTTAATTTTACAAGATATGCCCTTGTATAGTAGTTTTGTCTACTTTAACATTGTGATTGTACTTTGATATCAGTATTTTCTTAACTTTGTGACAGTTTGAATATTGCACTGTGAAAGCTTTTCTTAATTGTACTTTTGAGTAAATCTTAATTGCCTTCTATTTTTAATCAGAAAGTCATCTTATTAAATGGGGCTTAAAGCTTTTGCTATTGTATGGTATGTATTTGCCTGGATATTTCTATTAATGCGTTTTGTAAGAAAATACATCTAGATTCATATTAGAGACATGGATATATTCGTCTAATCCTATTTACAAAAGTTAGTTTGTATGACTGAACTCAGGTGTACTGTTCGCTGTCCAAACTTTGTTCAACAGTATATTTGTGCATATCACCTAAATTTGGAATTAGCAATTATTTCAAGTTTCTGTATTCTGCCTGTGGGAGGAGGGAGGGGGAGATGAGGCACTGAAGCAAAATGCATTCATTATGTTTTTTAGTAGTGCTGTGGTTCTGGACTCTGTCTGGGTGGGGGGGAAATGGACTTTATTTACCGGCATTGGCCCACATATGGCTTTGGGATAGCACTTTAAACCAACTGTTTTTCTAGCTACCAATTCACTTTTACAGGATGCTTTATTATGTTCCAGTGGCTATGGTTTCTGCTGGTTTTCATTCAACAGTGTAACTACGTCTAGGTTTTCAAGGGGTTTTCTATTGCTGCTAGTGTTCCAAACATGTTTTCGCTACAAACGACCAAAACATAGGGATTTTCAAGGGACTTGAGTTACAACTACAGCAATAACTAGCTGAATACTTGGCTGAAGTCCTGTCTTTTTTTTAATAGGGATTTTTTTCAGTTTTGTATTCTGAAATGTAAGAGGGTAACAACTTAACTTTCCTAAGTGGACAATTTTTTTGTTGTTGTTGTTTAAAAAATAAAAGTTAAAAAGCAGAGCTTTGATGCAAAACTTTCTTGGAGAAGTTAATGTGTTTCTGAGTGCTGCTTGCTTTTCTCAGAACTTCCCAAAAGTGATACTTGACCAAAGAACTGTGATTTTAATGGCCCAATAATCAGTACTGTTATGTCTTTTATGCAACATCTGTTGACATCAGAAATTGTAGATTTACACTATCTATAGGGATATTGTCTTTCAGATTATTTCATTTTCTCAAATGTGTACTCGTGAGAAGAGAGTGCTTTTCCCTGTGTTTAAAAACTTCATATGTATTTGATTAAAAACCCTGTTGTTGTTTTGGGAACTAAAAACAGTGAGCCTTAAACTTCTTAGATGAACCTGAGCTTTCCTGAAGTTGGTAGGAGTCTCCCTCTAATTCAGTGCTTTCACTTCTTAATAACTGGCCAACAAAACATGGGTAGGTTTCTGGGATCGTGGTTTTTTGTTATTTTTTGTGGTGTTTTATTGTGGTTTTATTTAAATGTATCCAGAGTTGTATGTGCGCATTTTAAGTGTATACATGGAGATATTGATAATGTTAATGTACTCTTTTGAAGTAACATAGCATAAATCCAATCTCTCTGTGAATCAAATCAATACCTGATTGTGATGTTTCTTTGCAAACTACTACCATGATTGATAACCTCTTTTTCAGCAGTAGATAATGTAATTTGTGTGAGGGTCAGAAAATCCCTTCTTTACAAGGGATTTTTTTAGGTTTGGGTTTTCTTCAGTCACAAAAGGTCCAAGAGAATGACAAAGCCGCAGGAGTTGGTAGCAGAACTGATCCGGTGGTGGCATTAGGAATGTTAGGCATGATTTTTAATTGTAAAATGTTTTATAGAAGGCCTTTGGTATAATGACTTTTATTAGCTGTCTGCTTTTTGTTGAGAAAAAGAAGAGTAACCATTAATTTCCAGTTACTTGCCTTATGTTGGTTTGATTGATACCATACTTGAATTCAATTTGCTAATTTGAGTACAGTGTTTTTCAGTATTTCTTTTAGCATAAATCAAGAATCTATTAGTCTTGGACAGTTCTTTTTAGATTCTGAATACTTTGTTAAAGATAGAGTTATTTCATTAATAAAATATAATGTGTTTACTGAAGTTTAAATTTCTAGAAGAAAGTTTTTGCAGTGTGTCCTTTTGTTTAGGTTGAGCTAGTGAAGAAACGGTTCAACTGGTGATAATTACAAAGCAGAGATTTCTTTTTTAAAGTAGGAGTACTGGTAGGGATTTAATTAATCATTACATTTGAATAATAATAAATAAATCAGAAGACTACCAAGTTGTTTTCCCACTGCAGTCTGCCTTATTGTTGTGTCAGCTATCATATCCTCTATGATAGAACCATAAGCTTTTTTTTTTTCTTTTGTGCAAGCTGGAGGTCAAAGGCAGTTTGAATATCATTTGGAGGCAGCTGGTCAATCATGCTTTTGTTCAAACATGTTGATAAAAATTGAGGCATTAGTAATTTAGATAAAATTTGAAAAAAAAAATTGTGAGAAATGAGAAAAAAAATTACCTGAGAGACATACAATTGGCTGTCTGTTAATTTTTTAATAGTAATAGCTCTTGGGGTTTAGATTGCATCATTAGAAATAAGCATTTAAAAATGCATTAGGTGTGTCATATAGCAAAACTGATAATTCCAGTTCGTGAGGCAGCAGACTGAGCCAGGGTGACTCGCTGTGCTGGAGGCCCTGGGGCTCCCAGAGCCAGCTCTGCAAAGGCTTCTTGGCTTCCTCCAGGGCTGGGTACTGTACAATTATTTATTAAAAACCTTTGCAGAAGGAGCTGCTCTAACCAAAACAGGCATTGTATTGCAGAATGTCAGGCTGGAGTCAGAAACAGATCCAGGACCTGTGTAGCGTATGTATGACTTGAATCAGTTATATCTTTTTATGTATGCACATATATACACAAACTTTTTCAGTATGTGTGTGTATATGTATATATATATATGTAAATACTGTTTATTTCTTGTAAAAAATTATTATGTAGCAATTAGATTGGAGACAGTGAGAGGCAGTGGAGTTTCTTTTCTGGTTTCTTCCCTATGAAGGAAAACACCAGAGCATCCTTTACTTTCTTTACAAGAGAGTGAGACTTTCTTTACAAAATTTTGTAAGAAATTTATTTTGTATATCCATCAATATTAAAAAGTAGTAGGTGTGAAAGGAGCATAGCGCTGCAAAGGGCAATCTTGGGTGATAGATGGGCTTTGTGTAACTGCAGACTGGTGTGATGTGAAGCATTGTTCCATTCAGGTGAAGAAATGAAGTGTGCATTATAAATGCTGAAGAAGGGGTACTTGCTGTTGACTAACAACAAATAAAGGTTATATTGAGGTGAAGAGTCACAACTTGAAGAGAATTGGGTACCTTAGGCTGTGCACAAAGGTGTGGACAGAGCAGCCATCCTGCTTCGGTAAAATACCAGAGCTGTGGACTCTGGAATTGGCACCCCAATAAAGCTTTTCTGTGCCAGAAATTCCTTGCACCTTCTTGTTTGCTTGTGTCTTCTACAACTGCTATTGTAGGAAGACAGTTTTTCCCCACTTGCTGACATGTTATCCTGTTACCAGTGTGGTGCTTTTGTCTTTCTTTTTTTTTTTTTTTCCTGACAAAAGGAAGCCGAAACCTTTATGCATTGTTTTTCTGTTTGATCTGCTAGGTCAGCCTTCAACAGTAGTCATCACCGAACACAATAGCTGCTGTCTTTTCTGCCTTTTGTTTGTGTAGTGATGACTTAAGAAGAAAATCTGGCATCATAGCCCAGAGCTGGATCTGCCCTCTCCTTGTAATAGAGAGAGATGAATGTCTAGGTCTGATCTAGATTCCAGTGTAGGATTTGGGCAGAAATCCCTCTGCTTTTCATAACCTTCAGTGCATCACCGCATCAGTCCATCTTAACTAGCACTGCATGATGGAACATAAAGAAGTTATGAAGGTATGAAGAACCTGAGAGTAGCTGGATAAGAGTTGAACAGGCCTTGATGTAAATCTTAGTGATCCAATTTCTAAAGTAAAAGATCTGTCACATCATTGGAACTAATCAAAGTGTTGATCACTTATTGTATGATGTATCTGGTTTTCATTTATGCCCGTATCTGCAGGTGGAATTGTCTCAGCATGTCTTGCATTTTGTGTTCTCTGCAATATGAGATGGAGAGCATATCTCAGGCCCAGATTTTACAATGACAAGAAGGTGCACTATATAACCCCTGTATAAAAGAACTTCTTTGGGGAAAAAATCGCCATGGCAATGATATTATTTGTCTTTTCTGTGAAATTTGTTTTGTCTACTGAGGCAGAAAAATCATGTAGCTATGATCACATTGGAATTTAAACCAAACATCTTCTGGCCAAGGTTTATGTTCCTTTCTTGCCTCTGTAGTGATTGGCTGTTGTCCTCTCTTCCAAGAAAATATTCAAGATGTTCTTACTGCACATACTTCAAAAAGGAAGAAACAAATGCCTCAGAACACATATCTATCTCTCTGTTGCTGTTTAATACACACTGGTAAGGTTGTGAAATTCTGGAAGATGTCTTTGAATAATAGTCTTGCTGGAATAATAGGACTATCTTGTTAGCTCATCTGAGGAGTGATCCACAGGCATGCATGTACTCTGAAGTTGAATACCTAGCTGAGACTACTGACTAGTGCTAGACTGCTCACAGCTTATTATTTTGCTCATGCTATGTTACCAGCTCAAAGTAAGCATTTTTGAGAGAAAGCCTCCTGTGCCACATCCCAGGATCCAAGAAGTTTATATACTTAGGTAATACTTCCTGAATTTTAATCAGAATTAGCAAATAGTTCCCCAACTCAGGATAGAATTAGTCAATGATTTTTTGTTAGACTTGTTTTCAAAAAAATCTTCAAAACCCTTTCTGTGTTGTAGGGTATTTCAATAGGTTGGACAAAAAAGTAGTGCGCAGCTCAGTGTGACTGAGGATAAAAGGTACAGTCTGTTTGTCTTAGACCACAAAGAGGGACTGTTGAACTCTTGATTTTCTAATCAATGGAAAGGTTGACTTCACTGGAAGGGGATCAAAGGACTATGTGTACCCAGAGAATAAGTGACAACTTCTGTGGACTGGGGACGTGAGGCTTTCTGGGTCAGAACACAGCTGTAGGGTCTGCCTGCACGATGTGATGGTGCCTGATGCTGAGATCAGAAGTGCCCTGCAGAAGGACTTCTGCCACTTCTCTACGTTTCCTTGAAAAGAGAGTTATATTAAGCTATGCTTACATTGAAAAAATTTCAAGTGTTTGTGAGGAATCATGAAGAAGTTGAAGTAAAGCATGGCAGCTGTGGTCTCTGTTTTGTGCTGTGTGGTGAGGCAGACAGCCTGTAGGTATCTACATGACATCTTGGCTTTCCATGTTGCCTCTGACGATGCTACGTGCAAGTGTGAGCACAAATGTTCTGTCTTGTGCCTTTTGAAAAATCTTAAGGCTTGTTCAAAAGGGTGGCAAGTGTAGTTCAAGTCTTTTGATCCTCCTTTGCCTGGTGACTGCAATCTGGGGAGCAGGTGCAATTACACTGATTGGTAATCTCTAATTTGACAGATGATGACTCATTCCTTTTGAAACCAATGTTGATATATCCCTTGATATATCAATGATATGGGTATATCTACTTGCTGCAAGAAGCAGTCTTGCTGGAAAATCTGCTTTTGTCTGATGTTTGAGCAACATTGGAACTCCATGAACTACTGATAAACCCTTTGCATGGTGCATTAAACTCCTTTCAACCACTGTATGCTTTCTTAAATAGTTTCAGGCCTAGACAGGACAGCAGACATGCCAAGGAAGCAGGGCTGAGAGAAACAGAAATCCATCTGTGTCCATTTTATTTCACCTGCTGAGTTACCAGGTGTGTTTTGACTGTTGGAGACTAGAGTTACCAAGGGTAAAGCATTGAATTACATTAACAAAGGAAAACAAGACCTGGAAAGCATCAGTTGTGATACTGTGGTGAGGGTCTGCTCTGTGAAGGTGAATTTTTTTTTTTTTTTAAGGCTTACTCATATAAGTATGGTGCTTGTCAGTGAACTAGAAGACCAAAAAAGAAGTGGAATAAGTAGGGACGGGCTATAAATGTGTAAAAACATTGCTTAGGCAACCAGATGGCCTTATAAGATTAAATGACTTGTTATGTCAGCAAGAGCAGTGGTGGATATTCTCATATGGTGCCTTTAGAATGGCTTCTGACACACTCCCACAGCTTTTGCATGGGGACCAGAGGAACCATGAGTAACATGAAGGGACTGTTTGGTGGTTTGAACTGGATGGATCACTGTACTCAGAGCAGTTACTCAATGTTAATTTGTAAAGTGGCTATAAGTGGAGTACCCTGTAAGGTGATATTGAGGCTGATGTTCAGTATCTTCATAGCTGACCCTAATAATCAGTCAATGTTCCTCTATGGGGAAAAGAATTAATATGCTGCAAGATAGAGCCTGGGTTCAGAATTTGGCTGACAGAAACCTCAAGCTCTTTGACACGGAGAAGTGCAAAGTTCTCAGCTTTGCTGAGAGAGATCCTTGGAATCAGTGGTGTGTGAACACGAGCCAGCAGTGAATTCACAATACAATTATGGCAGCTTGCATGCTAGACTATGGCAGGAGAATTTGGCCACCAAGTTGAGGAAAATTTTTTGTCTTCATCGTGTGCTAAGGCAGCTGCTGCAATACTGTGTCTGATTTTGGGCTCTTTGATTTCA
The DNA here is from genome assembly GCF_012460135.2 of Molothrus ater. Lineage (NCBI taxonomy): Eukaryota > Metazoa > Chordata > Aves > Passeriformes > Icteridae > Molothrus > Molothrus ater. Next base: position 37,276,903 of record NC_050483.2, on the reverse strand, counting down.
GAAGTATGGTAAGAAACTATCCTGAAGAGACTATAAAGAAAATGAGGAGTCAGGAACGTGTTTCCTAGAGCAGTTGTGAAACCTTTCTCCTTGAAAGTATTCAAGGCTTCCTCTGGACAAAGCCATGACTAACCTGATTAGAACTAGTGTTGCCATTAGTCCTGCTTTCAGAGGGAGGCTGGACTAGATGATCTCAGGAAGCACTTTTAAAACAGCTTTTCTATTCTTTAAACACAATGAAGAAGTCAGGTGAAGGAGTGTGAGAAAAGTATTTACATGGCTCATAACAGCAACTGAAGGAGTAGGGTTAGGAGAATGATACAGAATCCAGTGTTAGAAACTCATAGGATGACAGAGTGAAAGTATAGGGAACCTGCTGAGGTGACAGTGGTGACATGATTCCAACGTGATCTTTACAGCAACACTGCATTTCTCTCAATGCTATTTTTAGTCAATGAAACATTATAAGACTGAAACCAACAGAACAAGCCCAACTATTTTCTGAGCTTGAAATGAGGAAAAAAAAATCAAGACAGGCATCTGCTGCAGTATTTTGCAAGCATGTTTCCTATGAAACTGAACAGCTTGCAAGCTGAGCAGTTATTTACCTTCTCATGAGCTCTGTTTCCAGAACAGGTGTCTCATGGACTTGACCTGTAGTTTGCTGTTATTTTTGCCTTGGAATATGTGTCCTGAGTTGTCTTCTGGGCTTCAACATTGATTCATTCTTACTCATGTTTGAGGACTTTTATATTTGAGACTTAACATGTCATAGTCTTGAATGACTCTGCTGCTGAGAAATCAAAATATTTCCTCTCATTTCTATAAAGTATTGTTTCTGGAAGATAACAAAAAGAAGAATGTAATTCCCACTCATTCAGTTTGAGGCTGTTCCATGTGGACTTGAAAATAGCTTATTTTTGGGAGTTTGTTCTTCTCATGAAAGGTGGAAAACTGTAAACCAGGGAAAACAAGCTTGTTTTTGCAGTAAATATTTATGGACTAATTTTTTCTTTCCTTTTGGTTATTATAGAATTGCTGTTAATGTTCTTTTGTGAATTCCCAAATGATATATGGTTAAGAATTGTGTAAAAAGAATGCTCTGTTATCTCGCAGCCCTGGATCTTCCTTAGCAAGAAAAAAAGCATCTTGTAAAGAACTCTTTTGTTGTAGGGGTCAGAACACTTTAAAAATGCCACCTAGATGCTTCTGTCAAAGAGTAGCCCTTTATTTTTTGGCTTTTTGCAGTAGCTGAAAAGAGAGAGAGCTTTTCTTCTTGCAAGAGCTGATTTTTAGCTTCTTTGGACTATAAGGTCTCTGAGATCTTGGCAAACAAGGGGATCCCTGTAACCAGAATTTCTCTTGTCTTTATGTCCAGTCTAATGGGCATGGGATGTGGTTACCCTTTCTAGCTGTATCAGGGAGTATCAGGGAGACTGTAGCATCCTTCTTAACATGTGTCCAGGCTAGGTACCCCTCGACCACACTGTGTGTTTGGCCTCAAGTACATTAGCTTCCAGTTTTTCTTTACACCTTGATTGAAAATTTTACTCTGGGAATGAGACAGATTTTCTATTGACAACTCAATTGATAAACCTCAGGGCACCTTCACCTGATCCCTGCAATGCCCCTGGCAACAACACTAAATTCAGTGACTTGTTTTGAATGAAAGCACTCAAGGAATTAGAGCTCACCTCTACAGTGTGGGGTGAGTTTCCTGGCTCACTGGCGAGGTTCCGGATGACTGGAAGCTGGCCAATGTGATACCCATTCACAAAAAGGGTGCAAAGGAAGATCCTGGTAATTATAGACCAGTCAGTCTGACCTCAGTACCTGGTAAAATAATGGAACAGTTTATATTAAGAGCCATCACGCAAAATTTACAGGATGGCCAGGGTATCAGACCCAGCCAGCATGGGTTTAGGAGGGGTAGGTCATGTTTAACCAACCTGGTCACCTTTTATGACCTGGTAACCCGCCTAGTCGATGCAGGTAAGGCTGTAGATGTTGTTTACTTGGATTTCAGCAAGGCCTTTGACACTGTCTCCCACAGCATACTCCTAGACAAGCTGGCAGCCCGTGGCTTGGACAGGAGTGCTCTGTGCTGGGTCAGGAACTGGCTGCATGGCCGGGCCCAGAGAGTGGTGGTGAATGGTGCTGCATCCAGCTGGCAGCCAGTCACCAGTGGTGTTCCTCAGGGTTCTGTGCTGGGGCCAGTTCTGTTTAATGTTTTTATTGATGACATGGATGAGGGTTTAGAGTCCTTTATTAGCAAATTTGCAGATGACACTAAGCTGGGAGCGTGTGTGGATCTGTTAGAGGGACGGAGGGCTTTGCAGAGGGACTTGGAACGGTTGGAGGGATGGGCAGAATCCAATGGGATGAAGTTCAATAAGTCCAAGTGCCGAGTCCTGCACTTTGGCCACAATAACCCCCTGCAACGATATAAGCTGGGGACAGTGTGGCTGGACAGTGCTCAGGAGGAAAGGGACCTGGGGGTGCTGGTTGACAGTCGGCTGAACATGAGCCAGCAGTGTGCCCAGGTGGCCAAGAAGGCCAATGGCATCCTGGCCAGTATCATGAACGGTGTGGCCAGCAGGAGCAGGGAGGTCATTCTTCCCCTGTACTCAGCACTGGTGAGGCCACACCTTGAGTATTGCGTCCAATTCTGGGCCCCTCACTTTAGGAGGGACGTTGAGATGCTTGAGCGTGTCCAAAGGAGAGCAACGAGGCTGGTGAGGGGCTTGGAACACAAGCCATATGAAGAGCGACTGAGGGAGCTGGGGTTGTTCAGCCTGGAGAAAAGGAGACTCAGGGGTGACCTTATCACCCTCTTCAACTTCCTGAAGGGTAGCTGTGGTGAGCTGGGGGTCGGTCTCTTTCTCCGGGCAACAACCGACAGAACAAGAGGACACAGTCTCAAGCTGCGCCAAGGGAGATGCAAGCTAGAAATAAGGAGGAAGTATTTTACAGAAAGAGTAGTCAAATACTGGAATCATCTACCCAGGGAGGTCGTGGAGTCACCATCCCTCGAAGAGTTTAAAAAAAGACTGGATGTGGCACTTGGTGCCATGGTCTAGTTGAGGTATTAGAACATGGGTTGGACTCGATGATCTTAAAGGTCTCTTCCAACCTAGAATTTCTGTGTGTGTGATTCTGTGTGTGAAGCTTGTGAAAATAGTCCCTGCTCTTCATTTAATTAGCCTGTTTGTCATGCCATCTTGATGTACTGGTATAACAAGCCAGGATGTCAAGTAGATTAAAACTATCAAACAACTGCTATGTTTCTAAATGAGCTGTAAGTCTAATGTTTCTAGTCAAAACAGCCTTCTCCCAAAGCCATAAGCAAATGACATCCCTGCAAGAATTACTCTTTAACAAGGATGCTGTCAAGTGAGCAGTGGAGTTTACACTAGTGAAAAGGAAGTGGCACCTGTCTGTCTGCAAGTGGCTGATTCCCCAGCTGCTCCCAGCTATGGGCTTTTGCAGAGCTCTGTTCCAATTAGAGATTCATTTTGGGGACTGCCAGCACAGCAACATGCAGTGCATGGTTTTGAAAAGAAAGGAGACTATTTTCATGATCAGCTGAATCTTCTGTAGTTTTGGAAGCTAAAAAGCTGGAGATCTCTATCCTTAGGGGACATCAACTGGGGACTTCTGATGCAAGGTCCTTGGCTTAACATTTCAGCTCTGCACAGGGCTGAGAACTTCAGATAGGCTGAGCTGACTACAGTACAGCAAATGGTTCAGTCTATGGCAGTACGGAGCAGTTCCATGAGATTTTTTACCTTATTTCTTATAGTTAGGTACACTGAACTTCAGTGGAGAATAAAATTAAAATATGCTTTCTGATGAGAGTCCATTTGCTGTACTTCATAAAGAGTATATCTCTGGCAAACTGCCTAAAAAGCTGCTCTCCATTTAGATTGCACTTCAGGCTGTGCTTAGGGAGTTGTGTGGAAAAGGCTTCTTGCCTTCCTTGGGATGGTGTTCAAGTAGGGCTTACTCCCATAAGCTTTATGATACTGTTTGAGATATCTCAAAGTCAGATGAAACTCCATCTTATCTTTACTTAATGCCTCCCCCTTACTTGGGCACTTATTGCACTGCCACCTCCATGCTGCACCACAGGTGATGGTGCTGCCCCGTGCACACCCTGCAGCACAACCCAGATGTGGGGGGGTGGGACTGGAGCATGCCCTGCAAAGCTGGGGACAAAGATTCCTACTGCTCATCTTCTGCACATTGATTTCCACTAGTTTTAACACTGAGATTGGCAGCAGCTGAAGAAGTAGAAGGTAATCAAGGATAACTGTGAAGAAAAAATATCAGATTTTTAACTCCTGCAGACCTGTAGTGGTGCTAAACACAATCTGTTTTGACATACCGAAGGGCCAAAAATTGGGTAATCCAAATTAAGTCCATACCTTTTTCCCTGCTTCTGGTTGGGTAATAGGATGATTCAACCCTGATTTGAAGTATGGGCCATTTTATTTATACAGAATTGAAAAACTGGTGATAATCTGAAAGATGGGATTACCTGGTATTGAATGTTTCTGTCTTTCTGAATGGAAGCTCATAATTATGACAGTACCACTGGAAATTGTTTTGAAATTTTGGTCATTAAATGCTGTTTTCATTATGAGCCACTATATTTGTATACCACTGATAATTGCAATGATTATCTATGTCTGAGGTCAACATTTCCTGTTCACAAACTGCTTCTGAGGGGAGATGGAGCCTTCTAGAAGGCATTACTGATTCCTTTTTCCTAGAAGCCCCTTCTGGAAGCCGTGACCAATGGGCAGCTGAGGAAATTGTTTAACTGGGTGTGCTGAGTTAAAGTCAACCCTGTGCTGGCCAGTTTCTGTTGAAGGATTTGTGGATTGTTCACAGTGGTCTGATTTGCTTTGGGAACAGAAGGGACTGACATTCTGTTTTATATTGACTTATCCCAGACTCTGTGTCTATTTTGTTTTTCACTGTGGTAATTCATTTTTGCATTCTGTGAGCATACTATTTCTATGGTGAATCCTACTGTACACACATTTGCTGCCACATGCTGGCTGTCTTGGGTCTCTTCTTAAGCACAAGAAGCTGAAATAACCCTTTTTCTACAGGATCTTCTTAGTTAGCCACCACCACCTTGCTGTCCCTGGCCAGCCTCAACTCCTGTTTTGTTTTCTAGAATTTGTTATGGATATACATATTTGTTGTCAAGCCTGAGCAAGTAGGCAGTAATGAGAA